>NC_081293.1:83033837-83356672 GCF_030435805.1 Mustela lutreola
TTTCACTTAGTCATTTCTTTAGGCTCCCCTTGGCTGTGACAATTTCTCAGACTTCCCTTGTTTTTGATAACCAGGGCAGTTTTGAGGAGTACAGTTAGGTGTTTTGTAGAATGTCCCTCAATTGGGAATTCTCTGCTGTTGTTTTCATGATTAGACTGAGGTTATGGGTTTCTTGGAGGAAGACCACAGAGATAAAATGTCTTTTGGTCTTATCATATCAAGGGTTAGTGCTCTGGACATGACTTACTACTTGGTTTTCTCTGTCCTCATACTGTACTCCTTGGAAGGAAGTGGGCTATTACACTATACCACTTACACTATACCTCCTTCCTGTTGGAGTAGCTACACAATTATGTACATAAATTATCAGGAATTCTGCATAGGAGATTTTTCTGTTCTCTCCTATTTACTAATCCATTTATATCAGCACAAATTCATGGCTAGTTATTTTATATTTTGGTTCTAGTACAATGACACCTTGTTCCTTTAGTTGCTCAAGTTGTTCCAGGTTGGTTAGTAAAAGCATCTTCTAGTGGCACCCGGGTGGCTGAGTTGGTTGAGTGTGTCTGACTCTTGATTTCGGCTCAGGTCATGATCTCAGGGTCCTGCGATCCATCCCCAGGTTGGGCTCTTTGCTGAGTGTGGGGCCTGCTTGAAATTCTCTCTCTCTCGGGGTGCCTGGGTTGCTCAGTGGGTGAAAACCTCGGCCTTCGGCTCAGGTCGTGGTCCCGGGGTCGTGGGATCGAGCCCCACATTGGCCTCTCTGCTCAGCAGGGAGCCTGCTTCACCCTCTCTCTCTGCCTGCCTCTCTGCCTGCTTGTGATCTCTGTCTGTCAAATAAATAAATAAATAAATAGAAATTCTCTCTCTCTCTCCCTGTGCTCCTCCCTGCTGCTTATGCTTTCTCTCCTTTTCCTTCTCAAAAACAAGTAAATAAATTTTTTTAAAAGCACCTTCTGTCGCTTCCTGTAGCTATTGACATACCCGGTTATTGTTTGAATATTTCTACCTTACTCTGTGGCAGTAGATTTTCCAGGTGCATCTTATGTCTTTCTTGCCCTAGAATTAGCCATTTTTTCCCCCTAAGTAGTTCTGGTTCTTTTCATTGGAGCATAGTATGAGAAACCAGGATTGGGGGACTAGGTGTGTCTGTTGTGACTGTTAAGTCATTGCTCAAAGACCCTCTTCAGCTAACTGAACAGGGAATATGTGTATACTCACTCATGTATATACACGTGTCTATAAATATTTTAATATGTAACCATCTGTATGTATAGTAAGCTAAGTATTCACACTGTTGTAAGCATTATCAGATGGAGCATTCTAACCTTCTAACCTTCTCTCCTTGCTTGTCTGTAATCTCCTGCACTAACAGTGAGAATCCAGCTAACATCAGAATTTCATCTATTGGATAGTTCAATTCCAGAATACACATACATGATTTCAGAGTTGCATACATGGTTTCAGAGTGGTTAACCCATGGATGCTTGATTCTCCCAGTTTGGGACCATTTGAATTAAGGTGCTAGAAATAATCACATGTAGGTTTTAAAACATAAGTTTTCAAAAACATAGGATGTGAAATTGCTGTGTTGGTTATGTATGTATGTATGTTTAGCTTCGCAAGAAATTGCCAAACTATTTCTACAAAGTTGCTGTATCAGTTTTTGTTCCTACCAACTATGAATGAGAATCTTGTTGTTCTGATTCTGGACCTGAAATTGGCACTGTCATTATTTTTGATGTAACCATTCCAGTACCTGTGTCATGGTGTCTGCATATTCCCACTGAGGTGATGTGGAGCATCTATCTGTTTGTGTATTTATTTGCTATCCTTATATCTTTGGTGAAGAGTTTGTTCAAATCTTTTGCACATTTTTCATTTGGTCATTTCTTTTCTTATTATGAATCATTAAGAGCTCTTTTGTGATGTTGGACACAAAGCCTTGATTAGATATCTGTGTTCCAAATATTTTCTCCCTGTCTGTGCCTTATCCTTTCATTTTCTTAAAAATGTCTTTCACAGAGCAGAAGACTTTATTTTTAATAATACCCAACGCATGCTTTTCCCCGTGGAATATGCTTTTGCTGTTGAATCTAAAAACCCATCCCCCAAACCAGTGTCCTAGAGATTTTTCTCCTGGATTCTTTATTCTTGTATTTTTACATTTAGAACTCTGATTCATTTTTATTTTTTATTTATTTTTATTTTTATTTTTTTAAAGATTTTATTTATTTATTTGACAGAGAGAAATCACAAGTAGACGGAGAGGCAGGCAGAGAGAGAGGAAGGGAAGCAGGCTCCCTGCTGAGCAGAGAGCCCGATGCGGGACTCGATCCCAGGACCCTGAGATCATGACCTGAGCCGAAGGCAGCGGCTTAACCCACTGAGCCACCCAGGCGCCCTCTGATTCATTTTTAGTTAATACTTGTGTAAGGTCTGTGTCTAGTTTCATTTCTTTTGCATGAGTGTTCAGTTGTTCGAGCACCATTTGTTGAAAGACTATTTTTTCTCCTTTTATTCCCTTTGTGCCTTTGTCCAAAAAATGTTTGACTTTATTTTGGTAGCTCTATTCCTGGTCCTTGTAATCTGTTCTGTTGATCTGTGTGTCTGTCTCAGCACTAACACACTGTCTTGGTGGCTAGTAGCTTTATAGTTAGTCTCAAGACCAGGTGATGTGAATTCTCATTTTTCTTCCACGTTGTGTTGGCTATTCTATTTTTTAAAAACTTTTTAAAAAGATGTTATTTATGGGGCGCCTGGGTGGCTCAGTGGTTAAGCTGCTGCCTTCAGCTCAGGTCATGATCTCAGGGTCCTGGGATCGAGCCCCGCATCGGGCTCTCTGCTCAGCAGGGAGCCTGCTTCCTCCTCTCTCTCTGCCTGCCTCTCTGCCTACTTGTGATTTCTCTCTGTCAAATAAATAAATAAAATCTTAAAAAAAAAAAAGATGTTATTTATTTGGCAGAGAGAGCACAAAGAGGGGATGTCACAGGCAGAGAGGGCAGAGGGCAGAGGGAGAAGCAGGCTCCCCTCTGAGCAAGGAGCCTGACTCGGGACTTCATCCCAGGACTGTGGGATCATGACCTGAGCTGAAGGCAAATGCTCAACCACCTGAGCCACCCAGGTGTCCAGTGTGTTGGCTCTTCTAGATCTTTTGCTTTTCTGTGTACACTTCAGAATCTTCTTGTCATTATCTGCAAAATAACTGTGAGGTTTTATTTGGATTTCATTGAATTTATCGATTAAGTTGGAAAGAATTGACGTCTTAGCCATATTGAGTCTTGCTACCGATGAATACGAGCTCTATCTCCATTTATTTAGATCTTTGATTTCTTCCATCAGTTTTGTCTTCCTGCATATATGTATTGTGTTAGGTTTTATACTTGAGTACCCTTTTTAGGGGTGTATTGTAAAGAGTATTTTTTTCATTTGAAAAATTGGAATTCAGTTCTTTATTCAGATATAGGAAAATAGTTGACTTTTTTATATTGACCTTGTATCCTATGATGTTTTGGTAATTTCCTCATTACTTCCAATAGTTTTTTTTTTACTTTTTATAAGATATTTGAGATTTTCTACATAGACAATAATATTGACTTCAGATAGAGTTTTGTTTTTCCTTTTAAATGACACACCCTCATTGTCTCATGCCCTCTTTCGACCCACCTTCCCTCTAGTAATCTACCAGTTTGTTCTCTATATTTGTGAGTCTCTTTTTTTGGGTCTCTTTTATGCTTTGTTTTGTTTCTTAACTTTCACATATAATTGAAATCATAGGATATTTGTCTTTCTTTGACCTATTTCATTTAGTATTATACCCTCTAGATTTATCCATGTTGTTGCAAATGTTAAGATTCCATTCTTTTCTCTGGCCAAGTACTAGTCTATTAGATATCTATATAATCTCTATCTCTCTCTCTCTATATATATCTATATATACACCACGTCATTTTATCCAGTCATCTATTGACGGGCTCTTCCATATCTTGCCTACTGTAAATAGTGCTGCAATATAAACGTATCTTTTCAAATGTTTTCATTTTGTTTGAGTAAATACCCAGTAATGGAATTACTGGAACATATGACAGTTGTATTTTTAAATTTTTGAGGAACCCCCACATTGTTTTCCATAATGGCTGCACCAGTTTTCATCCCCAGCATCAGTACACAAGGTTCCTTTTTCTTCACGACCTTTATCACCAACTCTTGTTCTTTCTTGTTCTTTTTCTGCAGGCAGAGTCCCAGGCTGGCAGGAGAAGTGGGCGTGGTCACTGGGACAGCCCTCCGAAATGGGTCAGGTGACCTTTCAAACTCTGGGGTGGTGAAGGGTTCCTCACATCAGAGCAGCACGCGGGCCATAACGTAGGCGGGTTTTAATGGACCCATCAGACAACCTGTGCAAGACCTGAGGACGAGTGAAATGCGCTGCCTGGAATGGAGGTTGTGTTGTCTTCTGGGGCTTCTGTCCCCAGGGGATATTCAGCCCGGTGAGGTGGGGGCAAGGGGGCAGGTTATTTGGGGCCGATTTGCCTTGCTTCGGGGGCGACCCTGTGTTTGAGCAGGAAGGCGGGGTCTGCAGTTGGATCTGGCATCTGGGCCCACATTGGTCACAACGGTGGTTGGGTTGAGGGGAGCACAAGGCTGGCTGGCTGGAGTCTGTAGCCCCTCAACTGCCTTTTGATGGCCTGTACCCAGGGCCCGGGGTACCTGGGCACAGCCAGAGTCCCAGGGCCCAGGCAGATGCTTATAGGAAGGGACTGGAGCCAGGGAGGGAGGGAGGGAGGGAGGCAGCCGGGTGCTGCACCAGGGTGCTCAAGCCTGACTCTCTGCTCTGTGCTTTATTGGAGGGTTGGCGTTTATCAGGGCAAAATGCGCACAGTGTGAACTCTGCCATAGCCACGACCCTGAAGTGGAAGGGTTGTTGTGGAAGAGGAAGGTAGTCAGTCGTGTTTTTTTCTTTCTTTCTTTCTTTTCTTTTCTTTTCTTTTTTTTTTTTTTTTGTTGAGTACCAGGGCCCATGAGACATGTTGTAGCAAGGAAAGACCAGAGGCCCTTTTCAGCCTGATGGAACTCCTGGCAGCCAATTCGCGAAGCATGCTTTAGGGGAAGGCCTTCCAGCAGCAATGCTAAGACTTTGACAGATGGCGGGGCCCTGTGGTTTTGGCCTCCTTGAACCTGCACTCCCTGCTGGGACGGAGGGGCCTGCTTCCGTCATGGGTGACTCTGTGTCTCCCCACGTGCGGGTCCTGAGACCTCGACTGAATGCTCTCCTTGTTTTTACAGGTGGTGCTTCAAGGCTCAGGGGACGTGGCCTGCTGGGCAGCATCCAAAGCGTCTGGCCTCTGTCTCTTCAGTGCAGGTGGAAGTGCAGCACGTCCAGGAGTGTGACCGCTGTCATCTCCCTGGTGCACGTGCATCGCAGTGGTAAGTTGTCTTGGTTCTGAACCTCCCACCTGGGTTGAGGTGCAGGCCTTGACTTGGGTGTCTTTCGTGCCGGCTTCTGTCTTTCTTCCGGAGGCAAAGAGAGCCTCTTCTTGTCGATTAACATGGAGATGTACCGTTAACCAGAATGTCTAGAGTCGGCTGCTTGGGGAAGATGACATAGTGGCACATGTGGAGAAGGTTCTGCAAGTCCCTGCCCCACACAAGACTTCTGAACTCCAGGTTGCCCCTTTTAGCAGAGTCCGGAGTTATTGCAGCCTGTCCTTATAAATAGATATTCTCTTGATGATCGACTTTCTGCCCACACTTGCTTTATTGGGCCATTCTTCTAGAGCAAAGAATCCCAGGCATCTTTACAAATGGATGTCTGAGTGGACTTCCGCACATGTTCTTTCTCTCTCTCCTCATTTTTTTTTTTTTTGATTTTTTTTTTTTTTTTTTGCAGGGGAGTGGGTGTTGCAGGGGATGAGAGCGACCCTTCAGCAGGCTCCACATGCCTTCCATAGCCTGACACGGGGCTCAGTCCCATAACCCTGACATCATAACCTGACCCAAAGCCAAAAGCTGGTCCCTTAACTGAAAGAACTTCGCAGGCATTCCTGGACAGGCTTTGTCTTTATGGAAGGGACTGTAAGAACGCCTTCCTGTTCAAAATCTACCGAATCGGGGAGTATTTCCACATCTGCAGTGGTTGTACACCTTGTCAGGCCCAGAGATATGTAGCTCTTCTTGGTGGTGGAGAAAAACCTTTGGCTCCCATGTTCTCATAGACAGGGAGGAAGCCCTCACTGCCTGATGCTGAACTGTGGAGGTTCTGGTGCCCTGTCTTCCAGAAGAGCATCTTTGTAAAAGATGAAATTAATTTGCCAGCCCCCGGGTGGCGCAGTTGGGTAAGCATCTGCCCTTGGCTGAGGTCAGGATCCCTGGATCCTGGGGGATCAAGCCCTGGATTGGGCACCTTTCTTTCTCTTCTCCGCTGCCGGACCCCGGCTGTTCTTGCTCCCTCGCTAGCTCTGTCGATCTCCAATAAGTGAAGTAGATATATTTCTAAGCATGCAATTATTTTTTAAATCCATTGCGCTTTGTGAGGACAATATTAGTAGAATTAAGGACACATGAGAGGTAGATCACAAACCATGTGTTTTTTGAATCTTGTGGCCATTCATCCTTGCGATCTATATACATCGATAGGTTCATGTTTTTGTGAACATACTTCTATCACCTTGTGTTCTGAGACTCTGAGTTCACCCTCGACTTGATGTTCTCATGGATCCCAGGCAGTGTTACTTCCCGTGATCCCACTTCCTACCAAGGGACAGTACCTGTGTCTGTTGTGAGAGCTCCTGAAGGAGAAGTCCCCTGTTCTTACTTGGCATATTGTGCACGGTTGTGAGACCCGCGCTGTTTGGTGAGACTGGCCTTTATGGAAGTACTCCTGGATCAGAGCAGATGTGCTTGATTTCTAGCTATTGGTTACTGGAATAGCGCATTCCGCATCCCTCAGAACGGGGCCCTGTTATATGTGTTTGCAGTGTCTGAGTTTGTATCTCAGAGTCACCCTGAGGAATTCCTTAGGAGGTAGTTGCTGATGGGAGTGTCCAGGGAAGAATTTCCCTTCGTTGTGTTGGGATCAGTGATTCCTCGGTGTGAGGGTGTCATTGCTGGCTAGGGAAGAAGGGATAGCTGAGCCCATTCCTTTGCTCATCAGACCAGGAGGATTTTCCTGTGTGCGAATCCTCTCAGGTCCTTCCTGGGTTGGCTCCGTGAGGAATGCGATTCCCATATGGGATGTCCTCGCATTCAGCCACAGCGATGATGCAGGGAGTCCCAGGGGTGCCTGCACCTTCGCTCCCATGTGAGGGATGAAGCACACTCTGAGATGGTAGCGGGAGCCTCAGGCCTGAACCCCACCTGAAGCTTCTTCCACCAGGATACCGCGCTAGTGGCTCTCCCCATGTGAGTTCTCTGGTGTTGGGAAAGGGCCCACTTCTGGGTGAAGGCTCTGCCTCAGTGACGGGAGACAAGGGTTTGTACTGTGTGATTTCTGTGGCGGTGAGCAAGGTGGGCGCTCTGGGTACAGGTGGGGCCCCAGTGGTGACAGACACAGGTTTCTCCGCTCTGAATTGTCTGGTGTCTCCAAATGTGAGAGCTGTATCCAACGGCTCTTCCACATTGACCGCATTTGTCGGGGTGGCCGCCGGTGTGGATCCTCGGGTGCTGGCTAAGGGTGTGGCTGGCCTAAATGCTTTCCCCTGAAGATGACATTCAACCGGTTTCTGTCTGTGGGAACGTGCCCATGGCCTCGAAGGGATGTATGTTGCTGTGAGCTCTTGTGCAGCAATCCCGGCACATGGCTTCTACCCCGTGTGAGTTCCTGGGCAGGAAGAAGAGCAGAGCTCTCTGAAGCAAGGGTCCCCCACCTTCTTTCCATCCCCGAGGGGCGTCTCCAGTGGTCTTACTGTGTACAGAGGTGAGCACTGCCCTGGAGTTGTTCCCCCCATGTGTATCATGTCTCCGTTCCTCGGAAGGGTGAGTTCTCTCGTGTCTCCCGAGGTTAGAGCCCCGACTAAAGGCTCTCCCACACTGGGTAGATGGGTGTGCTGCGATCCAGGATGAACGAGCTCTGATGTCCCTGGCATCAGGGACACATGGCTGAAGGCTCTTCCACATTGTCAGCAAATACAAGGCTTGTCTTCCCAGGACACAGCACACCTGGAGTGAGTGAGGCACGTGAGACCTCTCCCGTGCTGTGCTCCAGCATTGCCCGGGTTCCTGTGCAGTGTGAACCCTCTGCTAGTGGCCAGAACACGAGGGGCTGTGGCAGGATCGCTCCCTCACGTTCCTCCCTTCTTGAGTCAAGGAACGCGTTCCAGCCCCTCCCTTCAGGAATGGTCGCTGCGTCTACCCCTGTAGGCCACTTGTAGTCGCGTGCCTTGTTCCTTTCCGGAATTCATTTAGATCTTTCTACATGGTAGCATCAAACCCCACGTCAACTGCTGATTAAATTTTTGATGTTTCTGTTTCAAAGACTAGATACCCGTGAGTCGTGCTGAAGCCAGTGACTTTTCCAGACACTCGGGCGGCGGCTTGACTCGAGACCCATTTCAGCCGAGAAATGAAACTCTTCAGGTTTCTGGTGGGACAGCCCATATGCTCAGGGTCTTGGAAGACCAGAGATTGTGGGGAATGCTTAGCGTAGCCCGTGTCCAGCTCTAGTGTGGAAGGCCAGGGTTCATGACCCTGAAGCTTCCCGTTGACTTGCAGAGAAGCCGACCTTTGAGATGCCCCCGTGTGGGTCTCCCTTCATCCTTTATAATAGGGAACGAATTGCCGTGAGCTCCTGGGTCTTGTACACAGTGAGTGAGTCCTGGAACACTAGGTGAAAAAGTACTGAAGTGCTGTGTGGGGACTAACAGAACAGAAGGAGAAAAGGAAAGAGGGGGAGGGAGGAAGGAATACAAAGAACGAAAAGATCATGTAGGGAAGGAAGGAAGGAAGGGAGGGAGGGAGGGTGGGAGAGACGGCGGCTTGCAAAAGGGAGAAGAGAAACTGGTAGAGAGGCATTAGGGGAAAGAAGAATTTGAAAGTTGTGAGACAAACATCTGAGAGTAAGATTTGAGCTTGATGACAAAGGAAAGGAATGGAGTCCTTTACTCAGGAGCAGAAACCGGTTGTAGGGTGTTGGTGATGAGAACCTTTGGACCAGATAAACCTGCGAGACAAAGAGAGTGAGGGAGGGATGCTGGGGAGTTTCAGAAGGGCAACGTCAACCACGTCGAGGACCGAGAGAGGGGCCATGTGAGGGTTTGAGTGCAAGAACCACAGAAGGGTCCAGTCCTCGGAGGACACAGAATGTGCAGCGGGTGAGGTGGATGGAGTCGGAAGAGTTGACAGCAATGGGCCCGTGTTGCAGGGCTGTTTCCACAGGAGCCCTACAGGAGACAGGACTGATGTAGGAAGGAGGTTAGTATTCAAGGCCGATGGTCAAGAAAGAAGTCTTGAGACGGCTTTGCTGGCAGGAGGTGGTTTTTATTAAAGCACAGGGATATGACCCTTGGGTAGAAAGGGCTGCTTGCTGGGGTCGTGACGGGAGGCTGACTCTCTGGGATGGCATTGGGGGAGGTCAGGCAAAAGGGAAGTTTTGCAAGAACGTGGCAGTTGGACAGAGGACACCGAGGATACAGTTGACTTTGCTCTTGTGAAGGGAAGGTGGTTTTTCCTGCTAGGAAGGCATGAATTGAAAGATGGTTGGGAGCTTCCTGGAGGAATGTTACCTTCCTCCTCTCACAGGTCCTTCTCAAGGGACTGCAGGTTTGAAAAGAAACTCTGTCCTACGGACATTTCCTTCGGCCTCAGCCTCCCTCAGTGTCGTGGAGGGGAGAGAGATGTCAGGGCTTCAGGAAACGGAGATCCGGGCCTCTGGCAGGTCGCTAGGCTCTCATTAAGCGGGCCTCTTGATTCCTGCAGAATCACGAGGACGTTTACAAACCGAGGGAGACTCCGGTCTTGCCATCTGGGGAGAATCTGTTTTTTCCTTTCCTCAGCTTGAGGGCAGTCAGAGCGCCTGAGGGATGTCCCCCGTATCCCAGGTTGGGGGGGGCGGTGTGGCGTGCCAGCTCCTGCTTGGTGCTCAGCTAGCCTTCTCCTCCCTCCTCGTGTGCCCTTGACCAGGACGGAGCATTGCGTGGTTAAGGTTGTTGAAGGAGGACGGTCTCATCTTCTGTAGCTTCTTCCTGCTGAATAGGGGCGTAGAGCTGTCCCTCCGCGTGGGTCGTTCCTGGTCAGGTGGGGTAGGCCCAGCTGGGGGAGGCCTCTGCTGTCAGAGTTGTAAATGGAAGAGGCCGCTGAGTGCAGGGGAGAGCCTCTCCTCCCTAAACCTCTTGCTGCTGCCAAACACACAGGCTGAGCGGGGCACGTTTTGTGGGGCCGCTGCCAGTGTTGAGCCCAGCATTGGTCACGGTCCTGTGCGTCGAAGCGACAGGGGCGGTTCCGGTGCGGCACCCTTGGGGAATCCAGCAGGGGTAGGGCCGCTGCCCCTCGAGTCGATCCCAGGGTGATCAAGGGACCCTGGCAGTGCCGCTTCGTCCTGCATGTGTCAAGCTCTGCAGGGTTGCCGGGGTCTGCAGGGGACAGCGGGAGGAGGAGCAGCCCCTGTAGCAGACAGGGGAGACAACGGGAAGGCTGCTCTCCATCCCAGTCCCAGGTGGGCCCAGCCCCAGGTCGGCCCAGTCTCCCCACACAACGGATTGTTGTGGGCCCAGGTGGTTGCCTCGTGCTCCAAGTGTCCGTCATCGGCAGGTCCCGGGCAGCCAGCTCTGGGTGTGGCGGCCGACTCAGAGGGTCCTCTCGTCTCGTCCTCGGGGCTCCAGTGCTGTCCTCTGGTGGGCTGCCCAGAAGTCGTCTCTTTGGCCTACGGAGGTCAGGCGTAAGAGAGCCGTTCCTGCAGGCGTGTTTCCCTGTGTGTTCATGCCGAATCCTCCTCCGGGCCCAAATCGGAGCCGCAAGTGGGGCCCCAGGGCCCTCCTGGCTCCCTTTGTCGGAGCACCCCAGGAGCCTTTGGTGCCTCGGGGTGGCGGGCACACTGTCCTGTGGCGCAGCTGTGGAGACAACGGGTGGAGTGGTGTGAGATAGTGAGTGGCGTGTGGTTTGGGCCATGTCTTACCAGAGGCCTGTGGGGTTTTGGGGAATATGTCTTCTGAGGTGTTGAGGTGGAGGTTTCCCTGCAGGACCCATGCATGATCTGAAGAAAGGGGAATTTCCCGTGGGCCCCCTGGGGCTGAATGAAAGCTTCACAGCCAGGGTCCCTCAGGCCCTTCCCTGAGCGTCCTTCTCCATGACGGCAGGGTCCTCCTCCTCCTGCTGGGCTGTCCCTTCCCCAGCCTCTCTGAGAGCCCTGGACGTGCCCTTCTCTGTGGAGGGAGCCTTTGCCCACACGAGTGTTACAGGTGGCGTGGCAGAGACCACGTGCTCCCGACTCCCAGGGGAAGTGAGTTCGCACAGTCCACGGGCTGTGGGCAGGTGTTGGGTGAGGTGGGAGCAAGCAGGGTGGCCTTTCCCTGGTGAATCTCCCCTGCTGACTGAGGGATCGAGGAGAGTCTCTAGAGTATGAAACTCACAAAGCAAAATGGTGCCATGAGGGGACCCACTACCTCCCACGAGGCGTCTTGGAGGCTCGGGGGACTGGAGGTGTTGGTCAGATCGTATGGGAGTGGCCGGCAGACATGACTCAGCTGGAGACCGGGCCCGACTACGTGCCCACAGGGATGCAGCGCTGGGAGGGGTGAGCTGTCCTGCTCCTGTGAGCCCGGGGGCCTGTCTTGTTTGCTCATTTCTCTCGTGCCTGAAGTGGGAGATGAGGCCACCTCACCACTGTCTCTTCGCGAGTAGTGTCGCCTGGGAGTAAGCCATCTGCTGACTTTTGCAGGGTGGGAGGGCAAGGCTTGTGTCGTGCAGAGGGAGGGGCTCAATGGGAGGCGTGGAGCCCTTTGCCAGGAGGTCACCGTGCCTAGGCTGCCTGGGGTCCAGTCCCTCCAGGTAGCCAGGGCCCTCCCTCCAAGATCAGCAGCTCCTGGACGACAGCGCCCAACCACCACAGGGAGTTGCCTGGATTAGGTGGAGGTTCCCCGTGGGATGTTCTCAGGTCTTCCTAGTGCCTGCAGGGACTGGGACCTTCCTCTCCTCTCCTCTTTGTGGTCAGAGGCTAGGGCAGCACTCCGGGTTTTGTGCGGTTTGCCGAGGTGCCCACAACAGGGACTGGGCAACGAGGGAGAACGTGTGTCCATGTTCACCGGCTCCTTTTCCTGCCCGACTCACCCCGTTCCCGAGTCCTCCTCTTCTTCTGCTTCCCTTGTCATTTGCGCCATGTCCACAGAAGGGAAGCTTCTTGAGAGCTGAGAGCAAGAGCAGAAGTGGGCATGAGCACAGACTCCCTGGCATCAGAGAACCAAGTGGGGATACTCACACCCAGCCTCCCTTCCCGAGGGCCCTCCAGCCGGGTGAGCCGTGCCCTGCCGACTCCCAGCCCTCCTCTCTGCTCTGCTGTCCGGGGCTGCTTCCCAGAGTCAGCAGTGAGGGGTCAGGGTGATGGTAGGAAAGGGGTGAGGAGGGCTGCCCGGGGATTTCATGCAGCAGTTCCGATGCAAAGCCTGAGTGCCTGCCGGAGACGAGGGCCTCCAGGGTGGGCATCGTCAAAGCAGGGAAAGGGGAAGCGCTGGGAGGAGGCGCTTATGGACAGAGGAGAGAGGAAGCCCAAGAGATGGAGGTGGAAGTGCATTACAGGCGCAGGGTGGCTCCTTCCGACGGAATCGTCGTCCATGGAATCCTTCTCCGGGTCAGAGATCAGCGAGGATGCTGGGGTTGGCCATGAGAGAGGACAAAGGGGAGTTAGTGCAGCTGGCGACCCACTGCTCTGGGGATGCTGGGCTCTGCCCTCAGTGGGGTGCGTCCCTAGCTCCGAGTCCTCCCTGGCCTTGGTCGCTTGATTTCTGCAGGGTACAGGGGGTTCTCCGGTTGCCCACCTGCTCTGCCCACCTCCGATTCTCTCCAAGACCCGGAAGCCCGGCTGTGTGATCCTTTCCCCCCTGGAGGCTGTCACTGTCCCTAAGACTGCGTCTGCGGGACTTTGTCTTCCTCTGTCCTTGTACTTGTCCTTCCCTGCTCTCTGTCTTCCTCCTCGTCCTCCTCCACCTCCTCCCCTAGAGATGCTCCATGTCCTTCCCCTGCCAAGCTCCACCAGTCCTATTGTTGTCCAGGAGGGGGCAACCATGAAAGAGAGGAGATATCCTGGGTCCCCCGGAATCAATCCCCCGATCTGTCTGTGCTGGGAGCAGTTGTCATGGGCCTGGGATTGCTGGGGAAATGCAGGGAGAGATGGCCCACCTCCTCCCCACAGCCCATGTCTGCCCAGGGACTGGGATGACCTTCCCAGGGACGTGTTTCAGGGAACGCAACGCCCTCTGTTTCCCTAAGTGTTAGAGAGGTTGAATGGAGACGGGAGCATGGGAAATTGTGCAGGCGCCCTCAGCTGTTCAGGGCAGCCCTGGAAAGCATCCATCGGTGTGGTTACTGAAACACAGGATTCCTTGCCAGTGCTCCTGCTGAGGCTTGCCAGGAATGGACGGGGTCGGGGTGTGTGTAGGGCCCTGGGCAGGCCTGAGGAACGTTTGCCGTGTGGGCATGCCTAGGGAGTGGGGAGCATGGCCAGGGCTGTGAGCGGCGAGGTGGGTTTGTGAGAGGAACCGTGACTCCCTGACCCTGCTCCCAAGAGGCTCTGTGCTATGCCTCGATGCCAGCTGGTGAGAGGTAGAGTGGACCCGGGGCAGCAAGTGTGTGAAGCAGGTCCAGCAGCCCCTTCACACAGGCCCAGGGGACCGTGGCCCGCGACAGGGGTTCTCCAGGGGAGCTGCATGGGGGCGTCCCGCCCTTGGGAACACGTCCACAGGTCAGACTCGGCTGGGGTGTGAAGGCTGGCAGAAGGTACGATTTACAGGAACCTGTGTAGTGAACCCAGGGGAAGTACGCTTTCCCTTCTGCAGCTCTGGGCATCCCCTTGAAGGTACAGCAGCTTGGAGAGAACCGGGACGGTTTGGTAGTGGAGGTTATGAGGGAGAGGATTTAGACCTGTCTTCTACCTCCTGGCTCAGACCAGAGCGTAGTGTCGCGGTTCTCTTGCCCAGTAGAGTGCGGTTGGGGCCGCCAAGTCCTGAGCATGACCAGGTCTGGGCCCGTGCCAAGAAAGATGCAGAATCTCTTGTGCACCATTCCCAAAAGGCCATGAGCAAAGAGGCCGAGCTTTGACATGTGGCAGCGGCCAAGGGAGGCACGAGCAGCTTTGATGGGAAAGGAGCCGCACAAGGAGTCGAGTGGTGATGACAAACCCAGCCTACCCTAAAGGCCCGTGGACACCTCGTCTGTTCTTTTCATCCCGAAACCGTGACATGAGCAAATCATGCCTGTGCCAGAGCATCCCTTTCCTTGGTGGTTTTTGACCCACCTTCTTCATTCTCCGGAGCGGCAGGGGCAACCCCATGTTCCCGGGAGCCATGTCCCAGTGTTCCCCTCCTTGGTGCCGTTCCCTACCTGAAGAGACTTTGTCCTCACTGGTGGAGTAGTCCTCGATGCTCTCTACCAGTAGATCTGTAAGAACTGAAAGAGGAGCAATGCCATTAGGGAAGAAACCGCCTCACCCCTTCATCCCAAGTGCGTTGAGATGTCTCTGGGCCGTGCAGCATCTGCCTGACCCTTCTGCTGTGCTTTCAGAGGTTCACGGGGCTGGCGGAGCCGGAGCCCTTGGAGGAGACGGGGATTGGAGTCTCATGCCTTCTAATGAGACCAGGACGCTGCAGCAGCCACCTCAGTGTCAGTTCTGCATGCCCATGACCGCTGTCCCCTCCCAGCGCAACCATCGGAAACGCCAGTTGTTATGGGACTCTTGACGTGTGGCTAGTGGGAGTGAGCAACTGGACGTTTTCGTTCCCTTGATGATTTCTGTGTACTGCACTGAGATAAGAAATGACTGTGTACGATGGATACTAGACAGACTCTTTCCTGGATCACTCGGCACTAGACACCAACCAGGAGCGAGAGACCAGGCCTGCTCTCCTGCGTATTTTTCGGGCATCTGTGGCTGGCGTGACAGGGACGTTGATCAAGGGAAGACGTTCCCGGGCTCACACCCACCCACCAGGTGCTGCTGGAGGTCTTTGGACCCGAAGAGATGAAGGTGAAGCCCCAGTTGCTAGAATAAGTGGGGAACGGATTCCATGCAGCACTGATCTAAAGCCTACAATGTGCTGCTCTCGGGACAGAGAAGCTGCTAGAATAGATAAGGGAACCATAAAGGAACACAAGGAGCCACG
The DNA here is from genome assembly GCF_030435805.1 of Mustela lutreola. NCBI lineage: Eukaryota > Metazoa > Chordata > Mammalia > Carnivora > Mustelidae > Mustela > Mustela lutreola. The sequence goes on from NC_081293.1 coordinate 83,049,137, forward strand.
ACGTTTCTGAATATGAAGAAGTCAGTGGTAGGTCTCTAGAAGCTGACCTTCCAATACCTTGGATGACTCCCCTGAGCCAACAGGAGGGTGCTGGCATACAAAGAGGCAGGGGCACCTGGGAGCCGAAGATAAATGCGCCCGGAAATGCGCTCATGTTGGCATCACGATGCTTCCCAAGAGGACCGCCCAGAAAAAGCATCCTCTTCTGAAACAGCGAACAGAGTGAAAAGGCAGCCCACAGATTGGAGACACCCTTGGCAATCCTTATTTCAGAAAAGGTGTGTTCACTGACATAAAGGAAGAACAACAAAGAAAACCAACCAAACAAAAGAAGACTGTGATTTCACCAAATGAAAGAATCGAGAAAAAGACTGGAATAGTCTGTGCTGCAAAAGGGAACAAATAACTCGGTCAGTCAGACAGACGTCGTACGAAAAGATGCTCAGCATAAGGCTTCGTGAGGGCAATGCGAATACACAGGACGCCGAGCTGTGGCATTGTAGTTAGGGTGGCGAGGACCCAAACCAGGAATTCAAACCCAGGACCCATGTTGGAAGGAGGCAGAAAATTGGAGACTTTGTATGCAATTTGTGGAATGCAGACTGGTGCAACTACCCTGGAAAAGCCCGTTGAGTGTCCTCGGAGAGCAGCGAAAGGTACTCCCGTGGATCTCGCACGTGCGAGAGAGAAAAAGAGATGTTGGAAAATCAGATTCTGTTTCCAGTACATGTTTCTCATGAGAGAAAGTCTTGTTGGCTGCCAAAGAACCCTGAAACCCTGATTTGGCTCTGTTTCCATTCCCAGGCACTGAACCCCCTTGAGTTGTCTATTGGCCCAAACCTTCCGAATCTAACAAGGCCCTCTTGCATGGACAGATGGCCAGCAAAATGGGTGGTGATTGTCCTGTCACCCCTGTTGAGGTTTGAGGTTCTTTTTGGCCACGTTGCGATGCACAGAGCACCCCACCCTTCGTTCCTGCATGGAGGGGGCCCAGGTGCCGCCAGTGATCCTCAGTCCCTGAAGACCACCTCGTTCCCCCTTGGATAGGACACCTTTTGGGCCCACCTCCAAGTGCCCCAGCAAGGACCAGTGGTGGGTGTGGGGTTTCCCTGGGAGAAGGCCAGTTGCATTCTTAGACACAGTATCTGCAGGGAAATGGTAATTCTCCATGGAGAAACACGGAGTGAATTGGCCCCATCTGTTCCCTGGCCATTGCCCCTTTGTGCGCGTCATCCCCGAACGGGCTTTTGCATGCGGCTGCCCCGGATGCCGCCTGCAGAAGGGAGGAAGTGTGTCCCAGCACTCAGTGCTTGCGATGAGGTTGGGAAGACGCATCGTGGGGCCTCTGATGCAGAGACGTACGTGTGTGTGTGTGTGTGAGTGCAGTGTCAAGAGGGAGGTGCTGTGACCATTCTTGCCCGAGACCTACCTTGGCGGGAGAGCCCCATGGACGCTGACTCAGTAACAGGGACACACTTGTGTCTTTGGGGCACAGTCTAGCCCTTCCTAGTTAGCGACGGGATTTGTTTTCTGGGGGGAATTGATGTGTTGTTGCAAGGAAAGAACACCTCTTTCAATTGTAGGTGTTGAAGAGTTTTTCCATGTCACGTTCCTGACGTGACAGTGATGGGAAACGTCCCTGAGAACGTGGACACCATTAATCGCCATTTTGAGGGGACCAGACATGTTCGAGAGCGCAGCATTCACCCACCTGACACACACACACCAACCCTGAGAATCACAGCACATGGATTCCCATGGAAACAGACCACGTGCCCAGCACCCGATCCTACAGCACCTAAGAGCAGCACGGTAGCTTCCGGGGCCAGGGTCACGAGGCCTGGGTTCTCGGTCCGGAACATGACCCTTAGTCTCGTTGCAACAGGATCTGGATTGTGGGTGGCTCTCAAGATGGAGCCTGCAAGGAAGCCCCACCTTGCCCCTTGTCCAGGTTGCTCAAAAGCAATGAGTGACTCTAGAGGACAGCATACTTACCACTAAGCTCCTTTTCCAGCCGGGCCACCTGCGATTATAGAAAAGAAAACATGATGAACATCAAGTCCTGCCTTGTCCTGTGTGCACAGCTCTTTTGGTCTCTTGGTGATGGGCAGGGTCATGGGCAGTGATATGGAATCCACCTAGAGGTCGCATGCCCTGGGTCCATTAGGTGGCACGGCGGTGTCAGTATCACCCGTGAAAAAGCTCACGACCCTGTGGACGGTAACCGCACCTGCTGTTTCCTGCAGGGTCTTTGGAATGGGGCGTCCCTGGCTAAGAGTCGCTCTCTCAAGAATCTCTCCACCAAGGACATTGTACATGCCGAGATGTTCAGATCTGATTGCGAGTATCAGGGAAATAAGGGATGCTGTACCTCACCTGAAGGAAGGCTGACTTACCACCTTGGTGAACAATGGGACCTCTCCCTCTGTGCTGTCCACGTCAAGGTCATCGTACAGGCTAGCCAGGGGATCTGGGTGGATACACACAGAGAATGTCGGGACCCCTATGGGACTCTTTGGGAATCGCTCGGGGAGCTTTGCTTGGCGTGCACGTGTGGACATGTGTGTGGAGGTGGGGAGCTCATCAGTATGGACTGAGCTGCAGTGGGCCCTTCCTGGATGGAGGACGAAAGGTCCTGGAGAGGAGCAGGGATGTGAATAGAAACTCTGCCTCCTGTTGGAGCTACAGGGCCTGGAGTAGCTGTGAAATAGTCCATCTCCAAGGCACACCTACTGCCTGCCCCCAAACCTGCACCACCTAAGAGCAGCGCAGTAGTTTCCGGGGACAGGGCCATGAAGCCACGGGTCTTTCCCCAGAAAATCCCTTTCTGTTACCCTGACCACCCTTCTCAGACCCGCCAGACCTGGAATCAGGGTGGTTCTCATCGTGGCTGCGACGAAGCCCCGACCTTGGCCCTTTTCCAGGTTGTTGCAAACAAGTGAGTGACTCTAGAGTACAGAATACTTACCGCCATCCCCTTCCAGCAGGGACACCTGTGATTTCAGAATAGAAAACAGTATGAACATCAAATCAGGCTTTGTCCTGTTTGCATGGCTCTTTTGTTCCCTGGGGCACCAGAGGAAGCCACATGGGGAAGTGTGCTAGAGGCCCGTGAGCCCCAAAGTATGACAAGAGCAAAATGAGTTCTCCACAGATGTGCCTAGTCTTCCTAGAGGTCCCACGTTTCGGGTCCCACTGGACAAAATAGGTGCCAAGGAGGAATAGCTGCTACCCGTACTAAAGCTCCCTCTCCTCCAGATGGTAGGTGATCATGCTGTGGTTGTCCCAGCCCCCCTGCAATGCCTTCGGGGTTAGGTAGCATTTGGTAACAGATTCTCTGTCAAACTTCTCCCTACCCTTTCACTTGTGCATGCTGAGATTTTTTTTTTTTTTATGTAACCTTGATTTAAAAAGCCAGAAGAATTTTGTGTCTCCCCCAAAGAAAGGCCAGCGTACCACTCTGGTGTAAAACGGGGCGTCTTCCTCTGTCGTTCCTGTTGAACGTTCACCCGCCTGTCCATCCAGCCAAGCTAGGGAGAGATCCACAGAATGGTCAGTCCAATGGTGGAGCTCGGTAGGAAGAGCTCAGGGAGTTTCGCTTGGGGTGGGCGTGCCCGGGAGTGTATGGCGACGTTGGGTTGCGTGGGTATGGACTGAGCAAGCTGCTGCTGCATCGAGAGAGGTCAGGGCAAGGAGCAGGAACGGAGGGAGAAATACTGGCTCTGAACTCGAGCTACAGGGAATGGAATCAGGGTGACCTCGTCAAGCCGAAAGTGGGTAAACACTAAGACACACGGTCCGTTGTACTGACGGGCAAGCTCTTCCAACCAGCGACTGTGTCGTGGTCATTGTCAAGACCGATTCGTGGCCGCTCCCACCTATCTCTCACCTCTACTAGGAGATTGTATTTGTGCAGAAGAATGCTGTGTGGCAGGGTTGCATTCAATGCAAGCACAAGTACCCTAGAGGTTTCTATTTGTCCCTGAGTCATGCAGGGACAAAGACCCAGGATTTCTACGTACTGACATCTGACCATTCCAACAGAGTCCCCATCCACAAAGTGCTGATTCTTCCCAGTCTTCCTTTCCTGTGACATGTGGGTGTGTCCTTGGAGTCCGCGGGACCCAGTTTCCCGGGACCCACCTCCCCCAGTCAGGACCAGGCAAGTTCACGAGAGAGCGGAGGCCAGGCGAGAGAAGGGCGCTCTCTAACCTGGCCATGTAGCAGATTGTCAGGAAGTCGGATCGGGCCCCGAGCTAATGATGAAGCTTTCCTGGCTATTGCCATTTGCCAGTGAGCCTTCCCTCTGTGCGTTCAAGATGGGAGCGTTTTTGTAAGGCTGGTGGTGATGTCTGGGTCGACTAAAGTAGCTTCTGATTCCTTTGTGTTTTGACCCTGTCTTAGAAACATCCCGAGCTAGGACAGATGTGGGCCCCTTCCTTTCTCCCCATCCCTGTCTGAGGAAAGGGAATCCTGAGCAACCCTCCAGGTGGAGCTGGGGTCAGGGAGGGATGTGGTGTCCTAGGGGGGTGTGTGCAGCGGGGATGAAGGAGGTTTGGCTTTGAAACTTTGACCCGTGCCGTCAAGTCCATTCAGTGGGAGATGTCTTCTGGTGAAACTCGACGGAGTCCACACAGCCACATGCCCGGTCCCGTCGCATCGACCCACGCGAAAACAATCCCCAACCCTCAGACGCACCAAGCACACCGCCCGCATGACCTACTGGTTTCCAGGGACTGTAGCACAGGGTCCTGGTTTTCTGCAGGACACTCCGTTTGTTCAGTCCGCCCCAGCTTCCGTTCCCGGGAGGAACTCAGAAGGGGGGAAGCTCTCCAGACCAAAGGAGGAGAGAAAGCCCTACCTTGATCTTCAGCTACATCTGTCTCCCTAAAGGGAGTGATGGGGGAATAGGCATATGGGCCATATCCGGTGACCGCCTCCTGCAGCTGGAGAAAGGGAAACCCAGTGAGGATCCCAGCACCCTGTGCACACCGTGTGCACACATCTCTGTGCCCTTGGTGTGTGTCGTAAGCAAGCTAGATGGGATGCGGTCATTGAGTCTATGATCCAGAGGAGGAGGAAATGACCTCCCGAAAAGGCTCCGGCTTGTTATGTCAAAACTCCCCCGTCCATTTTCTTCAGCAACTCATTCCAAAGCCATTTCCCATAGACAGAATGACCTGGTGGAAAATGCTCACAACCATCCATTGCCTAAGCAATGATGGTGATGTTTTCTCCGTGCCCGTCTCAATCCGCTGTCCATTAATGGTATAAACACATGGCAGGCTCTCAGCACCAAGGACATTGTCTCTCCCCTCTGGCATGTCCATGCTCAGATGTTCATGGAAAGAGAAATCAAACACTGGCTGTCCCTCAGAAGCACAAAATGACTTTAGCGAGGTGACCAAACGGTTCATACATTGAAGCTTCTGCCTTCAGCTCAGGACTTGATCCTAGGGTCCTGGGATGGAGGCCCACATTGGGCACCCTGCTTGAAAGGGGAGCCTGCTTCTTCCTCTCCCTCTGCTACTCCCCCTGCTTGCGCTCTCGTGCGCACTCGGTCTGTTTGTCTGTCTCTCTCTCTCTCTCCTTCTCTTTCTGTCTTAAATAAATAAAAAGTTGAGGAACAATGAGTTTACCTGAGGCAGAGTCGGAGTTTCCTCCTCAGCCCTCAAAGTGGGTAGTAGCTCTTCCATCAGGTCATCGTGGAGAGCTAGGAGGATACAGAGGCACCGTGAGGACACTGGTGAGGCTGCTCAGGAAGTAGGCGGGGATTTTGGATGGATGAGGACAGGAGGGGAGTGTGTGCGTGGGGGAGCGTAGGAGGTACGGGCCGCACTGCTGCCGGGCCTTGTCCTGGTGCAGAGGGGAAGGGATGGGAGAGGAGCAGGGAGGAAACGCGAAGAGGGTTCTTGTCTTTCTAGCTAAAGTGAGCCCGATCAAAGCCAAATAGCCAGTCCAGTACATGGGAAGCCTAAGCTGGCTTCTGTGTGAGGACCGAGTCCCATAGCCTCTCCTGACTGACGTGCCACTAAGGCGTCCCACACTGCTGCTTTGGACATCAGCTCTGGGCCCAAGATCCCCACCTGCTGCGACTATATGCATCACGTCTCTGTAAGATTTTGCACGGCATAAAAAGAAGCCTCACTTGCCAGGCTGCATTCAACCCTCAGGAAAGGAGCCTAGTAGTTTGCTTCACTCATCCTTTCTTTGTCTTCAGAAAATGCCATGTGCAACACTGGAGAGCACGGACATCTTAGCTTCTGTAAACAGCCGGCACCGTCGATGAGTGTGATAGATTCCTTTCACTGTTCTTGAGCTGTCCTGTGTGTGTGTGTGTGTGTGTGTGTGTGTGTGTGTTTCCCCTGAAGACAGTGTCTGTCCGAACCCTCCCAGGTGTTCTGACCAGTGGAAAGTTGCTTACACAGAGGAGTCTTGTTGGAGTGTGTGTTGATAGGCTGTCGGTCTGCTTTGCAGGAGATTTGCTCCGGGGATGTTGCGTCCAAAGCTTCCACCCAAGCTTGACCTTGCTTTCCTATTGGCTAGTGGTATTTGAGTGTGTGCTTAGAGAATCTGAACCTTCCTGAGGCTTAGGGAAATCTTATCAAGTACAGTCAGTTCCCTCCGTGATGCTTTTCTGCCATTGGTTGGTCGTGTGTACACACTGAGACCGGCTATGACTGATGTTGCCCTGTTCTGTCCTCCACGGGTCCACACGCTTTCCAGCCATGTGGGCTTGAGCACGAGGATGTGGCTTTTCTCTGTGCACTTGACTCCAGGGACCAGGCTGTAATCTTTAACGTGGGCTTCTAAGCTTGCCCTGGCTTCTGTGTCCATGGAAGCCACTGTGTCATGTTGGGTCCTGTGGGGGACCATCATAGAATCTAGGTATTTGGCTGTGTGCACAGATGCTTATGGCCCTTTGCTAGCTAGCACCCATGGTACATCATGACCCCCTGGCTGAGGGACTAACACAGGTGGGTAGGCCAGAGCAACTTTCAGATTGGAACCTGAGCTCCAATCTTGGCTTTCCAAGTAGGAGGTCAAGGGTTTGGTCCCTTCATCTCTGCACCATGCCCGTCTCAGGAAATCAAAGGGAAATGTCCTCCAGGTACAGCTGTGGTGGGTAGGGGAAGGAGTATGTAAAGTGTGCCAGGGTGATGAGAGTGTTTTGGAAGGGGGACACTGTGATTGTGGTGGAAGTGTGAGAAAGATCTCCTGGGAAAGGCACACAATCATGTTCCCAAGCATAACGCATGGGGACACATACACACACCTGCACACCCCCACGCACACCCCCACGCACACAGGGCCTTCATCCGACGTGCACACAGATCAGCCCTTCCCTATGTACGAGTTCTTCCAGGCCCTGTTCGACGTGGTGACCGTGCCTCACCGGACAGTCTCGGTCAGTATCCCCCAACCCCCGTTCCTTGTTGGAACCCAGAATCAGGGGGCAGGCTTCTTTGTACTCTAGATTTCCTCCCAGAGCCCGATGGTCTTAAATACGTACAGCTGTCCTTGCTCCCAGCGTCTACCTGCGATTGGGGAAAAGGAAACACAGTGAGGATCCCAGCATCCTGTCCGCTGTTGGGCCAGCTCTTTGGTTTGGGGAGGACTTCAGGCAGTTAATTGGATGAGGTCCCGTGGTTGAGTCCATGTCCCCCCACCCGAGTTCAGGAGGACCGTTTGAATGACGCTGGAGCATCATTCAATCTCCGAAGTCCATTCTGATCAACAGACAGAACGTTCTCTTTCAAGGAGAAACCTTTTCTGCTGAAGAAGGTGTTTGATCCCATGGAGTTTGTAACTGAGGCTGTCCTGTGTCATCACCCTTTTTGGGTCCACTGTGCGTAAGAGGTCAGACCCAGGATTCTTCTATGAGGGGAGGCTGCTGCCCCCTTCCCCTGGGAGGTAAAGTGCCCGATGTTCATCAAACTCCACTGATGGAAGAAATCAAGGAAGCACCATTTATGTCTCTGAGAAAGAGAGGTGAGCTTACCTCAGGGAGAGTTGGGGGACCTTCCTTTTTCCAGCCCCTAGGAAGGTCCTTGGACTGTCCCTCCACCCGGTCTAGGAAAACAGAGAGGAGCTGTCAGGACATTGGCTGCGCTACTCAGGAATGACTTGGGGAGTTAAGTCTGCTGGATGTGGATGCGGGGCCAGAGGGAATGGACGTGAAGGGTGACCAAGCAAGGCCTAACTTGCCAGTGGGCCAACAGTGTTGGACACAGTGGTAGAGACAGTACACAGTGCTGTACACAAAACACAGAGGAGGGGAGCAGGATGGAAAAGGGAAATGGGGCCTTGGCTTTCTAACGCAGGGGATGTCATCAGTGGGAACTCTCAGCGTCTGTCTGGGAAACACTCAAGGCACCCTGGGTTTCAGGGCGCAGTCCCCTGAGCCTTCCTGCCCACTGTGAAGCCAAGCCAGCTTGCCACTTCTTCAGCTGGTCATGGGGCCTGTTCAGCTGTCTCCCCTGCACCTCTGCTGTGTGACCCTATCGCTCCTCTGTCGTGCCTTGGAGTAGTGGGTTTTTCGGTGATGGAATCTAAGTACTGGGGACGGTTGTATTTGTTAGTACGCGTCCGTTCGGTGACAGTGCTGACATCCGTGATGCTTTGTAGACCGCACTGCCATCTACGGGGAGAACGTTGCCATCCTATCTCATGGCACCTCTGTACCCGTGACGACATGACCGGCCCTCCCCGTTTCCTCCCTGCACCGTCCCTTCCACTTTCTGGGTCTCCGAATATCCCTACTGGAGTGTCCTCAAAGCCTGGGATCGTGTCATGTACCTCTTTCCTTGTGTGCTTGCTTTCAAAATGCGTGTTAGGTTTCCAGGGCCCATCTGTTTCGTAAAATATTGGAAACCTTTGTTTCTTCTTGCGCCTGAATTGCACTCCATGATGTGTATGGATGCCATTGAATGTGTTCTTTCCTCCTGTGATGGATTTGGGGGCAGTGCTTGTCTGGGGCTATTGGGAACCCAGCTGTGTGAGACATTAGTGCGCAGATTTCTGTGTTTCCAGAATGAGAAGACGTCACCGAATGCATTGGCCCCATTTGTAGAACGGTAACCACGTGGAATGTACTGGGTACTTGAGTTCCCCAAATGTGGCTAGGTCGTTTTGTTCCATTGAAGATACGTAGCACACCCATGTAAGATGTGGCTAATGGGCGGAAGTGAAGGGGGGACATCGTGAAACCTCCTGTCATATTCTGGCCCATTTTTCTGTTCAGCGGAAAGCATAGTCTCTTCCTTCCTACACATCTAAGAACCATGTTTCCTGGGGAGACCTGTAGGGACCTGTGTGTTCCAGAACGACCTAAGATCTATCCCTTCAGCTAGTAGACACTTTTTTCCTGTGCCCCTTGGGTCCAGTTTGAATGAGGATCTCATCGTGACTTGTGGACTTAAAAGGGGACGGACGGACGGCATAGAGGACAATGGCTACCAGTGAAATCGGAGGACAATGTGTCTCAGCAGTTTTAAAGGCTTCGGTTATGTATGTGCTAGTGAACGACAGAATGCGTCTCCAATCTACGTAATGAGTCAATCCCCAAGGTACCTTCCTTGGTGTCCTTGATGATGTACACCTCATCATGGAAGGAGAACCGGACTCTCTTCTTGGGTCCTCGTGGAGGGAGGGGTGTGGGTGGGGGCGTCTCCACATCCTCGAGGAGACACTCCCCACAGATCTCTGGGAGACGCACAGAAATAGAGAACAGTGTCGGCACCTTGTCATCAGGAGCCCATAGGGGGATTGGACATCCTTTCCTTCTGGTCCATCCGTCTCCTGCCCCTACTCGCCAGGTGCCCAGCAGGCATTCCTCCCTCCAGGTGGGACTTAGGAAGAGGTCACCATGTGCTGTGCTCTGAATTCAGCCCCCTCCCACACCCACAGGTTCTGTGGGCAACGGCTTGTATGGAGCAGAGACAGGACAGAAACGCAACAGAGTGCCGTGAGCACGCGTGACGGCCTCAGTCACAGCCATTGAGCAGCCACACCTACCCGAGAGTGTTCCCCAGAACCCTCTGTGCCCGCTTCCTTGCCCTCCGGCCTAGACGTTAGTGTGCCGCCACGGTGTCCCTAGTGATTGAGTCCAAGGAGCACCTGGGACCTAGGGGAGTATGGGATGCTGCCCAGCCGCTCGGCAGGTGTTGAGGAAGGGACCGCCTAGGGACTCAGCTAGATGGCTGGCTGTGGTTGAAGCCACAGTGGAGGACAGTGGAGGGCCCTGATGAAGGATTGATCTGGGACAGGAATGTTGTCGTTTCCCTGTGGCCGGAGATCCCCCAGCCCCTGACACCAACCCACGGCCCCTGAGGAAAGGTCCTGAAGCCCTGAACCAAGAGCTGCCCTCACAATCTGAAATTCCTCTGTGCCAGTGTTTCTGTAGGGGAGAGCGAGGGCCACGAGACCAGCCTCAGTCCTCACTCACATCTGTGTTTGGGGCCCTGACATCAACTATGTGGCGGTTTCTGCCCAGTGGGGCCCTAGTGAAGGACCAGGAACGGGTAGCATGGGCCACGTTCCCTCACCTCTCTGCAAGGTCAGCCCAGTCGCCAAGGCTGTCCTGAAGGCCAGTTGCAGCCCACGGCTCCTGGGGTTCTGCTTGGCTCCCAAGGTGATTCAGACTCCCAACGGTCACATAGGACCCCGTCGAGAACTCGCTTGCCTTCCGCTCCCAAAGGTTACACTTTGACCCCACCAAGAACACGCTTGCCTTGAGCTCGCCAGTCCCGAGGAGCAGTCGATGGTACGAACGAACATGGAGGTGGCCATGTGGGCTGGCCATGTGGGGTGGTTGGTTTCAGGAAGGAGACGGATGATGCTGAGGGGCCCGCTCTTGCCATGCGGACTGCTCTGAGGAGCCTGGATGGAAGTGAGGCTACCCTGGCTGGCGTGAGTCCCTCCCTACTCTCTCATTTTTGCCAGCATCCCCTGTCTACTCTCAGGTCTCTTGATCCCCTCTGGAGACTGTAGGTTAAGCGGACAGTCTCCTGTCTCCCTCCCTAGGCCGGGCCTGGAGAACCCAGCCCCAGCAGTACCTTTGAGACCAGCAGACAGTCCACTGTGCAACTGCCGTGTGTTCTGTCCACCCACCCGGTGGCACAGCCCGTTCCCGTGCACTCCCCGGCATCAAGCAGACGGCCCGTGAAACCCTGCACATCAACCCATGAGACCACCCCGCTATCTTCCAGGGTCTCTCTCCTTCTAAAAACAGCTGCATTTCGACCGCTGACCCTTCCTCTCCGATTTTGTCGTGTCCATCGGGAAGAGGTGACCGGCAATTCCTCCCCCTCAAATGTGGTGCCTGGGTCGCACCCAGGTTCTCCTGATCCGGGGACAGCAGTGTGGCGTGTGACCTGTGTGTTGTCCCTTTAGGACTGTGTCCGAAATGGGTATTCAGAAAGAGTACGGTTTTCTGAACGTAGAAGTACTTTAAGGATGGCAGCTTCCCCACGAAATCCTAACGAAATCACCCAGACAAACGAACAAGCACAGGCATCGAACCGGGTGGAGGAATCAGAGGGTGGAGCGGAAAAGCCAAAGGGAAGAAGCCTGTCTCTGTGAAAGGGAGGCAACCAGCTCGAGAGAAGAGAATTGAGAAAATCGATAGGCACATACCCGTACAACAGCAGTTAAGATTCCCCATCGTGGGGACCTCTACAGCCGCTCACCAAACCGCCACGGCCTCGGCTCACAGAGTGACAGTTGAAACGGAAGGATGGATGCGTGTCATCAGGTCACCGTGGCGATGGCTCATGACAGAACTCTGAGGGTGAAGGCATCCCTGCACACTGTGGGGTCATGGAGGGAAGTGGGTTGGAGAGGAGTCGTTAGATGATAGGCATTGAGAAAGGCACTTGTTGTGGTCAGCACTGAGTGGTGGAGAGAAGTGATGAGTCCCCGAGTTGTACTGCAGAACGCAATACTGCGCTGTATGTTAACTACCTGCATTTTTGGACATTCAGAAAAGGAGACTCCTGAGGGCACCTAGGAGACTGAAATGTTCATTTCACTATCTGCTACTCTGGAAAACTCCTCTGTTTATACGAGATTGTTTCACAAAGTCTCTCCAGGAGTTCTTGGGTGGCTCAGTGGGTTAAGTCATAGATAGTTTAATTAAGTCAAAGATAGTTTCTTATTTAATGACCTTTTGAAAGTTGTAAGAAACCAACATTAAACATTTATTTTTTTATCTTGGCTTCGACACCCCCATCTCTTTTTTCCAGAGTTTCTTGGATTTTCTGACCTCAGGGGATTAATAGTGTTCACAGGAAAACAGAATAACAATGTGGCTTGAGATTTTTAATTTTTAGTTTTTCCCACATCAGTTCTGAAAAGGCCATAGTGTTTCCTCCTTTAGGTTACTGGTAAATGTTCAACTCATCTTCTCATGTTTTTAATTTTTCTGTGTCACAGAACCTAAATTGATGATAAATCCAGAAGGAACAATTGTTTACATTCACTCAGTGAAGAGTATCATGTCTAAGCTCAACATCTATCGGAGCCACACATGGACATGTAAGTATCTTGTATGTGGCGCTGTGTAGGCAGGTAAATCCAGGAACTACAAGGCAGGCCAAGTCTCTTCTAACTTCCTTCTTCCTTCCTTCTTCCTCAGCTCTCCCTCCTCGACTCAGAGCAGAAAAGGAACACATCCCAGGTGAGCTTTTTGTTTGTTTATTTCCACTTTGTTTTATTTATTTATTTATTCATTTATTTGGGGGGGGGGGTCTGTGACAGGGTTTTATTTTTTTATTTACTTTTAAAAAATTTTTTCAATTTATTTATGTTCAGCAAAACAGTATTCATTATTTTTCCACCACACCCAGTGCTCCATGCAATCCGTGCCCTCTATAATACCCACCACCTGGTACCCCAACCTCCCACCACCCCCGCGACTTCAAACCCCTCAGATTGTTTTTCAGAGTCCATAGTCTCTCATGATCCATCTCCTCTTCCAATTTACCCCAACTCCCTTCTCCTCTCTAACACCCCTTTTCCTCCATGATATTTGTTATGCTCCACAAATAAGTGAAACCATATGATAGTTGACTCTCTCTGCTTGACTTTTTTCACTCAGCATAATCTCTTCCAGTCCCGTCCATGCTGCTACAAAAGTTGGGTATTCATCCTTTCTGATGGAGGCATAATACTCCATAGTGTATATGGACCACATCTTTTTTATCCATTCATCCGTTGAGGGGCATCTTGGTTCTTTCCACAGCTTGGCGACCGTGGCCCTTGCTGCTATAAACATTGGGGTACAGATGGCCCTTCTTTTCACGACATCTGTATCCTTGGAGTAAATACCCAGGAGTGCAATTGCAGGGTCATAGGGAAGTTCTATTTTTAATTTCATGAGGAATCTCCACACTGTTCTCCAAAGAGGCTGCACCAACTTGCATTCCCACCAACAGTGGAAGAGGGTTCGTTCCCCTTTCTCCACATCCTCTCCAACACATGTTGTTTCCTGTTTTGTTAATTTTGGCTATTCTAACTGGTGTAAGGTGATATCTCAAGGGGGTTTTAATTTGGATCTCCCTGAGGGCTAATGATGATGAACATTTTTTCATGTGTCTGATAGCCATTTGTATGTCTTGATTGGAGAAGTGTCTGTTCATATCTTCTTCCCATTTTTTGATATGTTTGCCTGTTTCGCGTGTGTTGAGTTTGAGGAGTTCATTATAGATCCTGGATATCAACCTTTTGTCTGTACTGTCATTTGCAAATATCTTCTCCCATTCCGTGGGTTGCCTCTTTGTTTTTTTGACTGTTTCCTTTGCTGTGCAGAAGCTTTTGATTTTGATGAAGTCCCAAAAGTTTATTTTCGCTTTAGTTTCCTTTGCCTTTGGAGACATATCTTGAAAGAAGTTGCTGTGGCTGATACCGAAGAGATTACTGCCTATGTTCTCCTCTAGGATTCTGATGGATTCCTGTTTCACGTTGAGGTCTTTTATCCATTTTGAGTTTATCTTTGTGTACGGTGTAAGAGAATGGTCGCATTTTATTCTTCTACATATAGCTGTCCAGTTTTCCCAGCACCATTTATTGAAGAGACTGTCTTTTTCCCACTGTGTTTTGTCGAAGATTAATTGACCATAGAATTGAGGGTCCATAGCTGGGCACTCTACTCTGTTCCACAGTCTATGTGTCTGTTTTTATGCCAGTACCATGCAGCCTTCCCGTTGAGATCAGGAACAAGACAAGGATGCCCACTTTCACCACTCCTGTTCAACATAGTATTAGAAGTCCTAGCAACAGCAATCAGACAACAAAGAGAAATAAAAGGTGTCCAAATTGGTCATGAAGAAGTCAAACTCTCTCTCTTCGCAGATGACATGATTCTTTATATGGAAAACCCAAAAGACTCCACCCCCAAACTACTAGAACTCATAGAGCCATTCAGCAATGTGTCAGGATACAAAGTCAATGTGCAGAAATCAGTGGCTTTCTTATACACTAACAATGAAAATACAGAAAGGGAAATTAGAGAATCGATTCCATTTACGATGGCCCCAAGAACCATAAGATACCTGGGAATAAACCTAACCAAAGAGGTAAAGGATCTGTACTCGAGGAACTACAGAACACTCATGAAAGAAATTGAAGAAGACACACAATGATGGAAGACCATTGCCATGCTCTTGGATCGGAAGAATAAACATTGTTAAAATGTCTATACTGCCTAGAGCAATATATACTTTTAATGCCATTCCGATCAAAATTCCACTGGTATTCTTCAAAGAGCTGGAGCAACGAATCCTAAAATTTGTATGGAATCAGAAGAGACCCCGAATCGCTAAGGAAATGTTGAAAAACAAAAATAAAGCTGGGGGCATCACGTTACCTGATTCCACTTTGTTTTAAAATGAGTTTTCTAAAATTTGAAAGGATTCATATTTTTAAAACAAAAAAAATAGAGGGGCTCCTGGGTGGCTCAGTGGGTTAAAGCCCCTGCCTTTGGCTCAGGTCATGATCCCAGGGTCCTGGGATAGAGCTCCACATCGAGCTCTCTGCTCAGCAGGGAGCCTGCTTCCCTCTCTCTCTGTGCCTGCCTCTCTGCCTACTTGTGATCTCTGTCTGTCAAATGAATAAATAAAATCTTAAAAATAAAACCGAAAAGATAGAAATAGGCAAGAATTACTTGAAGGGAGGTGTATCAAGTATATCAAGCAAATTCAAAGAACAGTTGGTAGAATGAGAAGCAGGACTCTTAATTTCACAGAGTTGTGCAAGTTGTAAAACTTCCTTTGATTTTCCTAATAACAACACTAAAATAGCCTATAATCATATCTGGTAGACACAGCATTGTACTAGAAGTGTATGGATGCTTTTCAGGGGACCGAACAATGAGGCCTGAGTGGACAGCTCTCTCATGGTCCTGCTTGATCCAGGAATAGGACTTTGAAGATCTGGTGGAATGGAGGGACCACGTGTCCTCCAGATGACTCTCCCTAAGTGTTTGTGTCCGCTTGTTCACATCTCTAGCTTGAATAGCCGCCTGTTCCGGCTTTGGTTTCTGCATTTCTCATTCATATTTCAACTTCATGAATGCATTTTTGCTTCTTCGACATTCAGCTGAGTCAGCTCTGGAAAAAGCTACCAAATTGTAGTCAAATCCAGTTTTTGGCTTTAGTCTTACTTGACCATCCTGCAGCATAACCCTCAGTCTCTGTTGTTTCTGAAACCTGCCTGCTAGCTTTCCTTTCTTAACTCTGATACATCCCCTTACTGTTCCTCACAAAGTTGTCTTTCCCTTTTGCCCCAGACGTTGCCTCTCCTTGGGTTTGTTGCCCAACCATCCTGGCTCACTGCTTTTCTTCAGTCTGTGTTTTTTCCTGACTGGTCTTCACTCTCTCTCTCTCTCTCTCTCTTTTTAATAAAATACTTCTGAATTAGTAATAACATGGTTAAAGGTTAAGTGATGTTCCCTCTAGGAAGGGTGACATTTTTCATCTCAACTGAGACACTTCCACTGAGAATGAAAGTGGTTCCATAAAGTTATAATGGGACAACTGGCTATATCGGGACAGTCCCAGACAAACTGGAGTTATGGTCCTCCTGCTGTAGATATCTGTCTGTTTTGTTTGTCCTACCAGTGCTGCTTTTTTCAGGTAAAAGATACTCTTGTATGCCCCCTACTGTTATTTAGAAGGGAATCCATCATCTTTAGGGCTTTCCGAACTTAGATGCAGCTGTACACCGCTGGCATCCTGTTAAAATGCAGATATTGATTTAGTGGATCTGGTGGGGGCCCTGGGTTTTGCATTTCTAAAACGCCCCCAGGTGAAGCAGACTCTGCTGCTCAGGGAGCCACACTTTGAGTAAGGAGTTTATACATGATTTTCTGTTCCTTCTTTGCTTTTTTGTCACTTCTTAAAAGCCTGTCCCAGACATCTGTATCTAAACAGAACATGTATTGTTTCTTTGTTATAGCTGACAGTAATTCAAGCATGGACGTTCCATAGTTAGTTAACTGGTTATTATTAGTTATGCACTATTTCAAACCTTTTGCTATTACAAACCATGTTCTAGTGAATGACCTTGTACGTATAGGTTTTTTCTATCTGATAAATTCCTAGAAGTGCGCTGCCAGGTCAACGGGTGCATAGAATTGATAACTCGATCATTCAGGATTGTGGTACCATTTTGTGTCACTCCCATCGACACCGCATCCGTGCTTGTTTGTCCACAGCTTCACCCGTAGAACATGTGGTTCAACTTCTGGAATTTGGGCCGTGGAAAGAGAAACATGGTATTTTATGAAGTTTATCTCTGCAAGCTTCTTAACTATGAGTGAGGTTAAGTATTTTTTCATGTATCTGAAAGGTGTATTTACGTTTCTGTGAACCCTCTTCATATCTTTTGCCCATTTTGCTCTTAGGTTTGTGGCTTTTTTTGTTTTTCTTCTTCTTCAGTGTCTAGCTCTTTATAGATTAGGGATACTAGTGCTTGTCCATTTTATGGGTTGCAAACTCTTATTTTATGGGATGTGATTTGTCTTTTGATAGTTGACGCTGGTGTTTTCTCCCCCATGCAGGTATTTTGTTTCAGAATGCGACCTTTCACTTAGTCATTTCTTTAGGCTCCCCTTGGCTGTGACAATTTCTCAGACTTCCCTTGTTTTTGATAACCAGGGCAGTTTTGAGGAGTACAGTTAGGTGTTTTGTAGAATGTCCCTCAATTGGGAATTCTCTGCTGTTGTTTTCATGATTAGACTGAGGTTATGGGTTTCTTGGAGGAAGACCACAGAGATAAAATGTCTTTTGGTCTTATCATATCAAGGGTTAGTGCTCTGGACATGACTTACTACTTGGTTTTCTCTGTCCTCATACTGTACTCCTTGGAAGGAAGTGGGCTATTACACTATACCACTTACACTATACCTCCTTCCTGTTGGAGTAGCTACACAATTATGTACATAAATTATCAGGAATTCTGCATAGGAGATTTTTCTGTTCTCTCCTATTTACTAATCCATTTATATCAGCACAAATTCATGGCTAGTTATTTTATATTTTGGTTCTAGTACAATGACACCTTGTTCCTTTAGTTGCTCAAGTTGTTCCAGGTTGGTTAGTAAAAGCATCTTCTAGTGGCACCCGGGTGGCTGAGTTGGTTGAGTGTGTCTGACTCTTGATTTCGGCTCAGGTCATGATCTCAGGGTCCTGCGATCCATCCCCAGGTTGGGCTCTTTGCTGAGTGTGGGGCCTGCTTGAAATTCTCTCTCTCTCGGGGTGCCTGGGTTGCTCAGTGGGTGAAAACCTCGGCCTTCGGCTCAGGTCGTGGTCCCGGGGTCGTGGGATCGAGCCCCACATTGGCCTCTCTGCTCAGCAGGGAGCCTGCTTCACCCTCTCTCTCTGCCTGCCTCTCTGCCTGCTTGTGATCTCTGTCTGTCAAATAAATAAATAAATAAATAGAAATTCTCTCTCTCTCTCCCTGTGCTCCTCCCTGCTGCTTATGCTTTCTCTCCTTTTCCTTCTCAAAAACAAGTAAATAAATTTTTTTAAAAGCACCTTCTGTCGCTTCCTGTAGCTATTGACATACCCGGTTATTGTTTGAATATTTCTACCTTACTCTGTGGCAGTAGATTTTCCAGGTGCATCTTATGTCTTTCTTGCCCTAGAATTAGCCATTTTTTCCCCCTAAGTAGTTCTGGTTCTTTTCATTGGAGCATAGTATGAGAAACCAGGATTGGGGGACTAGGTGTGTCTGTTGTGACTGTTAAGTCATTGCTCAAAGACCCTCTTCAGCTAACTGAACAGGGAATATGTGTATACTCACTCATGTATATACACGTGTCTATAAATATTTTAATATGTAACCATCTGTATGTATAGTAAGCTAAGTATTCACACTGTTGTAAGCATTATCAGATGGAGCATTCTAACCTTCTAACCTTCTCTCCTTGCTTGTCTGTAATCTCCTGCACTAACAGTGAGAATCCAGCTAACATCAGAATTTCATCTATTGGATAGTTCAATTCCAGAATACACATACATGATTTCAGAGTTGCATACATGGTTTCAGAGTGGTTAACCCATGGATGCTTGATTCTCCCAGTTTGGGACCATTTGAATTAAGGTGCTAGAAATAATCACATGTAGGTTTTAAAACATAAGTTTTCAAAAACATAGGATGTGAAATTGCTGTGTTGGTTATGTATGTATGTATGTTTAGCTTCGCAAGAAATTGCCAAACTATTTCTACAAAGTTGCTGTATCAGTTTTTGTTCCTACCAACTATGAATGAGAATCTTGTTGTTCTGATTCTGGACCTGAAATTGGCACTGTCATTATTTTTGATGTAACCATTCCAGTACCTGTGTCATGGTGTCTGCATATTCCCACTGAGGTGATGTGGAGCATCTATCTGTTTGTGTATTTATTTGCTATCCTTATATCTTTGGTGAAGAGTTTGTTCAAATCTTTTGCACATTTTTCATTTGGTCATTTCTTTTCTTATTATGAATCATTAAGAGCTCTTTTGTGATGTTGGACACAAAGCCTTGATTAGATATCTGTGTTCCAAATATTTTCTCCCTGTCTGTGCCTTATCCTTTCATTTTCTTAAAAATGTCTTTCACAGAGCAGAAGACTTTATTTTTAATAATACCCAACGCATGCTTTTCCCCGTGGAATATGCTTTTGCTGTTGAATCTAAAAACCCATCCCCCAAACCAGTGTCCTAGAGATTTTTCTCCTGGATTCTTTATTCTTGTATTTTTACATTTAGAACTCTGATTCATTTTTATTTTTTATTTATTTTTATTTTTATTTTTTTAAAGATTTTATTTATTTATTTGACAGAGAGAAATCACAAGTAGACGGAGAGGCAGGCAGAGAGAGAGGAAGGGAAGCAGGCTCCCTGCTGAGCAGAGAGCCCGATGCGGGACTCGATCCCAGGACCCTGAGATCATGACCTGAGCCGAAGGCAGCGGCTTAACCCACTGAGCCACCCAGGCGCCCTCTGATTCATTTTTAGTTAATACTTGTGTAAGGTCTGTGTCTAGTTTCATTTCTTTTGCATGAGTGTTCAGTTGTTCGAGCACCATTTGTTGAAAGACTATTTTTTCTCCTTTTATTCCCTTTGTGCCTTTGTCCAAAAAATGTTTGACTTTATTTTGGTAGCTCTATTCCTGGTCCTTGTAATCTGTTCTGTTGATCTGTGTGTCTGTCTCAGCACTAACACACTGTCTTGGTGGCTAGTAGCTTTATAGTTAGTCTCAAGACCAGGTGATGTGAATTCTCATTTTTCTTCCACGTTGTGTTGGCTATTCTATTTTTTAAAAACTTTTTAAAAAGATGTTATTTATGGGGCGCCTGGGTGGCTCAGTGGTTAAGCTGCTGCCTTCAGCTCAGGTCATGATCTCAGGGTCCTGGGATCGAGCCCCGCATCGGGCTCTCTGCTCAGCAGGGAGCCTGCTTCCTCCTCTCTCTCTGCCTGCCTCTCTGCCTACTTGTGATTTCTCTCTGTCAAATAAATAAATAAAATCTTAAAAAAAAAAAAGATGTTATTTATTTGGCAGAGAGAGCACAAAGAGGGGATGTCACAGGCAGAGAGGGCAGAGGGCAGAGGGAGAAGCAGGCTCCCCTCTGAGCAAGGAGCCTGACTCGGGACTTCATCCCAGGACTGTGGGATCATGACCTGAGCTGAAGGCAAATGCTCAACCACCTGAGCCACCCAGGTGTCCAGTGTGTTGGCTCTTCTAGATCTTTTGCTTTTCTGTGTACACTTCAGAATCTTCTTGTCATTATCTGCAAAATAACTGTGAGGTTTTATTTGGATTTCATTGAATTTATCGATTAAGTTGGAAAGAATTGACGTCTTAGCCATATTGAGTCTTGCTACCGATGAATACGAGCTCTATCTCCATTTATTTAGATCTTTGATTTCTTCCATCAGTTTTGTCTTCCTGCATATATGTATTGTGTTAGGTTTTATACTTGAGTACCCTTTTTAGGGGTGTATTGTAAAGAGTATTTTTTTCATTTGAAAAATTGGAATTCAGTTCTTTATTCAGATATAGGAAAATAGTTGACTTTTTTATATTGACCTTGTATCCTATGATGTTTTGGTAATTTCCTCATTACTTCCAATAGTTTTTTTTTTACTTTTTATAAGATATTTGAGATTTTCTACATAGACAATAATATTGACTTCAGATAGAGTTTTGTTTTTCCTTTTAAATGACACACCCTCATTGTCTCATGCCCTCTTTCGACCCACCTTCCCTCTAGTAATCTACCAGTTTGTTCTCTATATTTGTGAGTCTCTTTTTTTGGGTCTCTTTTATGCTTTGTTTTGTTTCTTAACTTTCACATATAATTGAAATCATAGGATATTTGTCTTTCTTTGACCTATTTCATTTAGTATTATACCCTCTAGATTTATCCATGTTGTTGCAAATGTTAAGATTCCATTCTTTTCTCTGGCCAAGTACTAGTCTATTAGATATCTATATAATCTCTATCTCTCTCTCTCTATATATATCTATATATACACCACGTCATTTTATCCAGTCATCTATTGACGGGCTCTTCCATATCTTGCCTACTGTAAATAGTGCTGCAATATAAACGTATCTTTTCAAATGTTTTCATTTTGTTTGAGTAAATACCCAGTAATGGAATTACTGGAACATATGACAGTTGTATTTTTAAATTTTTGAGGAACCCCCACATTGTTTTCCATAATGGCTGCACCAGTTTTCATCCCCAGCATCAGTACACAAGGTTCCTTTTTCTTCACGACCTTTATCACCAACTCTTGTTCTTTCTTGTTCTTTTTCTGCAGGCAGAGTCCCAGGCTGGCAGGAGAAGTGGGCGTGGTCACTGGGACAGCCCTCCGAAATGGGTCAGGTGACCTTTCAAACTCTGGGGTGGTGAAGGGTTCCTCACATCAGAGCAGCACGCGGGCCATAACGTAGGCGGGTTTTAATGGACCCATCAGACAACCTGTGCAAGACCTGAGGACGAGTGAAATGCGCTGCCTGGAATGGAGGTTGTGTTGTCTTCTGGGGCTTCTGTCCCCAGGGGATATTCAGCCCGGTGAGGTGGGGGCAAGGGGGCAGGTTATTTGGGGCCGATTTGCCTTGCTTCGGGGGCGACCCTGTGTTTGAGCAGGAAGGCGGGGTCTGCAGTTGGATCTGGCATCTGGGCCCACATTGGTCACAACGGTGGTTGGGTTGAGGGGAGCACAAGGCTGGCTGGCTGGAGTCTGTAGCCCCTCAACTGCCTTTTGATGGCCTGTACCCAGGGCCCGGGGTACCTGGGCACAGCCAGAGTCCCAGGGCCCAGGCAGATGCTTATAGGAAGGGACTGGAGCCAGGGAGGGAGGGAGGGAGGGAGGCAGCCGGGTGCTGCACCAGGGTGCTCAAGCCTGACTCTCTGCTCTGTGCTTTATTGGAGGGTTGGCGTTTATCAGGGCAAAATGCGCACAGTGTGAACTCTGCCATAGCCACGACCCTGAAGTGGAAGGGTTGTTGTGGAAGAGGAAGGTAGTCAGTCGTGTTTTTTTCTTTCTTTCTTTCTTTTCTTTTCTTTTCTTTTTTTTTTTTTTTTGTTGAGTACCAGGGCCCATGAGACATGTTGTAGCAAGGAAAGACCAGAGGCCCTTTTCAGCCTGATGGAACTCCTGGCAGCCAATTCGCGAAGCATGCTTTAGGGGAAGGCCTTCCAGCAGCAATGCTAAGACTTTGACAGATGGCAGGGCCCTGTGGTTTTGGCCTCCTTGAACCTGCACTCCCTGCTGGGACGGAGGGGCCTGCTTCCGTCATGGGTGACTCTGTGTCTCCCCACGTGCGGGTCCTGAGACCTCGACTGAATGCTCTCCTTGTTTTTACAGGTGGTGCTTCAAGGCTCAGGGGACGTGGCCTGCTGGGCAGCATCCAAAGCGTCTGGCCTCTGTCTCTTCAGTGCAGGTGGAAGTGCAGCACGTCCAGGAGTGTGACCGCTGTCATCTCCCTGGTGCACGTGCATCGCAGTGGTAAGTTGTCTTGGTTCTGAACCTCCCACCTGGGTTGAGGTGCAGGCCTTGACTTGGGTGTCTTTCGTGCCGGCTTCTGTCTTTCTTCCGGAGGCAAAGAGAGCCTCTTCTTGTCGATTAACATGGAGATGTACCGTTAACCAGAATGTCTAGAGTCGGCTGCTTGGGGAAGATGACATAGTGGCACATGTGGAGAAGGTTCTGCAAGTCCCTGCCCCACACAAGACTTCTGAACTCCAGGTTGCCCCTTTTAGCAGAGTCCGGAGTTATTGCAGCCTGTCCTTATAAATAGATATTCTCTTGATGATCGACTTTCTGCCCACACTTGCTTTATTGGGCCATTCTTCTAGAGCAAAGAATCCCAGGCATCTTTACAAATGGATGTCTGAGTGGACTTCCGCACATGTTCTTTCTCTCTCTCCTCATTTTTTTTTTTTTTTGATTTTTTTTTTTTTTTTTGCAGGGGAGTGGGTGTTGCAGGGGATGAGAGCGACCCTTCAGCAGGCTCCACATGCCTTCCATAGCCTGACACGGGGCTCAGTCCCATAACCCTGACATCATAACCTGACCCAAAGCCAAAAGCTGGTCCCTTAACTGAAAGAACTTCGCAGGCATTCCTGGACAGGCTTTGTCTTTATGGAAGGGACTGTAAGAACGCCTTCCTGTTCAAAATCTACCGAATCGGGGAGTATTTCCACATCTGCAGTGGTTGTACACCTTGTCAGGCCCAGAGATATGTAGCTCTTCTTGGTGGTGGAGAAAAACCTTTGGCTCCCATGTTCTCATAGACAGGGAGGAAGCCCTCACTGCCTGATGCTGAACTGTGGAGGTTCTGGTGCCCTGTCTTCCAGAAGAGCATCTTTGTAAAAGATGAAATTAATTTGCCAGCCCCCGGGTGGCGCAGTTGGGTAAGCATCTGCCCTTGGCTGAGGTCAGGATCCCTGGATCCTGGGGGATCAAGCCCTGGATTGGGCAC
Organism: Mustela lutreola; assembly: GCF_030435805.1. Lineage (NCBI taxonomy): Eukaryota > Metazoa > Chordata > Mammalia > Carnivora > Mustelidae > Mustela > Mustela lutreola. Next base: position 83,072,619 of record NC_081293.1, read on the forward strand.
CTTTCTTTCTCTTCTCCGCTGCCGGACCCCGGCTGTTCTTGCTCCCTCGCTAGCTCTGTCGATCTCCAATAAGTGAAGTAGATATATTTCTAAGCATGCAATTATTTTTTAAATCCATTGCGCTTTGTGAGGACAATATTAGTAGAATTAAGGACACATGAGAGGTAGATCACAAACCATGTGTTTTTTGAATCTTGTGGCCATTCATCCTTGCGATCTATATACATCGATAGGTTCATGTTTTTGTGAACATACTTCTATCACCTTGTGTTCTGAGACTCTGAGTTCACCCTCGACTTGATGTTCTCATGGATCCCAGGCAGTGTTACTTCCCGTGATCCCACTTCCTACCAAGGGACAGTACCTGTGTCTGTTGTGAGAGCTCCTGAAGGAGAAGTCCCCTGTTCTTACTTGGCATATTGTGCACGGTTGTGAGACCCGCGCTGTTTGGTGAGACTGGCCTTTATGGAAGTACTCCTGGATCAGAGCAGATGTGCTTGATTTCTAGCTATTGGTTACTGGAATAGCGCATTCCGCATCCCTCAGAACGGGGCCCTGTTATATGTGTTTGCAGTGTCTGAGTTTGTATCTCAGAGTCACCCTGAGGAATTCCTTAGGAGGTAGTTGCTGATGGGAGTGTCCAGGGAAGAATTTCCCTTCGTTGTGTTGGGATCAGTGATTCCTCGGTGTGAGGGTGTCATTGCTGGCTAGGGAAGAAGGGATAGCTGAGCCCATTCCTTTGCTCATCAGACCAGGAGGATTTTCCTGTGTGCGAATCCTCTCAGGTCCTTCCTGGGTTGGCTCCGTGAGGAATGCGATTCCCATATGGGATGTCCTCGCATTCAGCCACAGCGATGATGCAGGGAGTCCCAGGGGTGCCTGCACCTTCGCTCCCATGTGAGGGATGAAGCACACTCTGAGATGGGAGCCTCAGGCCTGAACCCCACCTGAAGCTTCTTCCACCAGGATACCGCGCTAGTGGCTCTCCCCATGTGAGTTCTCTGGTGTTGGGAAAGGGCCCACTTCTGGGTGAAGGCTCTGCCTCAGTGACGGGAGACAAGGGTTTGTACTGTGTGATTTCTGTGGCGGTGAGCAAGGTGGGCGCTCTGGGTACAGGTGGGGCCCCAGTGGTGACAGACACAGGTTTCTCCGCTCTGAATTGTCTGGTGTCTCCAAATGTGAGAGCTGTATCCAACGGCTCTTCCACATTGACCGCATTTGTCGGGGTGGCCGCCGGTGTGGATCCTCGGGTGCTGGCTAAGGGTGTGGCTGGCCTAAATGCTTTCCCCTGAAGATGACATTCAACCGGTTTCTGTCTGTGGGAACGTGCCCATGGCCTCGAAGGGATGTATGTTGCTGTGAGCTCTTGTGCAGCAATCCCGGCACATGGCTTCTACCCCGTGTGAGTTCCTGGGCAGGAAGAAGAGCAGAGCTCTCTGAAGCAAGGGTCCCCCACCTTCTTTCCATCCCCGAGGGGCGTCTCCAGTGGTCTTACTGTGTACAGAGGTGAGCACTGCCCTGGAGTTGTTCCCCCCATGTGTATCATGTCTCCGTTCCTCGGAAGGGTGAGTTCTCTCGTGTCTCCCGAGGTTAGAGCCCCGACTAAAGGCTCTCCCACACCGGGTAGATGGGTGTGCTGCGATCCAGGATGAACGAGCTCTGATGTCCCTGGCATCAGGGACACATGGCTGAAGGCTCTTCCACATTGTCAGCAAATACAAGGCTTGTCTTCCCAGGACACAGCACACCTGGAGTGAGTGAGGCACGTGAGACCTCTCCCGTGCTGTGCTCCAGCATTGCCCGGGTTCCTGTGCAGTGTGAACCCTCTGCTAGTGGCCAGAACACGAGGGGCTGTGGCAGGATCGCTCCCTCACGTTCCTCCCTTCTTGAGTCAAGGAACGCGTTCCAGCCCCTCCCTTCAGGAATGGTCGCTGCGTCTACCCCTGTAGGCCACTTGTAGTCGCGTGCCTTGTTCCTTTCCGGAATTCATTTAGATCTTTCTACATGGTAGCATCAAACCCCACGTCAACTGCTGATTAAATTTTTGATGTTTCTATTTCAAAGACTAGATACCCGTGAGTCGTGCTGAAGCCAGTGACTTTTCCAGACACTCGGGCGGCGGCTTGACTCGAGACCCATTTCAGCCGAGAAATGAAACTCTTCAGGTTTCTGGTGGGACAGCCCATATGCTCAGGGTCTTGGAAGACCAGAGATTGTGGGGAATGCTTAGCGTAGCCCGTGTCCAGCTCTAGTGTGGAAGGCCAGGGTTCATGACCCTGAAGCTTCCCGTTGACTTGCAGAGAAGCCGACCTTTGAGATGCCCCCGTGTGGGTCTCCCTTCATCCTTTATAATAGGGAACGAATTGCCGTGAGCTCCTGGGTCTTGTACACAGTGAGTGAGTCCTGGAACACTAGGTGAAAAAGTACTGAAGTGCTGTGTGGGGACTAACAGAACAGAAGGAGAAAAGGAAAGAGGGGGAGGGAGGAAGGAATACAAAGAACGAAAAGATCATGTAGGGAAGGAAGGAAGGAAGGGAGGGAGGGAGGGTGGGAGAGACGGCGGCTTGCAAAAGGGAGAAGAGAAACTGGTAGAGAGGCATTAGGGGAAAGAAGAATTTGAAAGTTGTGAGACAAACATCTGAGAGTAAGATTTGAGCTTGATGACAAAGGAAAGGAATGGAGTCCTTTACTCAGGAGCAGAAACCGGTTGTAGGGTGTTGGTGATGAGAACCTTTGGACCAGATAAACCTGCGAGACAAAGAGAGTGAGGGAGGGATGCTGGGGAGTTTCAGAAGGGCAACGTCAACCACGTCGAGGACCGAGAGAGGGGCCATGTGAGGGTTTGAGTGCAAGAACCACAGAAGGGTCCAGTCCTCGGAGGACACAGAATGTGCAGCGGGTGAGGTGGATGGAGTCGGAAGAGTTGACAGCAATGGGCCCGTGTTGCAGGGCTGTTTCCACAGGAGCCCTACAGGAGACAGGACTGATGTAGGAAGGAGGTTAGTATTCAAGGCCGATGGTCAAGAAAGAAGTCTTGAGACGGCTTTGCTGGCAGGAGGTGGTTTTTATTAAAGCACAGGGATATGACCCTTGGGTAGAAAGGGCTGCTTGCTGGGGTCGTGACGGGAGGCTGACTCTCTGGGATGGCATTGGGGGAGGTCAGGCAAAAGGGAAGTTTTGCAAGAACGTGGCAGTTGGACAGAGGACACCGAGGATACAGTTGACTTTGCTCTTGTGAAGGGAAGGTGGTTTTTCCTGCTAGGAAGGCATGAATTGAAAGATGGTTGGGAGCTTCCTGGAGGAATGTTACCTTCCTCCTCTCACAGGTCCTTCTCAAGGGACTGCAGGTTTGAAAAGAAACTCTGTCCTACGGACATTTCCTTCGGCCTCAGCCTCCCTCAGTGTCGTGGAGGGGAGAGAGATGTCAGGGCTTCAGGAAACGGAGATCCGGGCCTCTGGCAGGTCGCTAGGCTCTCATTAAGCGGGCCTCTTGATTCCTGCAGAATCACGAGGACGTTTACAAACCGAGGGAGACTCCGGTCTTGCCATCTGGGGAGAATCTGTTTTTTCCTTTCCTCAGCTTGAGGGCAGTCAGAGCGCCTGAGGGATGTCCCCCGTATCCCAGGTTGGGGGGGCGGTGTGGCGTGCCAGCTCCTGCTTGGTGCTCAGCTAGCCTTCTCCTCCCTCCTCGTGTGCCCTTGACCAGGACGGAGCATTGCGTGGTTAAGGTTGTTGAAGGAGGACGGTCTCATCTTCTGTAGCTTCTTCCTGCTGAATAGGGGCGTAGAGCTGTCCCTCCGCGTGGGTCGTTCCTGGTCAGGTGGGGTAGGCCCAGCTGGGGGAGGCCTCTGCTGTCAGAGTTGTAAATGGAAGAGGCCGCTGAGTGCAGGGGAGAGCCTCTCCTCCCTAAACCTCTTGCTGCTGCCAAACACACAGGCTGAGCGGGGCACGTTTTGTGGGGCCGCTGCCAGTGTTGAGCCCAGCATTGGTCACGGTCCTGTGCGTCGAAGCGACAGGGGCGGTTCCGGTGCGGCACCCTTGGGGAATCCAGCAGGGGTAGGGCCGCTGCCCCTCGAGTCGATCCCAGGGTGATCAAGGGACCCTGGCAGTGCCGCTTCGTCCTGCATGTGTCAAGCTCTGCAGGGTTGCCGGGGTCTGCAGGGGACAGCGGGAGGAGGAGCAGCCCCTGCAGCAGACAGGGGAGATGACGGGAAGGCTGCTCTCCATCCCAGTCCCAGGTGGGCCCAGCCCCAGGTCGGCCCAGTCTCCCCACACAACGGATTGTTGTGGGCCCAGGTGGTTGCCTCGTGCTCCAAGTGTCCGTCATCGGCAGGTCCCGGGCAGCCAGCTCTGGGTGTGGCGGCCGACTCAGAGGGTCCTCTCGTCTCGTCCTCGGGGCTCCAGTGCTGTCCTCTGGTGGGCTGCCCAGAAGTCGTCTCTTTGGCCTACGGAGGTCAGGCGTAAGAGAGCCGTTCCTGCAGGCGTGTTTCCCTGTGTGTTCATGCCGAATCCTCCTCCGGGCCCAAATCGGAGCCGCAAGTGGGGCCCCAGGGCCCTCCTGGCTCCCTTTGTCGGAGCACCCCAGGAGCCTTTGGTGCCTCGGGGTGGCGGGCACACTGTCCTGTGGCGCAGCTGTGGAGACAACGGGTGGAGTGGTGTGAGATAGTGAGTGGCGTGTGGCCTGGGCCTTACCAGAGGCCTGTGGGGTTTTGCGGGACGTGTCTTCTGAGGTGTTGAGGTGGAGGTATTCCTGCAGAACCCATGCATGACCTGAAGAAAGGGGAATTTCCTGTGGGCCCCCTGGGGCTGAATGAAGGCTACACTGCCAGGGTCCCTCAGGGCCTTTCCCTGAGCGTCCTCCTCCATGACGGCGGGGTCCTCCTCCTGCTGGGCTGTCCCTTCCCCAGCCTCTCTGAGAGCCCTGGACGTGCCCTTCTCTGTGGGGGGAGCCTTTGCCCACATGAGTGTTGCAGGTGGCGTGGGAGAGACGACGTGCTCCCAACCCCCATGGGAAGTGGGTTCGCACAGTCCACGGGCTGTGGGCAGGTGTTGGGCAAGGTGGGAGTAGGCAGGGTGGCCTTTCCCTGGTGGGTCTCCCCTGCCGACTGAGGGATCGAGGTGAGTCTCTAGAGTATGAAACTCACAAATCAAAATGTGCCATGAGGGGACCCACTACCTCCCACGAGGCATCTTGGAGGCTCGGGGGACTGGAGGTGTTGGTCAGATCGTATGGGAGTGGCCGGCAGACATGACTCAGCTGGAGACCGGGCCCGACTCCCTGCCCACAGGGATGCAGCGCTGGGAGGGGTGAGCTGTCCTGCTCCTGTGAGCCCGGGTGCCTGTCTTGTTTGCTCATTTCTCATGTGCCTGAAGTGGGAGATGAGGCCACCGCACCACTGTCTCTTCGCGACTAGTGTCGTCCGGGAGCAAGCCGTCTGCTGGCTTTTGCAGGGTGGGAGGGCAAGGCTTGTGTCGTGCAGAGGGAGGGGCTCAATGGGGGGCGTGGAGCCCTTTGCCAGAAGTTCATCGTGCCTAGGCTGCCTGGGGTCCAGTCCCTCCAGGCAGCCAGGGCCCTCCCTCCAAGATCAGCAGCTCCTGGACAACAGCGCCCAACCACCACAGGGAGTTGTAGGGATCAGGTGGAGGTTCCCTGTGGGATGTTCTCAAGACTTCCTAGTGCTGCAGGGACTTGGGATCTTCCTCTCCTCTCCTCTTTGTGGTCAGAGGCTAGGGCAGCACCCCGGGTTTTGTGCTGTTTGCTGAGGTACCCACAACAGGGACAGGACAACGAGAGAAAAGGTGTGTCCATGTTCACCGGCTCCTTTTCCTGCCCGACTCACCCCGTTCCCGAGTCCTCCTCTTCTTCTGCTTCCCTTGTCGTTTGCGCCAAGTCCACCGAAGGAAAGTTTCTTGAGAGCTGAGAGCAAGAGCAGAAATGGACATGAGCACAGACTCCCTGGCATCAGAGAACCAAGTGGGGATACTCACACCCAGCCTCCCTTCCCGAGGCCCTCCAGCCGGGTGAGCCGTGCCCTGCCGACTCCCAGCCCTCCTCCCTGCTCTGCTGTCCGGGGCTGCTTCCCAGAGTCCGCGGTGAGGGGTCAGGGTGATGGTAGGAAAGGGGTGAGGAGGGCTTCCCAGGGATTTCATGCAGCAGTTCCCATGCAGAGCCCGAGTGCCTGCCAGAGACGAGGGCCTCCGGGGTTGGCGTCGTCAAAGCAGGGAAAGGGGAAGAGCTGGGCGGAGGCACTTAGGGACAGAGGAGAGAGGAAGCCCAAGAGATGGAGGTGGAAGTACATTACAGTCGCAGGGTGGCTCCTTCCGACGGAATCGTCTTCTGTGGAATCCTTCTTCGGGTTAGGGAGCAGCGAGGGTGCTGGGGTTGGCCCTGAGAGAGAACAAAGGGGAGTTAGTGCAGCTGGCGACCCACTGCTCTGGGGATGCTGGGCTCTGCCCTCAGTGGGGTGCGTCCCTAGCTCCGAGTCCTCCCTGGCCTTGGTCGATTGATCTCGGCAGGGTACAGGGGGGTCTCTGGTTGCCCACCTGCTCTTCCCACCTCCGATTCTCTCCAAGACCCGGGAGCCTGGCTGTGTGATCCTTTCCCCCATGGAGGCTGTCACTGTCCCTAAGACTGCCTCTGCGGGACTTTGTCTTCCTCTGTCCTTGTTCCCGTCCTTCCCTGCTCTCCTTCGTCCTCCTCCTCCTCCTCCACCTCCTCCCCTAGAGATGCTCCTTGTCCTTCCCCCTGCCAAGCTCCACCAGTCCTATTGTTGTCCAGGAGGGGGCCACCAAGGAAAGAGAGGAGATATCCTGCGTTCCCTGGAATCAATCCCCCGATCTGTCTGTGCTGGGAGCAGCTGTCATGGGTCTGGGATTGCTGGGGAAGTGCCAGGAGAGATGGCCCACCACGTCCCCACAGCCCATGTCTGCCCAGGGACTGGGATGACCTTCCCAGGGACGTGTTTCAGGGAACGCAACGCCCTCTGTCTCCCTAAGTGTTACAGAGGTTGAATGGAGACAGGAGCATGGGAAATTGTGCAGGCGCCCTCAGCTGTTCAGGGCTGGAAAACGTCCATCGGTGTGGTTACTGAAACACAGGATTCCTGCCAGTGCTCCTGCTGAGGCTTGCCAGGAATGGACGGGGTCGGGGTGTTTGTAGGGCCCTGGGGAGGCCTGAGGAACGTTTGCCGTTTGGGCATGCCTAGGGAGTGGGGAGCATGGCCAGGGCTGTGGTCCAGCGAGGTGAGTTTGTGAGAGGAACCATGACTCCCTGGCCCTGCTTCCAAGAGGCTCTGTGCTATGCTTCGACGCCAGCTAGTGAGAGGTAGAGTGAACCCGGGGCAGCAAGTGTGTGAAGCAGGTCCAGCAGCCCTTTCACTCAGGCCCAGGGGACCGTGGCCCGTGACAGGGGTTCTCCAGGGCAGCTGCATGGGGGCATCCCATACTTGGGAACACGTCCCCAGGTCAGACTCGGCTGGGGTGTGAAGGCTGGCAGAAGCTCCGATTTACGGGAGCCTGTGTCGTGAACCCAGGGGAAGTACGCTTTCCCTTCTGCAGCTCTGGGCATCCCCTTGAAGTACAGCAGCGTGGAGAGAACTAGGATGGTTTGGTAGTGGAGGTTATGAGGGAGAGAATTTAGACCTGTCTTACACCTCCTGGCTCAGACCAGAACGGACTGTCGCGTAGTGTCTCTTGCCCAGGAGAGTGCGGTTGGGGCCGCCAAGTCCTGAGCATGACCAGGTCTGGGCCCATGCCAAGAATGATGCAGAATCTCTTGTGCACCATTCCCGAGAGGCCATGAGAAAAGAGGCCAAGCTTTGACATGTGGCAGTGGCCAAGGGAGGCACGAGCAGCTTTGATGGGAAAGATCCTTCAAGGAGCCACGCAAGGAGTCGAGTGGTGATGACAAACCCAGCGTACCCTAAAGGCCCGTGGACACCTCGTCTGTTCTTTTCATCCCGAAACCGTGACATGAGCAAATCATGCCTGTGCCAGAGCATCGCTTTCCTTGGTGGTTTTTGACCCACCTTCTTCATTCTCCAGAGCGGCAGGGGCAACCCCATGTTCCCGGGAGCCCTGTCCCAGTGTTCCCCTCCTCGGTGCCATTCCCTACCTGAAGAGACTTCGTCCTCACTGAAGGAGTAGTCCTCGATGCTCTCTATCAGTAGATCTGTAAGAACTGAAAGAGGAGCAATGCCATTAGGAGAGAAACCACCTCACCCCTTCATCCCAGGTGCGTTGAGATGTCTCTGGGCCGTGCAGCATCTGCCTGACCCTTCTGCAGTGCTCTCAGAGGTTCACGGGGCTGGCGGAGCCGGAGCTCTTGGAGGAGACAGGGATTGGAGTTTCATGCCTTCTAATGAGACCAGGACGCTGCAGCAGTCACCTCAGTGTCAGTTCTGCATGCCCATGACCGCTGTCCCCTCCCAGCGCAACCATCAGAAACTCCAGTCGTTATGGGACTCTTGACATGTGGCTAGTGGGAGTGAGCAACTGGACATTTTCGTTCCCTTGATGATTTCCGTGTACTGCGCTGAGATAATAAATGACCGTGTATGATGTATCCTAGACAGACTCTTTCCTGGATCACTCAGCACTAGACACCAACCAGGAGCGAGAGACCAGGCCTGCTCTCCTGCGTATTTTTCGGGCATTAGTGGCTGGCCTGACAGGGACGTTGATCAAGGGAAGACGTTCCCGGGCTCACACCCACCCACCAGGTGCTGCTGGAGGTCTTTGGACCCGAAGAGATTAAGGTGAAGCCCCAGTTCCTAGAATAAATGGGGATCAGATTCCGTGCAGCACTGATCTAAAGCATACAATGTGATGCTCTCGGGACAGAGGAGCTGCTAGAATAGATAAGGGAACCATAAAGGAGCACAGCGAGCCACGACGTTTCTGAATATGAAGAAGTCAGTGGTGGGTCTCTAAAAGCTGACCTTCCAATGCCTTGGATGACTCCCCTGAGCCAACAGGAGGGTGCTGGCATACAAAGAGGCAGGGGCACCTGGGAGCGGAAGAGAAATGCCCAAGGAAATGCGCTCATGTTGGCATCACGATGCTTCCTTCCCAAGAGGACCTCCCAGGAAAAGCATCCTCTTCTGAAACAGTGAACAGAGTGAAAAGGCAGCCCACAGATTGGAGACACCCTTGGCAATCCTTATTTCAGAAAAGGTGTGTTCACTGACAAAAAGGAAGAACAACAAAGAAAACCAACCAAATAAAAGAAGACCGGGATTTCACCAAATGAAAGAATCGAGAAAAAGACTGGAATAGTCTGTGCTGCAAAGGGAACGAATGACTCGGCCAGTCAGACAGACATCGTACGAAAAGATGCTCAATGTAAGGCATCGTGAGGGCAATGCGAATCCAAAGAATGCTGAGCTGTGGCATTGTCAGTTAGGGTGGCGAGGACCCAAACCAGGAATTCAAACCCAGGACCCATGTTGGAAGGAGGCAGAAAATTAGAGACTTTGTATGCAATTCATGGAATGCAGACTGGTGCAACTACCCTGGAAAAGCCCGTTGAGTGTCCTCGGAGAGCAGCGAAAGGTACTCCCGTGGATCCCGCGCATGCGAGTGAGAAAAAGAGATGTTTGAAAATCAGATTCTGTTCCAATACATGTTTCTCATGAGAGAAAGTCTTGTTGTCTGCCAAAGAACCCTGAAACCCTGATTTGGCTCTGTTTCCATTCCCAGGCACTGAACTCCCTTGAGTTGTCTCTTGGCCCAATCCTTCCGAATCTAACAAGGCCCTCTTGCATGGACAGATGGCCAGCGAAACGGGTGATTGTTTTGTCACACCTGTTGAGGTTTGAGGTTCTCTTTGGCCACGTTGCGATGCACAGAGCACCCTTCGTTCCTGCATGGAGGGGGCCCAGGTGCCCCCAGTGATTATCAGTCCCTGAAGACCACCTCATTCCCCCTTGGATAGGACACCTTTTGGACCCACCTCCAAGATCCCCAGCAAGAACCAGTGGTGGGTGTGGGATTTCCCTGGGAGAAGGCCAGTTGCATTCTTAGACACAGTATCTGCAGGGAAATGGTAGATCTCCATGGAGAAACACGGAGTGAATTGGCCCCATCTGTTCCCTGGCCACTACCCCTTTGTGCGGGTCATCCCCTAACAGGCTGTTGTACGCGGCTGCCCCGGAAGCCACCTGAAGAAGGGAGGAAGTGTGTCCCCGCACTCAGTGTTTCCGATGAGGTTGGGAAGACGCATCGTGGGGCCTCTGATGCAGAGATGTGTGTGTGTGTGAATGCAGTGTCAAGAGGGTGGTGCTGTGACCATCCTTGCCCGAGACCTAGCTTGGCAGGAGAGCACCATGGACACTGACTCAGTAACAGGGATTGGGAAAGACACACTTGTGTCTTTGGGGCCCAGTCTAGCCCTTCCTAGTTAGCGACGGGATTTGTTTTCTGGGGGAATTTATGTGTATTTGGAAGGAAAGAAAACCTCTTTCAATTGTTGGTGTTGAAGAGTTTTCCCATGAATGGACGTTCATGACGTGACAGTGATGGGAAATATCCCTGAGAACGTGGACACCATTAATCGCCATTTTGAGGGGACCAGACACGTTCGAGAGCACAGCATTCATCCACCTGACACACACACCAACCCTGCGAATCACAGCACATGAATTCCCATGGAAACAGACCTCGTGCCCAGCACCCGATCCTACAGCCCCTAAGAGAAGCACGGTAGCTTCCAGGGCCAGGGTCACGAGGCCTCGGGTCTCGGTCCGGAACATGACCCTTAGTCTCGTTGCAACAGGATCTGGATTCTGGGTAGCTCTCAAGATGGAGCCTGCAAAGAGGCCCCACCTTGCCCCACCCTGTCCAGGTTGCTCGAAAGCAATGAGTGACTCTAGAGGACAGCATACTTACCATGCTCCCTTTCCAGCAGGGCCACCTGTGATTTCAGAAAAGAAGACATGATGAACATCAAGTCCTGCCTTGTCCTGTGTGCACAGCTCTTTTGGTCTCTTGGTGATGGGCAGGGTCATGGGCAGTGATATGGAATCCACCTAGAGGTTGCATGCCCTGGGTCCATTAGGTGGCACGGCGGTGTCAGTAGCACCCGTGAAAAAGCTAAGGACCCTGTGGACTGTAACCGAACCTGCTGTTTCCTGCAGGGTCTTTGAAATGGGGTGTCCCTGGCTAAGAGTCGCTCCCTCAAGAATCTCCCCACCAAGGACATTGTACGTGGTGAGGTGTTCGGATCTGATTGCAAGTATCAGAGAAATAAGGGATGCTGTAGGAAGGAAGGCTAACTTACCACCTTGGTAAAAAATGGGACCTCTCCTTCTGTGCTGTCCACGTCAAGGTCAGCGAACAGACTATCGAGGGGATCTAGGTGGATACACACAGAGAGTGTCGGGACCCCGATTGGACTCTTCGGGAATCACTCGGGAAGCTTTGCTTGGCGTGCACGTGTAGACAAGTGTGTGGAGGTGGGGAGCTCATCAGTATGGACTGAGCTGTAGTGGGCCCTTCCTGGATGGAGGATGAAAGGTCCTGGAGAGGAGCAGGGACATGAATAGAAGCTCTGCCTCCTGTTGGAGCTACAGGGCCTGGAGTAGCTGTGAAATAGTCCATCTCCAAGGCACAGCTACTGCCTGCCCCCAAACCTGCACCACCTAAGAGCAGCGCAGTAGTTTCCGGGGACAGGGCCATGAAGCCACGGGTCTTTCCCCAGAAAATCCCTTTCTGTTACCCTGACCACCCTTCTCAGACCCGCCAGACCTGGAATCAGGGTGGTTCTCATCGTGGCTGCGACGAAGCCCCGACCTTGGCCCTTTTCCAGGTTGTTGCAAACAAGTGAGTGACTCTAGAGTACAGAATACTTACCGCCATCCCCTTCCAGCAGGGACACCTGTGATTTCAGAATAGAAAACAGTATGAACATCAAATCAGGCTTTGTCCTGTTTGCATGGCTCTTTTGTTCCCTGGGGGATGGGAGGAAGCCAGATGGGGAAGTGTGCTAGAGGCCCGTGAGCCCCAAAGTATAAAGAGAGGAAAATGAGTCCTCCACAGATGCACCCAGTCTTCCTAGAGGTCCCACGTTCCGGGTCCCACTGGACAAAATAGGTGGCAAGGAGGAATAGCTGCTACCCGTACCAAAGCTCCCTCTCCTCCAGATGGTAGGTGATCCTGCTTAGGTTGTCCTTGCCCCCCCCAATGCCTTTGGGGTTAGGTAACAGATTCTCCCTCAAACTTCTCCCTACCCTCTCAATTGTGCATGCTGAGATTTTTTTTTATGTGACCTTGATTTAAAAAGCCAGAAGAGTTTTGTGTCTCCCCCAAAGAAAGGCCAGCCTACCACTCTGGTGTAAAACGGTGTGTCTTCCTCTTTTGTTCTTGTTGACCGTTCACCCGCCTGTCCATCCAGCCAAGCTAGGGAGAGATCCACAGAATGGTCAGTCCACTGGTGGAGCTCGGTAGGAAGAGCTCAGGGAGTTTCGCTTGGGGTGGGTGTGCCCGGGAGTGTATGGCGACGTTGGGTTGCGTGGGTATGGACTGAGCAAGCTGCTGCTGCATCGAGAGAGGTCAGGGCAAGGAGCAGGAACGGAGGGAGAAATATTGACTCTGAACTTGAGCTAGAGGGAGTGGAATCAGGGTGACCTCTTCAAGCAGAAAGGGTAAACACTAAGAGACACGTTCCATACTGACAGGCAAGTTCCTCCAACCAGAGACTGTGTCATGGTCATTGTCAAGACCGTTTTTTGGCCACTCCCACCTATCTCTCACCTCTTATAGGAGATTGATTTTCTGCAGAAGAACACTGTGTGGCAGGGTTGCATTCAATGCAAGCACAAGTACCCTAGAGGTTTCTATTTGTCCCTGAGTCATGCAGGGTCAGGAAAAACAAAGACCCAAGATTTCTACGTACTGAGATCTGACCATTCCAACAGAGTCCCCATCCACAAAGTGCTGATTCTTTCCAGTCTTTCCTTTCCTGTGGCATGTGGGTGTGTCCTTGGAGTCTGGGGGACCCAGTTTCCCAGGACCCAGCTCCCCCAGTCAAGATCCGGCAAGTTGACGAGAGCGCGGAGGCCAGGCGAGAGAAGGGCACTCTCTAACCTGGCCATGTAGCAGATTGTCAGGAAGTCGGATCGGGCCCCGAGCTAATGATGAAGCTTTCCTGGCCATTGCCATTTGCCAGTGAGCCTTCCCTCTATGTGCATTCAAGATGGGAGCGTTTTTGTAAGGCTGGTGGTGATGTTTGGGTCGACTAAAGTAGCTTCTGATTCCTTTGTGTTTTGACCCTGTCTGAGAAACGTCCCAAGCTAGGACAGATGTGGGCCCCTTCCTTTCTCCCCGTCCCTGTCTGAGGAAAGGGAATCCTGAGCAACCCTCCAGGTGGAGCTGTGGTCAGCGAGGAATGTGGTATCCTAGCGGGGTGTGTGCAGCGGGGATGAAGGAGGTTTGGCTTTGAAACTTTGACCCGTGCCCTCAAGTCCATTCAGTGGGAGATGTCTTCTGGTGAAACTCGACGGAGTCCACACACCCACATGCCCGGTCCCGTCGCTTCGACCCACGCGAAAGCGAGCCCCAACCCTCCGACGCACCAAGCACACCGCCCGAATGACTTACTGGTTTGCAGGGACTGTAGCACAGGGTCCTGGGTTTCTGCAGGACACTCCATTTGTTCAGTCCGCCCCAGCCTCTGTTCCCGAGAGGAACTCAGAAGGGGGGAAGCTCTCCAGACCAAAGGAGGAGAGAAAACCCTACCTTGTTGAGTTAGATCTGTCCCCCTAAAGGGAGTGATGGGGGAATAAGCATATGGGGCGTATCCAGTCGCCGCCTCCTGCAGTTGGAGAAAGGGAAACCCAGTGAGGATCCCCGCACCCTGTGCACACCGTGTGCACACATCTCTGTGCCCTTGGTGCTTGTCGTAAGCAAGCTAGATGGGATGCGGTCATTGAGTCTATGATCCAGAGGAGGAGGAAATGACCTCCCGAAAATGACCCCCTTGTCCTTGGCTCCGGCATGTTATGTCAAAATTCTCCCATCTATTTTCATCAGCAACTCATTCCAAAGCCATTTCCCATAGACAGAACGACCTGGTGGAAAATGCTCACGACCATCCATTGCCTAAGCAATGGTGGTGCCCGTCTCAATCTGCTGTCCGTTAATGGTATTAACTCACGGCAGGCTCTCAGCACCAAGGACATGGTCTCTCCCCTCTGGCATGTCCATGCTCAGACACTTCCATGGAAAGAGAAATCAAACACTGGCTGTCCCTCAGAAGCACAAAATGACTTTAGCGATGTGCCTGAGTGGCTCAGACATTGAAGCTTCTGCCTTCAGCTCAGGACCTGATCATAGGGTCCTGGGATGGAGGCCCACATTGGGCACCCTGCTCAAAAGGGGAGCCCGCTTCTTCCTCTCCCTCTGCTACTCCCCCTGCTTGCGCTCTCGTGCGCTCTCTGTCTGTCTTTCTGTCCCCTTCTCTGTCTTTCTGTCTTTCAAATAAACAAAATCTTGAGGAACAATGAGTTTACCTGAGGGAGAGTCAGAGTTTCCTCCTCGGCCCTCAAAGTGGGTAGTAGCTCTTCCATCAGGTCATCGTGGAGAGCTAGGAGGATACAGAGGCACCAAGAGGACACTGGTGAGTCTGCTCAGGAAAGAGGCGGGGAGTTTGGATGGATGAGGACAGGAGGGGAGTGTGCGCGTGCGGGCGCGTAGGAGGTACTGGCCGCACTGCTGCCGGGCCTTGTCCTGGTGCAGAGGGGAAGGGACGGGAGAGGAACAGGGAGGAAACGCGAAGAGGGTTCTTGTCTTTCTAGCTAAAGCGAGCCCGATCAAAGCCAAATAGCCAGTCCAGGACATGGGAAGCCTAACCTGGCTTCTGTGTGAAAACCAAGTCCCATAACCTCTCCTGACTGACGTGCCACTAAGGTGTCCCACGCTGCTGTTTGGACATCAGCTCTGGGCCCAAGATCCCCACCTGCTGCGACTATATGCATCACGTCTGTGTAAGATCTTGCACAGCATAAAAAGCAGCCTTGCTTGCCAGGCTGCATTCAACCCTCAGGAAAGGAGCCTGGTAGTTTGCTTCACTCATCCTTTCTTTGTCTTCAGAAAATGCCATGTGCAACACTGGAGAGCACGGATATCGTAGCTTCCGTAAACAGCCGGCACCGTCGATGAGTGTGATAGATTCCTTCCACTGTTCTTGAGCTGTCCCGTGTGTGTGTGCGTGTTTCCCCTGAAGACAGTGGCTGTCCGAACCCTCCCAGGTGTTCTGACCAGTGGGAAGTTGCTTACACAGAGGAGTCTGGGAGTGTGTGCTAATCGGCTGTAGGCCTGCTTTGCAGGAGATTTGCTCCGGGGATGTTGGGTCCAAAGCTTCCACCCAAGCTTCACCTTGATTTCCTATTGGCCAGTGGTGTTTAAGTGTGTGCTTAGAGAATTTGAACCTTCCTGAGGCTTAGGGAAATCTTATCAAGTACAGTCAGTTCCCTCCGTTATGCTTTTCTGCCATTGGTCGGTTGTGTGTACACACTGAGACCGGCTATGACCGAGGTTGCCCTGTTCTGTCCTCCTCGGGTCCACATGCTTTCCAACCATGTGGGCTTGAGCACGAGGATGTGGCTTTTCTCTGTGCACTTGACTCCAGGGACCAGGCTGTATTCTTGAACGTGGGCTTCTAAGCTTTCCCTGGCTTCTGTGTCCATGAAAGCCACCGTGTCATGTTGGGTCCTTTCGGGGACCATCATAGAATCTAGGTATTTGGCTGTGTGCACAGATGCTGATGACCCTTTGCTAGCTAGCACCCATGGTACAGCATGTCCCCCTGGCTGAGGGACTAACACAGGTGGGTAGGCCAGAGCAACTCTCAGTTTGGAACCTGAGCTCCAATCTTGGCTTTCCAAGTAGGAGGTCAAGGGTTTGGACCCTTCATCTCCGCACCATGCCCATCCCAGGAAATCAGAGGGAAACATCCTCCAGGTACAGCTGTGGGGAGTAGGGGAAGGAGTATGTAAAGTGTGCCAGGGTGATGAGAGTGTTTTGGAAGGGGGACACTGTGATTGTGATGGAAGTGTGAGAAAGATCAGCTGGGAAAGGCACACAATCGTGTTCACAAGCATAACGCATGGGGACACACACACACACACACACACACGCACACACCCACGCACACAGGGCCTTCATCCCACGTGCACACAGATCACCCCTTCCCTATGTACGAGTTCTTCCAGGCCCTGTTCGACGTGGTGACCATGCCTCACCGGACAGTCTCGGTCAGTATCCCCCAACCCCCGTTCCTTGTTGGAACCCAGAATCAGGGGGCAGGCTTCTTTGTACTCTAGATTTCCTCCCAGAGCCCGATGGTCTTAAATACGTACAGCTGTCCTTGCTCCCAGCGTCTACCTGCGATTGGGGAAAAGGAAACACAGTGAGGATCCCAGCATCCTGTCCGCTGTTGGGCCAGCTCTTTGGTTTGGGGAGGACTTCAGGCAGTTAATTGGATGAGGTCCCGTGGTTGAGTCCATGTCCTCCCACCTGAGTTCAATCTCCGAAGTCCATTCTGATCAACAGGCAGAACGTTCTCTTTCAAGGAGAAACCTTTTCTGCTGAAGAAGCTGTTTGATCCCATGGAGTTTGTAACTGAGGCTGTCCTGTGTCCTCACCCTTTTTGAGTCCACTGTGTGTAAGAGGTCAGACCCAGCATTCCTCCACGAGGGGAGACTGCTGCCCCCTTCCCCTGGGAGGTGAAGTGCCAGATGTTCATCAAACTCCACTGATGGAAGAAATCAAGGAAGCACCATTTCTGTCTCTGAGAAATCAGAGAGGTGAGCTTACCTCAGGGAGAGTTCGGGGACCTTCCTTTGTCCAGCTCCTAGGAAGGTCCTTGGACTGGTTCTCCACAGGGTCTAGGAGAACAGAGAGGAGCTGTCAGGACATTGGCTGCGCTACTCAGGAATGACTTGGGGAGTTAAGTCTGCTGGATGTAGATGCGGGGCCAGAGGGAATGGACGTGAAGGGTGACCAAGCAAGGCCTGACTTGCCAGTGGGCCAACAGTGGTGGACGCAGTACACAGTGCTGTACACAGAACGCAATGGTGTACACAGAAACACAGAGGAGGGGAGCAGGATGGAAAAGGGAAATGGGGCCTTGGCTTTCTAACGGAGGGGATGTCATCAGTGGGAACTCTCAGCGTCTGTCTGGGAAACACTCAAGGCACCCTGGGTTTCAGGGCGCAGTCTTCTGAGCCTTCCTGCCCACTGTGAAGCCAAGCCAGCTTGCCACTTCTTCAGCTGGTCATGGGGCCTGTTCAGCTGTCTCCCCTGCACCTCTGCTGTGTGACCCTATCGCTCCTCTGTCGTGCCTTGGAGTAGTGCGTTTTTCGGTGATGGAATCTAAGTACTGGGGACGGGTTGTATTTGTTAGTACGTGTCCGTTCAGTGACACTGAACACAGATGTTCAGTGACATCTGTGATGCTTTGTAGACCGCACTGCCATCTACGGGGAGAACGTTGCCATCCTATCTCATGGCACCTCTGTACCTGTGACGACATGACTGGCCCTCCCCGTTTCCTCCCTGCACCGTCCCTTCCACTTTCTGGGTCTACGCATGTCCCTACTGGAGTGTCCTCAAAGCCTGGGATCGTGTCATGTACCTCTTTCCTTGTGTGCTTGCTTTCAAAATGCGTGTTAAGTTTCCAGGTTCCATCTGTTTCGTCAAATATTGGAAACCTTAGTTTCTTCTTACGCCTGAATTGCACTCTATGATGTGTATGGATGCCACTGAATGTGTTCTTTCCTCCCGTGATGGATTTGGGGGCAGTGCCTCTCTGGGGCTATTGGGAACCCAGCTGTGTGAGACATTAGTGCGCAGATTTCTGTCTGTTTCCAGAATGAGAAGACGTCACCGAATGCATTGGCCCCATTTGTAGAACGGTAACCACGTGGAATGTACTGGGTACTTGAGTTCCCCAAATGTGGCTAGGTCGTTTTGTTCCATTGAAGATACGTAGCACACCCATGTAAGATGTGGCTAATGGGCGGAAGTGAAGGGGGGACATCGTGAAACCTCCTGTCGTATTGTGTTCCATTTTTCTGTTCAGCGTGCCTGACAAAAAACATAGTCTCTTCCTTCCTACACATCTAAGAACCATGTTTCCTGGGGAGACCTATAGGGACCTGTGTGTTCCAGAAAGACCTAAGATCCATCCCTTCAGCTAGTAGACACTTTTTTCCTGTGCCCCTTGGATCCAGTTTGAATGAGGATCTCATTGTGACTTGTGGACTTAAAAGGGGACGGGCGGACGGGAAATGGCTACCAGTGAAATCAGAGGACAATGTGTCTCAGCAGTTTTAAAAGCTTCGGTTATGTCTGTGCTACTGAATGACAGAATGCGTCTCTAATCAACGTAATGAGTCAATCCCCAAGGTACCTTCCTCGGGGTCCTCAATGGTGTAGACCTCATTGTGGAGCGAGAACCGGACTCTCTTCTTGTGGTGGTGTCGTGGAGGGGGCGGCGTGGGTGGGGGCGTCTCCACATCCTCGAGGAGACACTCCCCACAGATTTCTGGGAGACGCACAGAAATAGAGAACAGTGTCGGCACCTTGTCGTCAGGAGCCCACAGGGGGATTGGAAGTCCTTTCCTTCTAGTCCATCCGTCTCCTGCCCCTACTCGCCAGCTGCCCAGCAGGCATTCCTCCCTCCAGGTGGGACTTAGGAAGGGGTCACCATGTGCTGTGCTCTGAATTCCGCCCCCTCCCACACCCACAGGTTCCGTGGGCAACGGCTTGTATAGAGCAGAGACAGGACAGAAAAGCACGCAACAGAGTGCCGTGAGCACGCGTGATGGCCTCGGTCACATCCACTGAGCAGCCACACCTACCCGAGAGTGTTCCCCAGAACCCTCTGTGCCCTGTTTCCCTGCCCTCTGGCCTAGACGTTAGTGTGCCACCACGGTGTCCCAAGTGATTGAGTCCAGGGAGTGCCTGGGACCTAGGGGAGGACTGGATGCTTCCCAGCCACTCGGCAGGTGTTGAGGAATGGACGGCCTAGGGACTCAGCTAGATAGCTGGCTGTGGGTAAAGCCACAGTGGAGGACAGTGGAGGGCCCTAAAATATAGGGTGCCGAAGGGACTGTCCAGAGTTGCCACCCTGATGAAGGATGGATCTGGGACAGGAAAGTCGTCGTTTCCCTGTGGCCGGAGATCCCCGAGCCCCTGACACCAACCCACGGCCCCTGCTAAAAGGTCCTGAAGCCCTGAACCAAGAGCTGCCCTCACAGTCTCAAATCCCTCTGTGCCAGTGTTTCTGTAGGGGAGAGCGAGGGCCACGAGACCAGCCTCAGTCCTCACTCACCTCTGTGTTTGGGGCCCTGACATCAACTAAGTGGTGGTTTCTGCCCAGTGGGGCCCTAGTGAAGGACCAGGAATGGGTAGCTTGAGCCACGTTCCCTCACCTCTCTGCAAGGTCAGCCCAGTCGCCCAAGGCCGTCCTGAAGGCCAGTTGAAGCCCAGGCTCCTGGGGTTCTGCTTGGCTCCCTAGCTGATTCAAACTCCCAACAGTCGCATAGGACCTGGCCAAGAACTCGCTTGCCTTGAGCTCGCCAGTCCCGAGGAGCAGTCGATGGTACAAACGGACATGTAGGTGGCCATGTGGGCTGGGAGGGGTTCGTTTCAGGAAGGAGACGGATGATGCTGAGTGGCCCGCTCTTGCCGTGCGGACTGCTCTGAGGAGGCTGGATGGAGTGAGGCTACCCTGGCTGGTGTGAGTCCCTCCCCGCTCTCTCATTCTTCGCCAGCATCCCCTGTCTACTCTGAGGTCTCTTGATCCCCTCTGGAGACTGTAGGTTTAGCAGACAGTCTCCTGTCTCCCTCCCTAGGCCGGGCCTGGAGAACCCAGCCCAGCAGTACCTTTGAGAGCAGCAGACAGTCCACTGTGCAGCTGCCGTGTGTTCTGTCCACCCACCCGGTGGCACAGCCCGTTCCCGTGCACTCCCAGGCACCAAGCAGACGGCCCGGGAAACCCTGCACATCAAGCCATGAGACCACCCCGCTATCCTCCAGTGTCTCTCCTTCTAAAAACAGCTGCATTTCGACCTCTGACCTTTCCTCTCCGATTTTGTCATGTCCATCGGGAAGAGGAGACCAGCAATTCATTCCCCTCAAATGTGGTGCCTGGGTCGCACCAAGATTCTCCTGATCCAGGGACAGCAGTGTGGCGTGTGACCTGTGTGTTGTCCCTGTAGGACTGTGTCCGAAATGGGCATTCAGAAAGAGTACGGTTTTCTGAACATCAAAGCGCTTTAAGGAAGGCAGCTTCCCCACGAAATCCGAATGAAATCACCCAGACAAACGCACAAACACAGGCATCCAACCGGGAGGGGGAATCAGAGGGTGGAGAGGAAAAGCCAAAGAGAAGAAGCCGATCTCTGTGAAAGGGAGGCAGCCAGCTCCAGAGAAGAGAATTGAGAAAATCGATAGGCACATACCTATACAACAGCAGTTAAGGTTCCCCATCGTGGGGACTGTTAGTCCTGTTCACCCAACCGCCAGGGGCTCGGCTCACAGAGTGACAGTTGAAATGGAACATTGGATGCGTGTCATCAGGTCACCGTGGCGATGGCTCATGACAGAACTCTGAGGGTGTCATGGAGGAAGGGGGTGGGGGAAGGGTCGATGGATGATGGGCAATTAAGGCACTTGTTGTGGTCAGCTCTGAGTGGTGGAGAGAAGTGATGAGTCCCTGAGTTGTACTGCAGAATGCAATACTGCGCTGTACGTTAACTACCTGCATTTTTGGACATTAGAAAAAGGATACTCCTGAGGGCACCTAGGAGACTGAAATGTTCATTTTCCTATCTGCTACTCTGGAAAACTCCTATTTATACGAGATTGTTTCACAAAGTCTCTCCAGGAGTTCTTGGGTGGCTCAGTGGGTTAAGTATTGGCCATCGGCTCAGGTCCTGCTCTTGGAGTCCGGGATCAATCCTAGCATCAGGCTCCCTGCTCATATGGCTCATATGTATAGACGAGAATGAGTTAGGAGTAGGTTAACTAAGTTTCTTAGGCATTAATGCTCCAATCAAGGTGTTGCTTGGGACTCCTTATCTAAGGCTTGGTTGGGTTCCCATCTGTACATATGTGGCAGAATTTATTTCTGGACAGCCGTAGGAGTCACAGTAGCTTGTTTCTTCTTTGAGGTCAGAAGAAGGGTCTCTGATATCTTACATTCCTTAAAAGACTCACATGTGGGACGCCTGGGTGGCTCAGTTGGTTAAGTGTCTGCCTTTGGCTCAGGTCATAATCCCGGGGTCCTGAGATCAAGTCCCATGTTGGGCTCCTTGCCCCTCACCCTGCTCGTGTGCTCATGCGCTCTCTCTCTCTCTCTCTCTCTCTCAAATAAATAAATAAAATATTTAAGATAAATTAATAAAAGACTCACACGATTAGGTCAGGCCCACCCAAGTAAATCTTCCTTTTAGACCAAAGTCAACTGATTAAAGGATCTCATTTATACTTGCAAAATCTGTTTTGCCGTAGAATGTATCACAATCACAGGGACTTAAGTCTCTTCCATTTAAGAGGAGTTTATGTCACGTTGTTGGATCCATTGGAGGTCATCATCTTAGATTCTGCCTATATAATTAGTGTGAGTTTATCCATTCTGTTTTCCAAGGTAGTTTTGGTTATTCTTGGCCATTCAAGTTTCTATGTAAGTCTGAGAGTAAAGTTATCAGTTTCCACAAAAATATCTGCTAAGATTTTAATTCTGATTGTCTTGAATCTATAGGCCAATTTGTGGAGAAATGAGATATTTTTGTAATATTAAGTTGTCCAAGCCATGAATATAGTGTATTCATTTACTTAGGTATTCTTTGTTCTTTGTTTTCTCAATAATACCTTATACATTTCTGGAAAATAGTCTTGTTTTTCCTAGTAACCAATTTTTAGTGTATGACATGAACATTGATTAGCTGTTTGTTTTGATAACCTGGGAATGATATGTCTCTGTTTCTTCTTGCTATATTTCCCACAGTGGTCATTTTATAAATGGGTGGTATAAAAGCTATGAACTGTATAAGACCGTCAGTTCAGTTATGGGAAGAAAATACTTGGGTATCTCCCTAGATTTATTGTAATCCATAAAAAAAAGAATGAAGAAATCTAGTATACAGCAAAATGTATATACACACTAATGTGCTGTAATTAGGTAACACGATAAATACAGCTACATTGGCAATCGTTACAGTATATAAGCCTATCAGAGTTATACAATGTAACATGCCAAATATATTCATCTGAAAAAATAAAGGTGACTTAGGAAAAATAAATAATGGAATTTAATATATTAATTGACATTGTAAGTTTACTGTTTAAAAAAAGGGTTTCCTTAAAAAAGAAAAGAAAGAAAGAAAAGGGTTTCCTAGATGGAACAGTAACCAAACATTTTGGGCACCCCGTCCTGCAGGAGTTATGTTCAGAATTATTAAATAGCATTTTCCCTGAAGACGACTGTAGCTCTTTATGTGAACATAGTCCCAGCAGTCCTTTCCTGTGTGTTCACTGACTCCTTTAACTACATTTTAAAAAGATTTTTATTCCTTTGACAGAGAGAGAGAACACATACACACAGGGGGAGAGCGAAAAGCAGACTCCCCACTGAGCAGGGAGCCTGACAAGGGGCTCGATCCCAGGACCCTGAAATCATGACTGGAGCCAAAGGCAAACAGTTAACTCCATATTTTAGAAGTGTGCATGGTTATGCTCTTGGCCCAGGTTCATAAATGATACTCTGTTATCAGTGAAATTTACCCTAATAGCAGGAATAGAACTTTTCTCCCCTCTGTAATCTCACTCTACTTTGCACCTGTTTTACTGTAGTAGGATTTCATGCTACATGGCAATTGGATGCTTCATGCTTGTGTCTGTCAGATTATATGCTCCTTGAGAACAGTGACATGGTTTTATTGGTTTTCAGATTCTCAAGGTAGCAGAGTTCTTTATGGCATGTAGGCACATGATGGGACGCCGGTAACTTATCACACTGGTGAGGAAAGTCTGCCGTGCTTTCTCCTCCAACCAAGTACAAAGGTAGGCACGCCAGAACACATTTTCTAATTGTGAATAGTGAACTCCGTAACAGTTCTTCGACAGCTTTTCCATGTCTTCCCATTGTGATTACTTAAATTTGAACACAAATGTGCTGTTTCAGGGATCCTTATCATTTGGGGATGTGACTGTGGGCTTTACCCAGGAGGAGTGGCAGCATCTGGACCCTGCTCAGAGGACCCTGTACAGGGAGGTGATGCTGGAAAACTATAGCCACCTTGTCTCAGTGGGTAAGGATTGTTTCCCATGCAGACTCCTAGTATGCACTTTCATTCTTGGTTTGACACCTGTAGAAGCTTTGTTGAGTTTAATGATATTTAAGTTTGAGATTTCAAGTATTAAGCAGAAGGATTGTTGAATCACTGTAAAGAATGAAGTGTTGTAATTGGCCCCTGAAGCTTCGTCTTCTGTCTTCTTCAAGGGCCCTGAAGCCCTTGAACTTTGCTGAATTCCCATGTTATTTCCCAATTACAGGGTGTTGCATCCCTAAACCAGAAGTGATCCTGAAGTTGGAGCAAGGAGAGCAGCCATGGATGCTAGAGGAAGAGTCCCCAAGTCAGAGCTACCCAGGTGAGATAGTATTTATTAAACAGATGGACACTAGGTGACATGGTGTGAATTGTTTTTATTCTCAGGTACTTGCTTATATGTTCATTTTCACATTTAACAAATACTGAGTACCTGCTGTGCCTCACTCAAGTTTTAGGTGCTGAAACACATGATCAAACTGAATTTGTTCTTGACCTCATGGAGCTTACATTCTGATAGGGAAAGAAAAGAAATAAAAACACATACACATACTATACACATAATATGTCATAACATACATAATACGTACACACATACACATACTATATACATAGTATGTCAACAAAATTGCAAGGAAGTTGTAAATTGAAATAATGAAATATAATACTTGAGAAAAGGAAGGCATTCAGGAAGGCATTTGGATGATATCAGCTTGAATGAAATGATTATAAAATGCACAGGTTTACATGGGAATAAGCATTTGGTTGTATGAGCAGAGGTGATATAGGGAAGACACCAGGTTGGAGATACTTACTAGGAAATTATCAACTTATGGTAGTATTTACAGTTTTTATAAAATTAGTATTTGAAGCTAAGGGATCATGTAACCACCTCTCCTCAGAAGGTAGAATGAACAAATTTGAGAGGTCTGAATGATAGCTGTCCCCTGGGACACTAATGTTTAGAAGTCATGAAAATGAGAGGACTCAGCGAAGAAGAGAGAAGGAACAGTCGGGAGATAAGGTGGAAACAGAGCATGGTGTCCTGTAGCTGAGTTAAGATGGTTTTCAAAGGCAAAATGAACTTCTTGAAGAAAAATGTATCAAGTCAGCGTTTTCTGCCTTTGTCTGCAAATCATCCAGAAGCACTAAGGGAAGTGAGTAAGACAAGCCTCATTCTATGACACTAGTGGATATCTGAAATCCCAAATCAGTGCAAGTGTACCTGCAGCAGAGCTGATGATGGATCAAGGAACCTGTGTGTTTTAGCAGGTGAGTAGAAAACAAAAGCATTTCTGATGCGCATGGGGTCTGGCAGTGCGCTTTTCATGAACAGAGCACATCCACACCTAAACTCCATGAACAACGGTGCTATGAACTAGATAGCTGAGCTCCCTTGGAGACAGTTTCGTTCTGCAAAGGAGACGTACTGAAGTGTAGAAGCACAAACCACACTTTTCAGCAGCCCTGTTTCCATGATGGTGCAAGAGAGACTGTACACGAGGGAAAACCACCTCATAGACACTAAATGTGCAGAAATAATCTTACATGCCATCTTAGCGGGTACTCCTCTGACATAGAATTTGATGCAAAAACTTACTTGGCAACGGTTGATCGGGATTTGCAGACCTTCTACAAAAGTGAGGGAAGCAAGGGGGACGGTAAGGCTGGTTAGGAGGAGGGGAAGGCTCAGGGGGGTGATTACCTCGTTGACTGTAGCTTTGTAATTAGCACATCTGATTGCTCAGACTAGCAGGATATGTTCCGAGTCTCAGTGTGAACCGCTGTGTGCCAGAGCAGCTGGTCAGAAAGGTGGAAGGGGAAAGGATGTTCTCTTTTGTCTTGTTCCTCTCTCTCAGATGAAACTGTTCTGTAGAGCTTTAACTACCTTTCTTTCCTGGATTGCATCAGACAGTTGGCCTAGGCAGATGCTGGGGAAGTCGGAGCCTCCATGGGCCCAGTTCGGCCTCTGGGCTTGTTTCTGTGAAATGAGCCCAACACTTGGTTTTCCTCAATTTGGAGCTGCAGCAGTGCCAGCCCCAGTGAACTGGCTCTGTGATGAGCAAGAGAGCAAGCTGTTCTGGAGGCTACTCCAACGAGGAAGGAAGGCACATCCTGGTTGATCTGTAAACTGAGACCAACACATGTGCTGACCACTTGTTCATAATGAGTTACCCCTCTAGCCTAAGTGATGACTCTGTTTTGTCTCTCAAGTAAACCTTTTGCAGTTTGGTCTTCCTTGAAAAGCTCTCATCCTTTTAGCCCAAGTAATGGAAAAGGAACCAGCACAAATGCATGCAAAACGATTATAAGAAAAAAGGGGTGAAAAGTATTGGGAAGAAAGCTAGTTGGTGATAGAATTGTCATCTGATCAAAGTAGTCCTAAAGTAGGTAAATTATGTGACCAAATATTAAATCCTGAGTTTCCAAAGGGTGTACTAATTGGATTAATTATCTCTGTGATACAGGTATTTAAGAAGGATATTAATAAGGGAATAGCAAACACATGGCAAGGTGTCAAACTGAGAAAGGAGAACAGAAAATATAATTACAGTAAAGAAAGCAAATTGGAAGAACCCCAAGGATGAATACATACTGGCAAAAATCTGTTCAGGGCCTGCCCGGGTGGCTCAGTCATTAAGTGTCTGCCTTCGGCTCACGTCATGATACCAGGGTCCTGGGATGATCATCGCTAGCTTCATTTTAATGCTCTTATTTGGAGCAAGTTCTTAGGTGAACTACCATCTTGCTAATTTTTTAAATTGAAATACTTCTTTTTATGAGATGACTACAGATTCCAGTGCACTTTTAAGAAACGATATATGCAAGTCCTGAGAACAGTTCACCCAGTTTTCACTAATGGTAACATTTTGCAAAACTGTTGTATAAATATCATATCCAGAAAAATATATATATATCATATCCAGGATATTGACATTGATAAAATTTTGGGGCCTAAGAAAGATCTCTCCAGTTTTTCTTCTCTTCATTTGTTTGCATACATTTAGTACAGTACAACTTTGTCACTTGTGTAGGTTTTGCGTATCTGCCCCATAGTCAAAATACTCTATAGTTCCATTATCATAAGGACCTCTACTGTTGGCCCTTTTATAACCACAGCCTCTTCACTCCTGTGCGCTCTGCCACTGTCAGTTCAAATGTTACATAGATTTGTATGTATGTCATTTTGGGATTAGTTTCTTTCCCTCGACATAACACATTGAATATTCATCTAAGTTATTGTATCAATGGTTCATTCCTTTTAGTTGTCCATTAGTGTTCCATTTTATTTATTTATTACAGAGTTTATTTTTAAGAGTCATGTATTAAAACAGAGAGATAATTTTAACCTTATTAGCTAAATGATGTCTTGAGCAAATGTATTAATTCGTGTACTTAGAACAAAAGTATTGAGGAAGAAACAAACTCTTCTCTTTTTTAAACAAAATTACTTGTTAGAGTAACATTTTTAAAATGAGATAAAATTCTTTCAATAAGCATAAGGAAATTTTGATCTAGGTATGCTATATACCTTTTTGGTACTAATGAAAATGAAGTAATGGTAAAAATACTTTGTAAATGTGTGCATCTATGTTTTTTGAAAACTGAAGAAGCATTCTGACATCTGGATAGTTTTCCTGGGCTATTTGTAGGAAATTTATGGAAAATAAGAATCAGCACACCAAAAAGTCTGATGCATTTTCGCATATCTAGTTTCTGTTCACTATGATCAGGATTATAGATAATACTGTAAAATAGACTCAGGTGCTGGTTATTAAGGCTATTTGGATTCTTTTTAATACTGAAAAGGTCACACAGATTGTGATTACTGTGTAGTGTCCAAGAACTAAGGTTTGCCATCTGTTACTCAAATACAGGAAAAAGTTAAGATAATCTAGTGATATGAGTGGTTTTGACATTTCTGTTTTTTGGAATCATCTATTAATTACAGTCTTTAAAGACTAATACCAAATTTTAAGCTTTTGCAAAAATAAAGCTTAGAGGTTATGCCAGTGTTTATATTTTTTTTTATAAAATGTGAAGATATTGGTTGAGAACTAAAGCTTATGTAATGGAAGTCTGGCTTTTAGTCATTTAGTTTTACAAGATTATTTGGATATTTAAGTGGGAACACCATGTTTTTATCTTGTGATATTAAGTTATATGAGATTTTGATAGTTTTTAGCTGTAATTTTCCTAAAAGTTGATATATAGGAATTCATTATTATGGAACTTCATCAGGGAACTGATTTAATATGTATTCCTTAAATATTTGCTTTAAATATTTTTCAGGTCCTCTGCTTTCTTGTACAACTCAGTTCTTGTCTTTCTGCTGTGAAGTGATTTTTCCCATTTAAAATTTTGCTTTTTCAAGCTACAATATATAAGTTGTTTCTGTAACATAATTCCTTTTCACACCCTCCCTCCCCCACCCCAAGAACTGGTGTTGCCAGGTTGGATAGATGTCTTTAAAATTGAATATTGGGGGACGCCTGGGTGGCTGAGTTGGTTGGACAGCTGCCTTTGGTTCGGGTCATGATCCCAGCGTCCTGGGATCGAGTCCCACATCAGGCTCCTTGCTCGGCAGGGAGCCTGCTTCTCCCTCTGCCTCTGCCTGCCACTCTGTCTGCCTGTGCTCGCTCGCGCTCCCTCTCTCTCTCTCTGATAAATAAATAAAATCTTTAAAAAAAATTAAAAAAAATTGAATATTGGGCTTAATAGGGTCTGATTAGTTTTAATCTACTTTATTTATTGATATTTTTACTGAGAAGTTTGTTATGCCAAATGATTAATATGATCAGGCATACTATTTCAGTGTAGATAGGATCTAACTTTGTGTTTAGGGCCTCTATTTTTTGTGTAAGAATCATCTTGCCAATTTAAAACTCATGTCTGATGAAAGTAGATTATTTGACAAGCATCACTTTATAGAATTTGTTTGGGTCTGAGTGGTAGGTCATGAAGAGAATGGTGCCCTTTTGGATAAACAGATAATATGTGTGTAAATTCTGTCTCTTATATTAAGTGAGGGAGCATGTATGTAGGTGAGATTTTTATCCAAATATTCAGTCTTTACCTGTTTTGTTTGCCTAATAGTATTTAAAGGGTGTGAGGTGTTATGAGCTCCTTTCCCTTGTTTTCATTTCCGTCCCTCCCGTCTAACTGTTGGTATTTGTTTTTCTGTATGTTGACCTTTTAATGTTTTTCAACAGTTTTTTGGTTGACAGAGTTATCTCCCTTTTTATCTTTCATGTTTCAGCTTAATAATTTTCGAGGTTTTTCTGTATATTCTCCTTTGCATATGAAGATTCCACAACTAATTGATTAGTAATTGTGCTTTTTTCCCCCAATGTGATAATTGGATTTATACTAAAATGATACTTGCTTTAGGAACAAGCATTTATGGGTAGCTGACTAAAACTAAAAGTACTGCCTTTTCAAACCAAGCAATGTAGACTTGCTCTCATATTTTTTAGTATATTTAAATCTGCATATTACTAAAATTTAAAATATGAATTTTGGCTAGTATTTTAGTATATGTAATTTCAGAGTTTTTTTTTTATGATCCACTTATTCAAGTGATTATAAAGTTGATATAATGATAAAAATATCCTCAAGTGAGAATATAAATCATGTTTTTCAGTATTAGAACCAAGGCAGTTTTCATAAAATCAGTAATATGATTCTTATTAATGTAGTAATAAATGCCAATATCTGTGCCTTAATATTTTAAAGTAGACCTGTATTTCTAGTTTATATTAGTATAAACCCTTCCAGGATTAAAATACAGCAGTTAGGCAAAACTATTTTTGCCACATGGGGGAAAAAAAAAAAGCAAGTCATTTCTAGATGATGTCCTGGCTTAGATATAAAATAAAGAGATTTGGGTCTGTTATATTAAAGCCAAATATAAAATGAAGCAGCCTAGCACACACTTGTTTGGAGCTTTCTTCCATTAAAATGGTTCAAATTAGCAGTGGTTTCATTGAAAGGTAAATTTGATAGAAGTAAATTTAGAAATTTTACAGTTTTAGCTTAATTAGTAGGAAACTGAAACCCCACTTGCTGGCGATACGTTTTGTATTGAGCTTTTTTCCTTCGTATTATGTATGTGTAGTAGTTTCGAACATTAGGAAATTTGTGCACGGCTGCATCTAAAAGATCAATAGAGTTGGAAATGTTGGAATCTGTTGTGTTTTTTTTTTTTAATGTAGTTTACTAGTATTGAGTAAATTTGCACTAAATATTATTAGGCCTTTGTTCTCAAACTATTGATACATCCCTTATCATCTTTTTTGTCTTACCTGTTGGAATGTCTTTCTTTCTGTGAAAGTTAGTGACCTTAAATAGCAGCCCAAACCTAGTGTTTTAGATAGTTATCTCTGGTAAATTAAAGGATGAAAAGCATGGCTTTTATAATGAAATGAACTACAGAAGTACCATAAACCTAACACTGAATATAAAGATTAGAGTGTAAAAGATACACTTTTATGTACTTTACAATAATGCTGGATTGATGTCATAATTTTAAGTTTTTTAGTTTTTCATATACTTTATTATGATTTTGCTGTAGGAAATTAGGTTAGCATTTGGCTTATAGTTCAGGTATATAATGCTGACAAGTATATCTAATGCATATTGGACTGATGATCTTTCTGAAAGTTGTTCTGTAAGTTAAAACCATATTTTATTTGATTTGTCATTGGTAGTCAATCTTGGATGTTTGTTAGTGGGAGCAGAACCATGGCAGGGAGGGGGCGGGGTTTACGTGTGTGTATTTTAACAGCAGCAGAGTTCTGAAACAGGAAATCTGCCTTATCATATTCATCCAGAGAGCTAGGAAGGAGGTAATTGTTTCTTATGCTCATTAAAACCAGTTAGTTGGGCAACTTAAATTTTAGAGGTTCACAGATGTAGGTTTGAACAGTTGTAGATACATTATTTCATAACAGCTCTGAAGAAAAATTGATTAAATTTATTGAGAGGAATAATCCCTTAGCTAATACACACAAAAATTGTACTTTGGGTTTTGGAGCATTGCTAGCATTATCAGTGACTTGATTAGATATTTTTCTGTGGTTCTGGTTTGCTTACATTTAAATAAAGTTCAGAGGGCCTTGATTGTTCCTTTAAAAAGTATTTGTTTAAAACTGTAATCTTCAATTTAAACAATAGAAGAAGTTGATTCTGTGTCAGGTATTTGTCACTGGAAATTATCATTCCCTCTTTGTTAATGTGTTTATGCTCATAATTACATTCTTAGGTATTCACAGCTTAATTTTTATCTGTCAGTGGGTATTTGTCATTTTTAAAGCTATATAGGTAGCATTTCATTGGGCTAAATATCAGGCATTGCTTACTGTGCTGTGTTAGGATTATTTCCAATTTTTCCCTTTAAAAACAGCATATTGTGACTATCTTTGCATAGTTTACATTGTTTTCTTAGTGCACATTGTTAGAGTGGGGTTTCTGGAATAAAAGGTAAAACAGTTTCATAGTTCTTTGTTACAGATTGCAGATTTTGTGCCAAATGAACCAATTTATGGTATTGCTACTAAGTAGAAGAATTACTAGCAATTCTTGATGTTACCTTTGAAGAATGTGGTATTTTCCTTCAGAAAGTAAGATCTAAGCCTGGCTCAGTTGGTAGAGCATGGGACCCTTAAACTCCGGTTTGTGAGTTCAAGCCCTGTGCTGGGCATGGAGCCTGCTTAAAACAAACGAAACTACAACAGCAACAAAAAGAACTCCACATAGTGACATCTAAACTTCTTTTCAAAGCAAAAATGTGTATAAACTCTTCAGTCAAGGCAAGTTGGTATAATGTAACAATTTTAGAGGAAGTTGTGAGGTCCTAATTGTTTGGAGGAATAGAAAGCTCCAGTAGAGCTCATAAATTACTTGGCAGTCAGTTTTCCTTTCTGGTTTGCCATTGTGGGCAGCTAATTTAGAAGTGTTAAAAGGAACCTAAAATTTATGTTAAAGTGGATTTAAGTGAATATATTGGAATTCTTTTCTTTTATAATTTGTTTATAAAAACATCATATTGAGTTGCCTTGTAATGAGACATTGAAACTAAAATTAAATAACAGGATATTTCTAGTCCATGCAACCTCAAATCATAACAGCTACTTATTACAATTCTAATAGCCCTTTACAGTTTATAGTTTTAAAGATATTTCCAGATACCGCATTTGATCCTTGAAACAACCAATAAAGAAATTACATTAGGTGTTAGGATCATCATTTTGCAGACAAAAGAAACAAAAATATTTGAGGCCCAGAGACTTAGTAACTTACCTGCAGTCATAGGCTTTTAAGTTGCAAAGCTGAGAATGGAACTTTGGTCTTCTATTTATTAAATGACACTATGCACAATGAATCATGGAACACTACATCAAAAACTAATGGTTTACTGTATGGTGACTAACATAACATAATAAAAATAAATAAACAAACGACATTATGCATGAAGTATTTTAATGCAGGCTTGGCACCTTGGGAATATTTAAACAAATGTTCCTGTGTCCTGTGCTGTTTCTGACCACTATGCTTTATTCTTAAAAATCCCCAATTTTTTTGGACCAATATTTTTAATATTTTTGTAGTTTTCTGTATTTTTTTGAGAA
The DNA here is from genome assembly GCF_030435805.1 of Mustela lutreola. Classification (NCBI taxonomy): domain Eukaryota; kingdom Metazoa; phylum Chordata; class Mammalia; order Carnivora; family Mustelidae; genus Mustela; species Mustela lutreola. The sequence continues at coordinate 83,104,582 of NC_081293.1, forward strand.
ATATTTTTAGTATTTCTGTAGTTTAGGCTTTGGTGCTTACGCACCCTTTTCACTTTATAAAATCAGATTTTAGGCAGCATTAATTTGCTCTGCACAGGAATATTTATATGCTTTATATGTTAGGACAAATTGTTCTCAAATAATGCAATTAGCACTTTATCAACTGGAAAAATCAGCATTTCCTTTTTCTGCTTTCCTACCAATATGAATCTTCAATTTAGAAACCAGATACAAACATTTTACACATTTAATAGAGAAAAAGAATACCTAGTGAGAAATAAAAAAATCTTGCATTAAATGAGACTCCCGTATAAGTCTATGAGTGGCAGTTGTTTAAAGCATAATTTGATTAGTGAAGTTGCTAATATGGATATAACTGTGACATACATGGAAACTCTTTGTTAATTTTAAACTTGTTAAAATTTGTTAGAAAAAAAATGCAGTCCTGATGTAGATTATGAATCAGTGGCTGAATTTTTTTCCCCTCACCTGATCCTTAAGCATCTGTTGGTCGATAGCCCTGACAGAAAGCAGGGGAAAAGCTCCAGAAATTCCTGGAAAATAGAATTAAATGGTGCAGTCTTGGTATTTACTAACTAGCTTTCGATTCTTCTTGTCTCTTCTTGTTAGTCTGACTTTATTCCTTCATTCCTGCTGCCGATTCAGCTCAACGTCAGTTCCTCTTGTGAGCTAGGCAACTTCAGGTTTGCTCTTACTGCTTTTTGATCACTACCTCTGTAATCCACATGTCACTTTCTATTTGCCATCTGCGTTCCATGTATGTTACCGCTTCCAGTTAACTAGAATTTTTAAAATAACTTATATGTGATCTGTGGAAGTAATTTTTCTTAAAATAATTGTGGCAGACAAAAAGATGTTACTGGTTTGAATACTAGTACTGTATACTGGTATTTTAGTTTATAACTTGTTTGGGGATAAGTATATCTATATATTATGTTGAGTAGTACTACAAAGAAACTTCAGAAGTGCTTTATTTTTAATAATTGTACTTAAAATAAGACTGTCTATATTCAGGGACACATAAAATAAGGCTTACGGAGCTATTTTTGGTTATTCTCTATTTGAAAATTCTAGTTAAATTTGTAGTGCAAATGACATTAATTTGGGTACAAGTAAAATTTTGAGACAAGGTCAATATGAAATCTCAGCTCACATGTTTTTTTCTAAAGGCATTTTGTTAATTTGGTGTAACTTAGAATATCCTTTTAGTGTTTTAAGTCAGGATTGGATGTTAAGAACAACCAGTAAAAATTGAGTTAGCTCATATACTAGCTGCATCATTTTATAGTGTGTCAGTTCTGTTATTGGTGAAATTGACTTCTGTGGACAGGCTTTAGAACTTAATTATCATTTATTATTTTCTTTCTTGCAGTCAGCATTCTATGTTTGAGAGGGGATTGTTGCAGCACTTGAATCAAGACTCTCCAACATGATATATATGATTATCAAAACTCATCAATGAATCACTTAAGATCTTGTATTTTATTGTATGTAAATTATACCTGAATTAAAACAAAACAAACTGAGCATGTTTGCTTAGAGGTGGGGTGAAAGGTCATGTACTGAACGTCGTATGTCTGTGTCTGCAGACCTGCCATAGCAATGGTAGCTGTCCCTCTGAGGCCCGACAGAAATTCCTTCTACCTCTCTGCTTACTTCATGTAGCCACTGATAACAAGGGGAAAGCAGTCTTTTGTTTTGTTCCCTTTGTTAAATTTGGGAATATTTTACATTTGTTCTGAAGTTAAATACTTAAAAGGCAAATTGCTATAGTCAAGATTTCAAAGAGTTAAGGTTTCTATTAGACTTTGATGCTCTTAAGAAGGATTAGGTTATTCAGTAAAGAGTGTCATTGGAAAAAAAATATATCCAAATCGTTACAGTAAGCCCTAATGGTATAGGTCTGTCCCATTTGTTTAACTGATAGACAGCTATCACTATGTTCTAGTTGTTTTCCATAGGTTAATGCATTTAATCCTTATCACAACCCTATGTTATAAGTACTTTGTTTTTTTTAATGAAGGTAACACTTTCTTTTCTGTTTAATTTTTAATCCAAACTTTTATTTAAATTCCAGTTAGTTAGTATACAGTTAATTACATGCAGCTAATTTCTACACCTGGTTAATTTCTATACCTGAAATTAATATTATACTGTATGTTAACTAACTGGAATTTAAATAAAAGCTTGAATAAAAATTAAGCAGAGAAGAAAAGAAAATGTTACCTCCTACCAGTCCCATTTTACACAGGGAACTGAAGATGGGTAACTTGCAAAAGATGACTTAGTAAGTGACGCTAGAGTTCAAATCCAGGCAGCTTGGCTCTTGGAGCATATGTTCTTTTTTTTTTTTTTTTAAAGATTTTATTTATTTATTTGACAGAGATCACAAGTAGGCATAGAGGCAGGCAGAGAGAGAGAGAGGAGGAAGCAGGCTCCCTGCTGAGCAGAGTGCCCATACGGGCTCTATCCCAGGATCCTGAGATCATGACCTGAGACGAAGGCAGCGGCTTAACCCACTGAGCCACCCAGGTGCCCGGAGCATATGTTCTTGACCATGTTGCCACATTGCCTGCGAGTAGATCACTACATGGCAAAAATATTTGGCTTCCTGTAGTGATCTAGTTAGTATAATTCTTTATGCGCAGCATTTATAAGTAATAAGATGAGAATTTCATATGAAACACTCTCATTATTTGAAAGTATATCCGGTAATTGCAAGTTAACACTATTCCGTATTAGAAATATATATATATATAGTTTTCTCAGTTATTTTTATTTGGTTTAAATTGTCCAAAAAAAGTATGTCAGAAATTTTAACATTAGGAAGCAAAAAAGTCAAATTGGACATGCATTGGTATAATTCTTGTCATAAGAAATATGTGTCTTATAATTCATTACTCAGTTTTGGAAATTCCAGTGATTCTGTATTGTCTTTTAAAAGTTTTTCAGCTTTAACATTTGATTAGTAAATTCACTTTCATTTGAACCTGCTTCCTTTGAAGCTTTTATATTTTTGTTACTGATTTGGAAATATAAGGAACTCTTAATCTTTTATGAGGCAGCATGGTATAAAAAGCTGGGTTTGTACCTAACTGGTTTGAATCATAACTCAGTACTTACTGGCTGTGGAACTCAATGCAAATTACCCAGTCTTTTTGACCCTCAATTTTGTCATTCATGAAATGGAAATAATACCTTGTAGGGTTGCTAGGATTAAATGGGAATGTATTTCCTGTAGTGTGGCACATGTTCTCTGCATCTTTCTAACTTATGATGTAGGTTAAAGTCTTGGGTAAAATCTCAAACTGTGAATAAGAAAGGTGAGGATCTGTGAAAAATGAAACCTTCAGAAGACTGGATGTTTAGATTCTATGTAAAGGAAGCATTGGATTGTTGCTCTGTCAGAGACCCCCACGCCGATTCTGGCCTTTGACTCCTTATATGTCTGGTTAAATTGAACTCCCTCTCACAGGGAGTTCAAACTAAATGCAGTCTTCTGTCCTGCCTTCTCCATACAGCTCTGTGTGTTAGCCACACTGGCCTGCTTGCTGCTTCCTAATGTTGTATGTTCTGTTCCCTGCCTGAAGTGTTCTGATTGCTTGTTTGTTCTTCTGTCTACTGATGTCTGACTGACTTCTTAAGGATTTTCTAACATATCACCTATTTTGTAAAGCTTTAATTAGAATTAGCCCCTCTCTCTTTATCTCTTAAAATATTTCGGTCTTATATTTAGTAGAATATAAGTCATGTGGCACCGCTGCATGTCTGTGTGTCTATTTGTCTTTCCTGACAGAGTAGGGACTTTTCCAGTGCAGTAGTCTTTGCTTACTTAGCCTCTGCTCTCATTGCCCCTTGCACGGAATGTTCAATGTGTGTTTGAATAATTAAGTGAATGAAAGGGGGCCAACTGAGTTTACTTTAATGAGTATATAACATTCCTATTTATGTATAATTAGAGACAAATGGTTTTGTTTAAATAAGGTAACCAAGTCCTTTTCAACTTTAACTCCTTTATTAGTATTCATAGTGTAAGGATACATTGGAGTTTAGTCCTGGTTAAAATGACTGCATTTCAAGGGGCATTGTATTATTGTGCTTTTCTATAAGGCTGAAAATCATACAGTGTCTTTACTGAAATTTAGCATTCAGTTGGAAAGTTCATTAGGAGCAGTAATTACTATTACTTTGAATTAGAAATACTTTGCTGTTGCATTGCTCAGAATAATTCAACTTAAATTTTTTACTTATATCTATTTATAATTTTTTATGTAGGAATTCTGGATTGGTGGAAGCTGCCACTGCTTTGGGTCCCTACTGCTGCCTCATTTGTCTTCTGAGTGTTATTTTCTATATGTTGGTGCTCCCAAGACAGGGTTACAAAGTAAAGATTATTCACTTTCAGGAATTACTACTGCTGTAGGCTTGATTTGAGCCTCCAGTCTCTCTCTCTCTTTTTTTCTTTCTCATGAACGGACATAATACCCAAAATATTTTGATAATTGAACATAGTTCTTTGAATGAGCTATGTTTTTAGGTGGAACTACTTTCTTAGGTGAGAATAATAGATGACAGCTATTATTTGTAATGTGTGATAATCCTAGTAGTTTTGGAGTCCCCATAGTAGAAGAACACTTTGAGATTGGGGGTGAATTTATATATTCTTAAAGTGACAAAATTGCCACATAGTAAATGCTACTTAAATCTTTTTTCATTACATATTTGTGTGTATGTATGTGTATATACATATATATATTGATAGAAATTCATCATTTTTTAAAAACTAAATACAGAGCTGAATTTAAGTCATGTGGAACAAAACAATATTTTGTCATGATACTTGGTAAATAGACCTGGAGGTAATTATAAAGCAAACAGTTTTTAAAAATCTGTTGCAGAAATAGTGCAGGCATTGTATCAACAACAGAAAATAAAAAACAAAAATGAGAAAAATATATATTCCCACCTCCTAGAGATGATTACTTTTAGTACCTTAGTTTGTAATCTTTTTGTCTACATATGTCTATCTGGGTATATATGCATTCTTATTCGATTATGGCATAATGCTGTGTATTCTCTTTTGAAACCTTTTTTTTTTAGTCAGTAATGTTTGCTTTTCCATTTCAGTCATTTTTTTATCCCATATAATGCCCAGATCATTTTCAAATTTCTCTGGTTGGCTCAAAAATGTTCTTTATGGCTTGTTCGTCTAAAACAATAGCATTGTACCTATGAACTTGGCTCTTAGAATCCTTAAGTCTTTTTTTTTTTTTTATTTTAAAAAATGTTTTGGAAGATTTTTATTCATTTAATTGACAGAGAAAGGCACAGTGAGAGAGGGAACACAGCAGGTGGAGTGGGAGAGGGAGAAGCAGGCTTCCTGCTGAGCCTGATGTTTGCCTCGATCCTAGGACCCTGGGACCATGACCCGAGTGGAAGGCAGAGGCTTAACGACTGAGCCACCCAGGCACCCCAACCCTTAAGTCTTTTAAAAACAAGAGATACCCATTCCTCCCCTCCTTGCCTTTTAAAAAGACATTTGAGCAGAGACTAAGTCATATGTTTCAGACCTTTTGAATTTGTCCAGTTTATTCTCATGTCCTTTAGCTTGTTTCTCTATCTCTTGTATTTAATGTAAATTAAAATTTATATCTAAATACTTGGTTGAGTCTCAGGTTGAAGATACCTTGGATATCATAGGTGATGCTGTGTCCTTCATATTGTATCACACAGAAAGTTACAGGATCTCTGCTTAACTTCCTTGGTGATGCCCAGATTTACTACTGAAATTGGGTGGTGGCAGTCTTTTCTGCCCGCTGTTCAGTTACATTGGTCTCCTTACATCAGAAGGTATTTTGGGTGGTGTTGCTTTGGCTCTCTTAAGAAAAAAAATTTCAGTTCTTCATCATCCACTAACCTGTTGGTTTAGAACCAGTTGTTGATCCTTGCCTAAATCAATAAATTTATTAGGGTTTGCAAAATATGACTTTTAAAGTTCTATTCTTTTGTGTTTATTAACACAATGTTTTTCTGTAAAGTAGATCTTTACTGTATGAAATGGTGGTATTTGGTTGTCGTGAAATACAGCACCTTCAGGAAAAGTAGCATAAATACTTAATCTCCCTCTTTTTCTACTTTCAGAGTAGAGAAAGAACTGTTCTAACAGCCACTTCAAAAGGTGATAAATGAAAAATAGTTTGTTCTTTTTTTCCTTTGAGATTCTTTATCTAGACTCAAGTGTTTTAATTTTATTTAGGGTGTTTTAATTTACTACCATTTAAATTGTTTCTTTGATACTCAGTTTGTTAGAGCTTTAGGTCCTGGGATGTCCTTCATTTTAGCTCCTATATCTGTCTGATAGAGATCATTATCTCTTGAGTACCTTCCTTGTCTCCTGGCACAGAAAAATATCCCAGACTCATCTTGTACCTTCCTGCCACAGACCTGGCATCCATTATAGTTCCAAGTTTAGTGCCTTTTAATATATTAAATACTAGAGATGCAGTCTGGGTCCATCTAGGGATTGTTTGCTGCTAAGATTGATATGCTTTTAGGCCATTTCAGTGAAAAGACCTAGAGAACATAGATTTTTATAAACATGAGTTCATATTGATATTTCCAATTAAGGTTTTTACTTGATTTCTTGATTTTATACCTATAATCATAAATCTTAAAATCATTAGTAAAATTTCATTTTTTTGTACAATATAAAGAAGAAAGCTTGAGGATATCAATACTGATAATAGTAAAAACAAACTTGCAGAAAAAGTTTAAAATTTCTTTGTAGTTCTTTTTTTTTTAAGATTTTATTGATTTGAAAGAAAATGGGCATGAGAGAGAATATGAGCACAGGGAGAAGAGAAGCAGACTCCTCTGCTAAGCAAGGAGCCCTGTGTGGGGCTCGATTCCAGGACCCTGAGATAGATGTGTAACCAGCTGAGCCACCCAGGAGCCCTTCTTTTTAGTTCTTTTTGTTCTTACAGTGTTTCCTACCAAGAAGTACAGTAAACTTGCAGTAGCCAAATAACTCCTGTGAAATAAACTCTATCTCCTGGTTACCAATTTGATATTTAATTGGATTTGTTTGTTGCTGGTTTTAGTGTATGTTTTTCCCCTTTGCCACCCCTTCTCTATGAAGCAAACATGTTTATTGGTCTCTCAGTTATCATTTGTGTGTGTGCAAATGCACATGTGTGCTGAGAAGTTCAGATTCAGGCAAATTGTGTGTAAATCTTACTCATTTTATCCAAAAAGAAAATATTTTTTGTACAGAAGGTAGCATATTGTATATGCTATTGTGTGAGGTCTTTTTTCTTTTAATGAAAGGTTTTTATTTTTATTTTATTTTTTAAATTTTATTTATTTGAGAGAGAGAGAGATGGAGACAGATAGTGAAAGAGCATGAGCAGGGCAGAGGGAGAGGGACAAACAGAGTCCTGGTTGAGCAGAGAGCCTGATGTAGGGCTCTACCCCAGGATGCTGGGATCATGACCTGAACCACAGGCAGATGCTTAACCGACTGAGCCACCCAGGCAACCCTGTTTGTTTGTTTGTTTGTTTTTTCCCCTTAAAATATTTTTAGGTCTGTCCAATCAGTGTGTGGTAAAACTATGGATAAAACCTTTAAAAAAATAATTTTAAAAAGCTTTTAGTAACTTGATAATTATTTTCAATTGAAAATAATACCAAAATTAACTCAATAATGTGAAAGCAGCCAAAAGTGATGAAAAAAGATCTACAAAAAGGCACTGGATTTGGTGAATTTTGGATTGTACTTGAAGATCAAATGGGGTCCAGGAGTAGGTAGGTGGAGAACTTCAGGGAGGGTGTTGAAGGGAGGCTTGGGGCAGATCAGCTTGGCTGTTTTGGAAGGTCCATCTCAGAAAAATCACGAGATTAGAGAAAGGAATAATGGTACTCGGGAAGAAATGAGGTCTGCCACTATTGACAAATGCATAGAAATGTAGATTGGTTGGTATTTTTTGTTTTGTTTTGTTTTTTTAGTTTGATGCAGATTCTTTTGGAGCACAAAAGTTTGTTTTTATGCTGACTACAGTATTTAACATAAGTAAATAGAATGGCATGCTAAATGTTGATTACCTTGATGGTGAATGAGGAAAACTTTCTACCTTAGTTCAGTATTACTAAGTCACAAATACCAAGGACTTGGAAGAGATCATTGTGGTTGGCTCAACCTAATCTTGTGGAGTAGGAAATTGAAGCCTGGAAAGATGAAGTCATGTCCAGGTTATACAACGGGATGGCGGCATAAGCCAGGTCTTAAATCTGGCTTCCTAATTCTTTTTTTTTTTTTTTTTTTTTTTTTTTTATAATTTTTTATTTTTTATAAACATATATTTTTTATATACATATATTTTTATCCCCAGGTCTGTGAATCACCAGGTTTACACACTTCACAGCACTCACCAAATCACATACCCTCCCCAATGTCCATAATCCCACCCCCTTCTCCCCAACCCCCTCCCCCCGGCAACCCTCAGTTTGTTTTGTGAGATTAAGAGTCACTTATGGTTTGTCTCCCTCCCAATCCCATCTTGTTTCATTTATTCTTCTACCCACTTAAGCCTCCATGTTGCATCACCACTTCCTCATATCAGGGAGATCATATGATAGTTGTCTTTCTCTGCTTGACTTATTTCGCTAAGCATGATACGCTCTAGTTCCATCCATGTTGTTGCAAATGGCAAGATTTCATTTCTTTTGATGGCTGCATAGTATTCCATTGTGTATATATACCACATCTTCTTGATCCATTCATCTGTTGATGGACATCTAGGTTCTTTCCATAGTTTGGCTATTGTGGACATTGCTGCTATAAACATTCGGGTGCATGTGTCCCTTTGGATCACTACATTTGTATCTTTAGGGTAAATACCCAATAGTGCAATTGCTGGGTCATAGGGCAGTTCTATTTTCAACATTTTGAGGAACCTCCATGCTGTTTTCCAGAGTGGCTGCACCAGCTTGCATTCCCACCAACAGTGTAGGAGGGTTCCCCTTTCTCCGCATCCTCGCCAGCATCTGTCATTTCCTGACTTGTTGATTTTTGGCTTCCTAATTCTTAATTGTATCTACTTTTCTCTATGCTGTGGTGCCTTTTGTAACAATGAAAAATGAGAAGTTGTGTAGCTTTTTTTGTTTTTATTTTGATACTTGGTTTTTGTCCCAAGGTAACTTCAGTTCTGATTTATAGTCTATGGTTTTTGTTTTCATGTATGTGGGCCTAAATAGTGTAAATGTGGAAGTTCCTTTTTTCCTTAATTTTTATGTACTTACTTTTAATGTACTAGGTAAAGAGATTTGAAAATTATTTTGCCATATAATTATTTTGAGAATTTTTTGGGGAATTAATTTTATGTACCTGTGTTTCTTAATTACACATGATGGTTTAGAGATAAATACATTTGACATCCTTTTACTAGCATAGGTATAGTGATTTTTATAATCCGCTAATGTTTTACAACAAGTACATGTAGTTTGCATTGTTGTATATTTCAGAAGTTTCCTTAACTTAAGTACTCAGATATTTATCCCAACATTATTGCTATGGGGTTTCCCGCAGAAAGACTTGAAGGCGTATACAGGAACAATATTGATGATGTAGTAAGGTAAGAACTCTTAATTTTCTGTTGCAAATATTGATGTATTCATGCTATATTTTCATTTAGAGAAGATTTCTAAGTCTTAGAAAATGATGTGCTTTGTGATGTGAACTCTTTTTATTATGTTGGTGCTCTATAACTGCTTTTTGTTTGTTTAATGGACCTCAATGGGATACAGTTCATTTGATAAGAACTAACCTTTGACATGGTTAGGTGTATGTAATAGGATTTCCTGGATTCCTTTTAAGGCTTCTTACCAATTTAAGTCCTGGATTCAGTTACACTATGGTTTTTGTCTTTTATTTCACAATGGGGGATTAGATTTAATCCTTGAGTGTATTCACTCACTTAAATTTATTCATTCTAAGGTAGAGATAACTGATACCATGTATTTTTTACATAGAACAGTTTATAATGGAACATAAGTATACTAAACATTTGAAGAAGTAATTTGGTACAGAGGATCTGGACAGGAATTGCTGGGCAAACCAAGGCCTGACTTTGTCTCTTGCATGATTTTTTAAGTGTAATTATTATCCAGCTTGAAACCGTATTTCTCAAGACTGATTTAAATAATTTTAACACATGTATAACCTAAGAGTATGTGATCTATTTTATGAGAGAAGGAATTTGTTTCTGTTGTAGTCTTAATATATTTTCTCATTTCAAAGCAAAAATATATATGTATGAAACATCAGAAAATTTAATGGCTTTTAAAGTTTAAAATTTTGCATTATTTTTTTTTAATTTTTTTTAAAGATTTATTTATTTATTTATTTGACAGAGATAGATCACAAGTAGACAGAGAGGCAGGCAGAGAGAGAGGAAGGGAAGCAGGCTCCCTGCCAAGCAGAGAGCCCGATGTGGGGCTCGATCCCAGGACCCTGAGATCATGACCTGAGCCGAAGGCAGCGGCCCAACCCACTGAGCCACCCAGGCGCCCCTAAAATTTTGGATTATTTTGTTTATCTTCTTAGAGAAATCTCTTTCTTGGAGACTTTCAATTTAAATATTTGATTAGAATTAATGTTATCTTGAATGGGAGAGCACTTTGTAAAGCATTATGCAAATGTAGAATCCTTATATAATTGAGTATATGAATTGTCTGTGTCCTTATTATGAGCTAGCCATAAGTTGTTTTGTTAAGTGGTTAATTTTTAACAATTTGCTTTGAACCAATGTATATATTTACATTTTGCAGTATTGAGTTGTGTCCAGTTGGACTGTTGTTGTGTTTAAATTGTTCAGAATTTTAAAATCAGTATCAGTATCTACAAAATGTACAGAAAAACCAGACTACTTTTTCGTAGTTTTATTACAGTTAGAGGTACATGGGGCTGTCAGAAGTACTGTTTAAGAATTTGAAAATAGGGAAATAAATGTGTCTTCTCATGGTTGGGCAGGACACAGTTGGAAGGATGCATAATATCAGATCCACGAGAGCAATAGCCTGATATGGCTTAGTCAGTGATAATACACATCTACAGAAACACAGTGGGTGATGGAAAACAGAATGACGGGTGTAAATTTTGCATCGAGAGAGATGGAGAATCTGGAAAATGAGCAGTGCATCTCCTGAAGTGCAGGAGTGTTTATTAAGCCCCCTGAGGACCTAGATGAAATACCTTGCAGGTTGATCTCTTTTATATTACTACTATATAATTCTGTATTCAACCAAGTACTACTTAACCAGATCAGATTAGTACTCATGTGGAAAAAGAGTATGAATACTATGGATAGAGGACAAATTTTTGGGTCACTGTAAGGGCCTCCTTGTGGTGGGTTTACCTGGGGTGCTTGCTCCCTTTGCTCTCTTCTATGAATAAGTCACTGAAGCTGATTGATCATCTTTAAGTTACTGATAAAGTTCGGTTTCTGGATCAGCACATTTCATTTTCAGACCTTAGACTGATACTCTCACCAAGAAAATACTGTGCTACCAGTGCTTTGATCTTTCATCTTCCAACTTTGCAACTCCTGCCTTTAAGCCACTGAAATAAGATTCACAAATTTAATTTGTGAAATAATAACCAAAGTTGAAGTTTATTCTATCCACTTTAATGTATCTATTTTATCTAGCTTTTGTCTTTTTCAAATCTGTTATTCCTTAAAAAGATTTATGTGTTGGTTTGTTATTTAGCCAGTAGTTGCTTTAGCCAAATGTCACCCTTTGGCAAGGGTGGTAGCCTGTAAATGACGAAGAATGATCTGCTGAGTAGAATAGCTATGGCGTGCATGCCTGGCTTGTCTTGCCCTCCTGCTCCCCTCCAGTTTTGTGACTGGGGATATATATGACTATTGAGGCTTTCGTTGGCTTCATTTGCTCACTCCACTCCACTTCTTTTATGAGAAAAAGGAGGAACAGTCACCAGGAAGGTAGCTGTAGCTTTTCCCCTATGAAGTAAAATAATTTCCAAGAAGAGGATTAACTTCTCTAAGGGATTGGCTATCTCTAATACCTAAATGATTCATTTCCTTGATTGGTTCCCACAATATGGGAAATAGTAGTAATAAGCAGTAGTGATTTCTTTTTGGTTCAAAGATGATAAAGTGATAATGAAAAGCGTGTCTTTTTATCTTCTTACAAGTTTTCTCATAAATGTATTTCCATTTGGAATTTCCTTTGCCCTATCTATTTGAATTTTTACTTCTCTAAATCCATGTTTTTTTCTATGATTTTCCCCCAAACAAGAAATATTGTTCCAGGTTCAGGTTTTGTTGGTGTTGTACATCTTTGCTCTGAGTAAAAGAAACTGAAATTGCAAATGCCTTTATGCTTAAATTATGCAGTATTAAACTGTTTTGGGATATGGATTGTTATGGCAACGTGAAATTTTATACTTAAGGTACTCAAGTAACAAATATTTAACTTCTCCTTTTGAGGTTACCTCCTAGGGTTAGGAATTAATGTAAAAAAATAGAAAGTGGGGGAGAAGTGAACCAAGTTGGAATTTTTTACTATCTTAACTGCAAATGTTAGGCTTAATAATAAGAATTGACATGTCAGGACAAGGACATTTCAACAAAGGAAGATGAAGAGCTAACTCTTCCCAGATTGTTTTTTCTTCTTTTCCTCTTATTCCTACCTTCTCTTCCCCTCCTTTATTGCAATTAAGCTCTTGCTCTGACCAGCTGGTAATTTGAAACAATGTTTTATTCAGATAATTGATTATTCTTGAGTATGTGTGGCAATCTTATCCCCCTGGGCTAATATTGAAATTACCCTAATTTATATGTTATCTAGTATAAATCTAAGCAGCCTTTAACAAAATGATGCATTATGTGTTTAACCGACATAGCTTAAGAACTGTTCTGTACTTAATAAATCAGCCAAATGTAGGTTTAATAGAGGTGAACTGGCTTTCTTACTGCAGAACCTTTAATACACTACTATGCCTTGCAAATCTCCCAAGAATGAAATTCGAATATGCTGCTTTCCTTTTCCTTTTTCTTCCCCCCATTCTCCCTTCTCTCATTTCTTTTGTACTGTGTTAAAATAACATCTTTCTAAAACAGTGTTTCTTGGAGCACAATTTGGGAAGTGTTGAAAATGAAAAAAGATGCATCTAACAATATTTCCTCCTAGTCTGAAATCAGTAGGAAGTAATTTACTTCCCCTTTTATTGGAAAGATTTTAGATGCGGTTAGATTCCCATATTTGTCATAAGAGAAGGCTTAGAGCTGAGCATTCTGATACATAGTGATTAAAAAAAAAAGACTTTATCCATTGTCTTCTATACTATCAGCTTTTTTGTTCATGTGTGTGTGTGTGTGTGTGTGTGTGTGTGTGTGTGTATTTGTATATATATATATCCTCCAACTTTCCTGTTTTATACATTCTTCCCAAAGAAATTTAAAATAATCTTCTCTTAATTATATGTCGATCTCTCAATCAGCCTTTTATTTATGTATTAATGTCCGATAAAAAAGGAATTGTTTGTCTTCCCAACAATATCATTATTGGCTGTTCAGTTCCAAGAATTAAAAAGAGAGCATATAGAGGAAAGTGTCACACTAATTTAGAGGAAAGAGTATTGTTTCCATTCTCCATTTCAACAACTTTTGACTTCTCTTTTATACTGCCTTTCTTTTTCCTGCTTCCTTTTTTCTCTTTATTGTGGCAAAAATTATATAACATAAGATCAATCATTTTAAAGTGAACAATTCACTAACATTTAGTACCTTTCCAGTATTTTGTAACCACCACCTCTCTCAAGTCCCCAAACATTTTTAATACCCCAAAAAGAGAAGCCTATACCCATTGGCTGCCTCCCACTTCTTTTGTTAGTTTTATTTCCTTACAAATAGCAGATCCATGATAGATTTGACAGTGTTTATAGTATCTGCATCAATCTAGCTTTTAGGATTTTAATAATAGGTAACACTTATTTTTCATTATTTTTGTTGTATAAGCTGTTTACATGTGTCATTTTATTAAAAATCTCTACAATTAACCTGTCCCCATTTCATATATGGTTTAAAAGAAGTTAATTTCCCCAAGTGCCATAGTGGGTAAGTAGTGAGCTGAGGGTCGAGTCTAGTCTGTGAGATTCCAAAGCTGATTGTCTCAGTAGCCATATCTATCAGAGGATGAAATGTCTTACCACATACATATGTACACCAGAATATGCCTATATAGGCATATTCCAGAAAATTTATTTAGGATTTGAGTTTCCAGGTTGAAAAAAAAGCTATAAAGTGCCAAGCACAACGAATGAAAACAGGCCAATACCAGGCAGTTATTACAAAATTTCTTTAAGAATATCAGAAATAATGAGAATGTCTCAAAAGCTTTTGGGATCATTTAGGAGGGATTAGGAATATATATGTCATCTAACTTCTCATAATCTAAGAATCTAATTTAAAGATGGAAGATGGAGGACTAGCGCTTTACAAGTTCTGCATTCAGCCTAGAGTTCTGTATCCAGCCAAACCATTAGTCAAGTGCAAAAGGAGGAAGGAAAGACCTTCAAGAAGAAGAAAAAAAATATATCCACCATGCAACATTTCTTAGGAAATTCCTAGACCATGTGCCCTAACAAAATAAGAGAATAAACCATCAAAATAAAGAAAGGGGCTTTAAAATTTCGTTTTAAATTTTTCTTTTTCTTTTCTTTTTTTTTTTTTTTTAAGAGAGGGGTCAGTGAGGGGGCAGAGGGGAGAGGAAGAGTCTTAAGCCGGCTCCATGCCCAACCCAGAGACTAATGCGGTGCTCCATCTAACATCCCTGAGATCAGAACTTGAGCTGAAGAGTCAGATGTTTAACCAACTGAGCCACCCAGGTGCCACTAAACTTTACCATTTTAACCATTTCTGAGTGTATACTTCAGTGGCCTTAGGTACATTCATATTGTACAGCCTAAAACTTTTTTTTTCTCCTACCACACTGAAATGTTGTACGCATTAAATAGTAGCTCCCCCATTTTCTCTACTCTGAGCTCTTGGCAACCACTGTTCTACTTTCTGTGTCTGTGTATGTAACTATTCTGAGCACCTTATATAAGTGGAGTCATGCAATCTTTGCCTTTTTGTGACTGACTTAGCATAGCATGTGACTTTGTTTAGCATAATGTCTTCAAGTTGCACTCATGTTGTGGCCTATATTGGCCATGTTTTCTTCCCTTGTATGTATATAGCACATTCTGTTTATTCATCCATGGATGGACACTTGAGTTGCTTCTGCCTTTTGACTGTTGTAAATAATGCTGATATGAACATGGGTGTACCAGTATCTGCATCTTGCTGCTTTCAGTTCGTTTGGTTGTATACCCAGAAATGGAGTGGCTGGGTCAAATAGTGATTCTGTGTTTAATTTTTTGAGGAACTACCATATTGTTTCTCCCAGCAGCCGCATCATTTTTCATTCTCAGCAGCAAGAATAAATGTTCCAGTTTCACTACATCCTTGTCAACACTTGGTATTTTCTGAGCTTTTTTTTCCTCATTCTTTTTTTTTTTTTTTAAGATTTTATTTATTTATTTGACAGACAGAGATGACAAGTAGGCAGAGAGGCAGGCAGAGAGAGGAGGAAGCAGGTCCCCTGCAGAGCAGAGAGCCTGACATGAGGCTCGATCCCAGGACCCTGGGATCATGACCTGAGCCGAAGGCAGAGGCTTTAACCCACTGAACCACCCAGGCGCCCCACTTTTTTTTTTTTTTAATAGAGCCATCCTAATGGGTGTGAAGTGGTATCTGTAACTTGAAGAAATCACACATGTCAGCTACAGAAGCAGAGACCTGAGAAACTTCCTTCTCTCTATGAGCCTTGGTAACTGACCTCTCCTGCAAAGCCCCTTCCCCAAAAGCAAGAGGAAAAGGACGGGGCATAAAGCACCCTTATTTTATCTAGACTCTTTCTAAGATTTTTCCCATTCTTTTTACTTCTGGAGAATGATAGCTGATGATTGCTTCGTTTGCTGGGAACCAGCGCTCTAGGAAATTCGTGTTAGCCACTTGGCCACTCTCATGTACCCTGGCCCTCTGTTTTAAAAAATGAAAAAATGCCAAAAGAAGGTTTTAGAAACAGAGGTATTTAAAATGTGCACATTGGACACATCAGTACTTCTAGCGTACACACTTAGAATGACTGTAATTATCTTGAAGCAACTTACAAAGTCTAAATTTGAGGTCTATGGTCTCCCTTCTTGGAAGGCCTATTTAAGCATCTGGTTGATTCAGTCTTATATTTCTCATCACCTAATAGGAGGCCTTCCATCTCTTTCCTCTTCTGTTCCTCTTTTAAATTTGAGTCTAGACAATATAGCTCAAGTTCCAGAGGAACCAGAAAAATGACCAATGATTTTCAGTTTTGGGGACTCTAATATTGCGTATGATCTTTTTGCCACATGATCTTTTTTCTTTTCATTGAAGTATAGTCAACATATATGTTATATTAGTTTCAGGTTTATAATGTAGTGATTGGAAAAATCTAACAAGTATAACTGCCATTTTTCACCATAGAATACTCTGACTTATATTCCCTTTCATCACCATGACTTATTCATTCCATAACTAACCTGTATCTCCTGCTCCCCATCACCCATTTTTCCATTTTGTCCATAGCCATACCTGCTCCCTTTTGTATTTAAGGGTCTGTTTCTGCTTTTTGTTTGTGTTAAAATTTTTTTTTTCAGATTCTACATATAAGTGAAATCATATGGTATTTGTCTTTCTGTGACTGACTTACCTTGCTTAAGGTAATATTCTATATCCATCCATGTTGCAAATGCAAAATTTCATTCCTTTTTAATGGCTGAGGTATAGTCCATTGTTTGTGTATCAATCATCTCTTTATTCATCTGTCATTGGACACTTGGGATGCTTTCATAATTTGGACATTGTAAATAATGCTGCAGTAAACATAGGGGTATATGTATCATTTTGAATTAAAGTTTCTGTTTTCTTTGGTTATATATACTTATTAGTGGAATTACTGGATCATAAGGCAGTTCCACTTTTAATTTCCTGAGGAACCTTCGTACTGTTTTCCATAGTGGCTGCACCAATTCACATTCCCACTAACAGTACATAAGGGCTCCTTTTTTTCCACATTCTTAACCAATACTTGTTTCTTGTCTTTTGGACTCTAGACGTTTGGCAGTTGTAAGGTGGTAAGGTGGTAACCTCAGTGTGGTTTTAATTTGCACTTACATAATGATTAGTGATGTTGAACATCTTTTCATGGGCTTATTGCCCATTTGTTTATCTTTTTGGAGAAATGTTTAGCAGTTTGTGTTTTTGTTGTTGAGTTCTAGGAGTTCTTCATATATTCTGGATATTAATCCCTTATCAGATATGTGATTTGAAAATATTTTCTCCCATTCTCTTGCTTTGTTGATAGTGTTCTTGATGAACAAAAAGTTAAAAGTTTGATGCAGTACAGTACAATTTAACTATTTTTTGTTGTCTGCCTTTGGTGATGCATCCAGAAATCATTGCTAAACTGGAATTATGAAGCTTTTCTTCTGATTTCCTTTTAAGAGTTTTATAGTGTTTGGTCTTTTTTGCTTAGATCATTAATCCATTTTAAGTAATTTTTTACTATGTTTTAAGATAAGGGTCTAACTTAATGCTTTACATGTGGATATACACTTTTCCCAACACCATTTGTTGAAAAGACCATCCTTTCCCCTTTGAATGGTGTTTCCACACTTGTCAGAGAATTTTTGACCGTATATACAAGAGTTTATTTCTGGGTTCTCTATTCTAGTCATTTGGCATATATGTCTGTCTTCATGCCAGTACAACACTTTGTATCTTTATGGTAGATTTTGAAATCAGTAATTGTGAGTCTTACATCTTTGTTCCTCTGATTCAAGAGTCTTTTGGCCATGGAGGGTTTTTGAGAGTCCATATGAATTTTAATGGAATTTTCTAGTTCTGCAAAAAAAAAAAAAAAAAAAAAAATGTTTTGGGGATTTTTGAATGATATCAATCTGTACAGTTTTGTTGGATGATATTGAAATATTAACAGTATCAGATTGGGGTGTCTTTCCATTTTTTTAGGTCTTTAATTTTTTTTTTTCAACAGTGTTTTATAGTTTTCTCTGTATATCACCTCCTTAATTAAGTTCTTTCCTAGATTCTCTTTTTTGGTGTTTATCATGGACGGAATTTTCCTTTTTGGATTGTTCATTGTCAGTGTATAGAAGTACAGCTGATTTTTGCACATTAATTTTGTATGCTGCTGCTTTGCTTAGTTTGTTTATTCTGATGATTTTTTTTTTTTTTTTTTTGGTGTGGAATCTTTAAGGTACATGTAAAAACATATAGAACATGTCATCTACAAACAGAGTTAATTTTATTTCTTCCTTTTAAATATGGTTGCCTTTTTGGATAGAAGTAGCAAAACAGACTTCCTGTTTTGCTATTGACCTTAGAGGACAATTTTTGTCTTTTACCATTGCATGTCATGGTAGCTATAGGGTGTGGAGTTTTTCTTTTTAAATCGACTTTAGTTTTTGGAGCTATTTTACAATCACAGCTACATTCAATTAGAAGGCACAGAACTTTCCTGTATCCCCCCTGCCCTCACACATATATGGTCTCCTTCATTATCCTTGCCCTCTACCAGAGTGGTTTATTTGTTGTATTGATGAACCCGTACTGACATCATTATCATACAAAATCCATAATTTCCATTAGGCTTCACTCTTGGTGTTGTGTGTTGTATGAGCTTGGAAAAATTTTAATGACATGTATCCGCCATCATAGTAACACACCTAGTGGTTTCACTGCTCTAACAGTAGTCTGCAGTCTGCCTATTTGTCCCTTTCCTCCCAGCCCAGCCGCTGGCAACTGCTGATTTTTTTTTACTGTCTCCATTCTTCTGACTTTTCTATACTGTCATATAGGTGAAATCATCCAGTATGTAGCATACAAAAACTCTGGTACTATCCAATATGGCAATATATGAAAAACCCACAGCATGCAAAATGGTATGGCCACTTGGAAGACAGTTGGTAGTTTCTTAAAAAACTAAACATGCTCCATAAAATCAAGCAATTGTATCCCTTTGGGTAGTTACCCACAAGAGTTGCAAACTTATATTCACACAAGAATGGATGTCAAGTCTTTAATGCCTGGCTCCTAAATGAGGAAAAAGGGGGGAAATGAAGGGAAAAAATGGGCTCTGGATCTTTAAGTCCCCTGGAAGCCTTTTCCATCAGTGGGGATTTCAGCAGTGGTGGCCTGCTTCTGTGTGTGCAGGTGTATAATCAGAAGCAGCAGCCAATGATCAGAACACAGATCTCTGATATTTGGAGTACAAGGTCCCATAAGCTGGTGTAGGCTGTGCTAGGCATATGTGCATGGCTTCCTCTTGCTAGGTGAGGGGGTGGGCACTGGGGTGGGTAGCTGCTACCATAGTGAGAGTTGAAATTGACTGAAATTAACTGTGAACTGTGATTTACTGTCTAAGCCTTTCCCTAGAAGCTGCAAGCTTTTGAATAGACTCCAGGATTCCAAAATAGTTACACTAGTCAGATTATGCCAGTACAATTCTTGTTTAGGTGGGGAGATGGATTCCTGGTGACTCCTACTTTGCCATCTTCCCTCAACTAATTTCTTATTACAAGTTTTTTTTTATATCTTTTGGAATACGTGTTTATGTATTCCTTTGACAAAAATAATTTTAAAATGCACTTTGGCAGCTCATAGGAGTTCATAGGAATTGAGGAAAGAAAAGACTTCTAAAAACTAAAGACTGTATTCTCACAGCTGTCTTTAATGAATTCAGATTATTATATATTGAAATTATTTGAATTAAGTAAGGTACAGTGTGTCTTAGATTGTACTCATTCCACATTTTGAGAGTATTACCTCTCTGCTCTTACGTTTTTAGTCTACTTTCCAAGTTATCTGTAGTTAAATTTTCCCATTTCCCTTTGGAAAGTGCTGTTTTCTTGCTTTTTTCCGCTTTTCCATTGTATCAAATTTATAAGGCAGTGAGCCAATTGTGGGCATGAAATCCTTGGGACGAGAGAGGAGGAAGTGGGAGGGGCAGCCATGGTGAATGTTTTCCTAAGTAATATTCAAGCTCTTTGAGAGTACTTACCCTCCCCCCTTTTTAAAAATGCTGTGATAGTTTCTCTTAAATAGATTGTTTATCCTCCTGCCAGTCTCACTGTTGCGCAAAGTGCTAGATAAGAAATTGTATAGTTCACATTATTAAAGGGAGTACAAAAGTATTTTACCAACCCTTAGTCAAAAAAAAAAACAAACAAAAAAAACCCAAAACAAAAAAAACAAACAAAAGCCAAAAAACAGAACAGCTATAGGATAATAAATAAAAGAACAGAGTCAGAGTTCTGGGTTGCACATGACAGAAAGTAGCTCTAATTAAGCAGAAAAGAATTATTTGAAAAATATTAGATAGCTCATAGGTAGAGAATCAGGCTTAGAAATTTTGCAGAAGCAAAAGACCATGCCTTGCTTTGAGGGAAGCAAGGCATGGTCAAGAGGTTACAATAAGGCAGTCTCTGCTTAGGACATGGCTGCTTGAAAACTTGCTATCCCAGGTACTGCTGCCTTGACTGCATGTTGGTGACTGTGCTTATAAGCTTTCAGCACTTCTGGAGCTTTCTTTCAGTGATCTGACTCCTTTGCCCCTTGCTATCACCACCTAGGATTCAGTGTCCAGAGTAGGAGGACCTAATTGGTGTTAGACTTGCACCCATGATGAGGAAGATAAGGAAGGGAATATTTGCTTCTCACTTCTTGAAATTCTCTCCAAATTAGAATGGTTGTGGATGCTGAACAGCCTAAAGAGTACTAATACCTCCTATAAATTTCTCTTACTTCACACGTCCTATCCTCAGACTCTCTTCCCAAAGAAACCTACAATTAAAACTTTTAGGTATTCTTTAAGAAACTGTTTTCTTCTTACATCCACTTTTTAAGAGAAATAGTTGGGAACATAGTGCCTACTGTTCTGCATCTTGCTTTTTTTTTTTTTTTCATTTACCATACTTAGGAATGGAACTGATTTTGTTATTGGCTTTTATTCCATTTTATGATCGTTCCATAATAAACAGTCCCCTCCAATCCATATTAGGTTATTTCTTGTTTGTCACTATTGAAAACAGCACTCTAATAAACATTTTCTCACACATACCTTGGTGTCCTTTAACAGGTATTTACCGAAGGTAGATCCTTAGCAGTGGAGCAGTGGAGGTCTTCTCTTCTCCACAGTAGAATTTATTCTCACCAACATGCATGACAGCATCTTTCCCCCTTCAGTCTTGGCAAACAGTATTATCAAACTTAAACTTTTTGTAATTTTTTGGGTAATTTGAGTTTGATTGCATTTCTTTAATTGTGAGATTAAGCGACTTTGTGATCTTTATTAGTCATATTTTTTTTCTTTTGGTTTGTACATGTATACTGACTGACCCTATCTTCAGCATATTTAAATTTTTTTTTTCTTAATGATTTTTATGAACGCTTCAAAAATTAAGGAAGTTAGGGAGGAGGAGTCAAGATGGCGGAGAAGTAGCAGGCTGAGACTACTTCAGCAATCGGAGATCAGCTAGATAGCTTATCTAAAGATTGAAAACACCTGAAAATCCATCGGCAGATCGAAGAGAAGAAGAACAGCAATTCTGGAAACAGAAAAACAACCACTTTATGAAAGGTAGGACCGGCGGAGAAGTGAATCCAAAGCGACGGGAAGATAGACCCCGGGGGGAGGGGCCAGTTCCCGGCAAGCGGCGGAGCAACCGTGCACAAAATCAGGACTTTTACAAGTCTGTTCGCTGAGGGACATCGCTCCAGAGGCTACCCGGGGCAAAGCCCACACGGGGTCAGCGTGGCCTCAGGTCCCGCAGGGTCACAGAAGGATCGGGGGTGTCTGAATGTCGCAGAGCTTGCGGGTATTAGAACGGGAAAGCCGGCTACAGAGACAGAGCCGACAGTAAGCTCACAGCTCGGGGTGACCTTGAACCGGTCGCAGGCTCGGTGAGCTGGGAGCGCGGCCGGAGGTCAGGCAGACGGGAGTAACTGGGCGCGGTTCTCAGAGCGCGCACTGAGGAGTGCGGCCCTGGGCTCTCGGCTCCGCAGGGCCTGAGACCAGGAGGCCGCAATTTGCATTCCCGTCCTCCAGAACAAAAGCTCCTGAACGCAAACCCAAGCGGATTACTCACTCTGGCCCCAGGTAAGGGCGGTGTAATTCCGCCTGGGGCAAAGACACTCGAGAATCACTACAACAGGCCCCTCCCCCAGAAGATCAACAAGAAATCCAGCCAAGACCAAGTTCACCTACCAAGGAGTGCGGTTTCAATACAAAGGAGAGCAGCAGAATTCTAGAGGAGGATAAAGCAAAGCACGGAACTCATGGCTTTTTCCCTGTGATTTTTTTTAGTCATGCAGGTAATTTAATGTTTTTCTTTTTCATTTTTTGTTTTTTTTTTTCTTGCCTTCGGGTAAAATTTTTTTTTTAACTGTTACCTTTTTCTTTTTTAATGATTTTTTACTAGTTTATCTAATATATATATTTTTTCTTTTTTATATTTTTCTTAGGTGTTTTTTTTTTTAAATTCTTTTCTTTTTTTTTTTTCCTTCTTCCTTTTTGAACCTCTTTTTATCCCCTTTCTCCCCACTCACGATTTTGGATCTCTTCTAATTTGGTTAAAGCATATTTTCCTGGGGTTGTTGCCACCCTTTTCGTATTTTACTTGCCCCTTCATATACTCCTATCTGGACAAAATGACAAGACAGAAAAATTCAACACAAAAAAAAGAACAAGAGGCAGTACTGAAGGCTAGGGACCTAATCAATACAGACATTGGTAATATGTCAGATCTAGAGTTCAGAATGACAATTCTCAAGGTTCTAGCCGGGCTCAAAAAGGCATGGAAGATATTAGAGAAACCCTCTCGAGAGATATAAAAGCCCTTTCTGGAGAAATAAAAGAACTAAAATCTAACCAAGTTGAAATCAAAAAAGCTATTAATGAGGTGCAATCAAAAATGGAGGCTCTCACTGCTAGAGTAAATGAGACAGAAGAAGGAATTAGTGATATAGAAGACTAAATGACAGAGAATAAAGAAGCTGAGCAAAAGAGGGACAAACAGCTGCTAGACCATGAGGGGAGAATTCGAGAGATAAGTGACACCATAAGACGAAACAACATTAGAATAATTGGGATTCCAGAAGAAGAAGATAGAGAGAGGGGAGCAGAAGGTATACTAGAGAGAATTATTGGGGAGAATTTCCCCAATATGGCAAAGGGAACGAGCATCAAAATTCAGGAGGTTCAGAGAACGCCCCTCAAAATCAATAAGAATAGGCCCACACCCCGTCACCTAATAGTAAAATTTACAAGTCTCAGTGACAAAGAGAAAATCCTGAAAGCAGCCCGGGAAAAGAAGTCTGTAACATACAATGGTAAAAATATTAGATTGGCAGCTGACTTATCCACAGAGACTTCGCAGGCCAGAAAGAGCTGGCATGATATTTTCAGAGCACTAAATGAGAAAAACATGCAGCCCAGAATACTATATCCAGCTAGGCTATCATTGAAAATAGAAGGAGAGATTAAAAGCTTCCAGGACAAACAACAACTGAAAGAATTTGCAAACACCAAACCAGCTCTACAGGAAATCTTGAAAGGGGTCCTCTAAGCAAAGAGAGAGCCTACAAGTGGTAGATCAGAAAGGAACAGAGACCATATACAGTAACAGTCACCTTACAGGCAATACAATGGCCCTAAATTCATATCTCTCAATAGTTACCCTGGGCTAAATGCCCCTGTCAAAAGACACAGGGTATCAGAATGGATAAAAAAACAAAATCCATCTATATGTTGCCTCCACGAAACTCATTTTAAGCCCGAAGACACCTCCAGATTTAAAGTGAGGGGGTGGAAAAGAATTTACCATGCTAATGGACATCAGAAGAAAGCAGGGGTGGCAATCCTTATATCAGATCAATTAGATTTTAAGCCAAAGACTATAATAAGAGATGAGGAAGGACACTATATCATACTCAAAGGGTGTGTTCAACAAGAAGATTTAACAATTTTAAGTATCTATGCCCCCAACGTGGGAGCAGCCAACTATATAAGCCAATTAATAACAAAATCAAAGAAACACATCAACAATAATACAATAGTAGTAGGGGACTTTAACACTCCCCTCACTGAAATGGACAGATCATCCAAGCAAAAGATCAGCAAGGAAATAAAGGCCTTAAACGACACACTGGACCAGATGGACATCACAGATATATTCAGAAAATTTCATCCCAAAGCAACAGAATACACATTCTTCTCTAGTGCACATGGAACATTCTCCAGAAGAGATCACATCCTCGGTCCTAACTCAGGACTCAACCGGTATCAAAAGATTGGGATCATTCCCTGCATATTTTCAGACCACAATGCTGTAAAGCTAGAACTCAACCACAAAAGGAAGTTTGAAAAGAACCCAAATACATGGAGACTAAACAGCATCCTTCTAAAGAATGAATGGGTCAACCGGGAAATTAAAGAAGAATTGAAAAAATCATGGAAACAAATGATAATGAAAATACAACGGTTCAAAATCTGTGGGACACAACAAAGGCAGTCCTGAGAGGAAAATATATAGCGGTACAAGCCTTTCTCAAGGAACAAGAAAGGTCTCAGGTACACAACCTAAACCTACACCTAAAGGAGTTGGAGAAAGAACAAGAAAGAAACCCTAAGCCCAGCAGGAGAAGAGAAATCATAAAGATAAGAGCAGAAATCAATGAAATAGAAACCAAAAAAACAATAGAACAAATCAACGAAAGTAGGAGCTGGTTCTTTGAAAGAATTAATAAAATTGATAACCCCCTGGCCCGACTTAACAAAAAGAAAAGAGAAATGACCCAAATAAATAAAATCATAAATGAAAGAGGAGAGATCACATTAACACCAAAGAAATACAAACTATTATAAGAACATACTATGAGCAACTCTATGCCAATAAATTTGACAATCTGGAAGAAATGGATGCATTCCTAGAAACATTTAAACTACCACAACTGAACCAGGAAGAAATAGAAAGCCTGAACAGACCCATAACCAGTAAGGAGATTGAAACAGTCATTAAAAATCTCCAAACAAACAAAAGCCCAGGGCCAGACGGCTTCCCGGGGGAATTCTACCAAACATTTAAAGAAGAACTAATTCCTATTCTCCTAAAACTGTTCCAAAAAATAGAAATGGAAGGAAAACTTCCAAACTCATTTTATGAGGCCAGCATCACCTTGATCCCAAAACCAGACAAGGATCCCACCAAAAAAGAGAGCTATAGACCAATATCCTTGGTGAACACAGATGCGAAAATACTTAACAAAATACTAGCCAATAGGATTCAACAGTACATTAAAAAGATTATTCACCACGACCAAGTGGGATTTATTCCAGGGCTGCAAGGTTGGTTCAACATCCGCAAATCAATGTGATACAACACATCAATAAAAGTAAGAACAAGAACCATATGATACTCTCAATAGATGCTGAAAAAGCATTTGACAAAGTACAGCATCCCTTCCTGATCAAAACTCTTCAAAGTGTAGGGATAGAGGGCACATACCTCAATATCATCAAAGCCATCTATGAAAAACCCACCGCAAATATCATTCTCAATGGAGAAAAACTGAAAGCTTTTCAGCTAAGGTCAGGAACACGGCAGGGATGTCCATTACCACCACTGCTATTCAACATAGTACTAGAGGTCCTAGCCTCAGCAATCAGACAACAAAAGGAAATTAAAGGCATCCAAATCGGCAAAGAAGAAGTCAAATTATCACTCTTCGCAGATGATATGATACTATATGTGGAGAACCCAAAAGACTCCACTCCAAAACTGCTAGAACTTATACAGGAATTCAGTAAAGTGTCAGGATATAAAATCAATGCACAGAAATCAGTTGCATTTCTCTACACCAACAGCAAGACAGAAGAAAGGGAAATTAAGGAGTCAATCCCATTTACAATTGCACCCAAAACCATAAGATACCTAGGAATAAACCTAACCAACGAGACACAGAATCTATACTCAGAAAACTATAAAGTACTCATGAAAGAAATTGAGGAAGACACAAAGAAATGGAAAAATGTTCCATGCTCCTGGATTGGAAGAATAAATATTGTGAAAATGTCTATGCTACCTAAAGCAATCTACACATTTAATGCAATTCCTATCAAAGTACCATCCATCTTTTTCAAAGAAATGGAACAAATAATTCTAAAATTTATATGGGACCAGAAAAGACCTCGAATAGCTAAAGGGATATTGAAAAAGAAAGCCAACGTTGGTGGCATCACAATTCCGGATTTCAAGCTCTATTACAAAGCTGTCATCATCAAGACAGCATGGTACTGGCACAAAAACAGACCCATAGATCAATGGAACAGAATAGAGAGCCCAGAAATAGACTCTCAACTCTATGGTCAACTAATCTTCGACAAAGCAGGAAAGAATGTCCAATGGAAAAAAGACAGCCTCTTCAATAAATGGTGCTGGGAAAATTGGACAGCCACATGCAGAAAAATGAAATTGGACCATTTCCTTACACCACACACGAAAATAGACTCAAAATAGATGAAGGACCTCAATGTGCGAAAGGAATCCATTAAAATCCTTGAGGAGAACACAGGCCGCAACCTCTTCGACCTCAGCCGCAGCAACATCTTCCTTGTTACACCACCAAAGGCAAGGAAAGCAAGGGCAAAAATGAACTATTGGGATTTCATCAAGATCAAAAGCTTTTGCACAGCAAAGGAAACAGTTAACAAAATCAAAAGACAACTGACAGAATGGGAGAAGATATTTGCAAATGACATATCAGATAAAGGACTAGTGTCCAGAATCTATAAAGAACTTAGCAAACTCAACACCCAAAGAACAAATAATCCAATCAAGAAATGGGCAGAGGACATGAACAGACATTTCTGCAAAGAAGACATCCAGATGGCCAACAGACACATGAAAAAGTGCTCCATATCACTCGGCATCAGGGAAATACAAATCAAAACCACAATGCGATATCACCTCACACCAGTCAGAATGGCTAAAATCAACAAGTCAGGAAATGACAGATGCTGGCGAGGATGCGGAGAAAGGGGAACCCTCCTACACTGTTGGTGGGAATGCAAGCTGGTGCAACCTCTCTGGAAAACAGCATGGAGGTTCCTCAAAATGTTGAAAATAGAACTGCCCTATGACCCAGCAATTGCACTACTGGGTATTTACCCTAAAGATACAAACGTAGTGATCCAAAGGGGCACGTGCACCCGAATGTTTATAGCAGCAATGTCCACAATAGCCCAACTATGGAAAGAACCTAGATGTCCATCAACAGATGAATGGATCAAGAAGATGTGGTATATATACACAATGGAATACTATGCAGCCATCAAAAGAAATGAAATCTTGCCATTTGCGACAACTTGGATGGAACTAAAGCGTATCATGCTTAGCGAAGTAAGTCAAGCAGAGAAAGACAACTATCATATGATCTCCCTGATATGAGGAAGTGGTGATGCAACATGGGGGCTTAAGTGGGTACAAGAAGAATAAATGAAAGAAGATGGGATTGGGAGGGAGACAAACCATAAGTGACTCTTAATCTCACAAAACAAACAGAGGGTTGCTGGGGGGAGGGGTTTGGGAGAAGGGGGTGGGATTATGGACATTGGGGAGGTTATGTGCTTTGGTGAGTGCTGTGAAGTGTGTAAACCTGGTGATTCACAGACCTGTACCCCTGGGGATAAAAATATATGTTTATAAAAAATAAAAAATTATATATAAAAAAAAATTAAGGAAGTTAGTGGTATTCTTAAGACAATTTTATAATGCCCTGCCTTATTGGTCTTTTGAATTTTATGACTGCGAGATTCAGGTGAAGCTGTTACAGAGAGCTTGATGGATTATCTCTGTTTCAAATTATTGATTGCTAACTGTATGCTTTACTAATATGTCTAATCATGGAATGTCAAAGATTTTGTTAACAGTTTTTTGTTCAAGAATATTCTTTAAGAAATAACCTTGCTTAAATAGCAAATTGAAACCATTTTAATCCAGAAAAATGTCATGCATCCACCACTCTTGAGTTACTGAATCAGAGCAAACCTTCTCTTGGACAGAGACAATAGAAGTGAAAGGGAATTTAGTGGCTCCTAAGCCTAGCCTTGCCTTTTCTCTTTCTTTCTTTTCTTTCTTTCTTTCTTTCTTTCTTTCTTTCTTTCTTTCTGTCTTTCTTTCTGTCTTTCTTTCTGTCTTTCTTTCTTTCTTTCTTTCTTTCTTTCTGTTCTGCTTATCCTCTGGTGAAGTTACTATGACAGTCCAGGGTCTGATCCTCTACCTTCTGTGTAAGATGTAATCCTATCAGTATAGTGAATGGTACTTTCGTTCAGAAACAAATTCAAACTCATGTCATATGACTGATACAAAAATATCATAAAGACCATAACAGCAATATATTAATTTCCTTGAAAAGTCCAACTGACACAGGAATTATCCACATCTTTATGACAAGTTCAATATATTTCCATAAGGAGACCCACCAAAAATTGAAAGTATAGTGCTGCTGAATAAATGTGGAATCAAAGAAATAAGCTAGTTAAAGCAACTTCTAACAAATACATTTTGATGTCTCCATCTTTACAACAGGAATTGTCTTGCCAAAAATATCTGAGGTTCATTGGCTAAAGCCTGACCATGCTTTTTCCATGTTTCTTCTTCTTCTTCTTTTTTTTTTTTTTAGATTTTTATTTATTTATTTGATAGAGATCACAAGTAGGCAGAGAGGCAGGCAGAGAGAGAGGGGGAAGCAGGCTCCCTGCCGAGCAGTGAGCCCGATGTGGGGCTCGATCCCAGGACCCTGAGATCATGACCTGAGCTGAAGGCAGAGGCTTAAACCACTGAGCCACCCAGGCGCCCCAGCTTTTTCCATGTTTCAACAGCTAACTGATCAATCCACCCACCTGAAGGGCTTCATGTAGACTAAATCTATTCTAGACAATTAAATTCAAGCTTTATTGGAAAGCCTGAGTCATTCTCTTTCTTGAAAGTGAACTGGTATATCTGCTTGTCAATATACACTGCTACTAAAGTTTATATTATTAGAGCATTTGATCACTTTTAAATGCTTGGAGAATTGAAAAAAATTTATCTTACAAATATTTATTGAGTACCTCCTCTGTGACAACTACTACTGTATTTACAGAGTAGCACTGACAACACCAATCATAATAACAAATGCTCCTAGAAGTCTGGGAGAAACCCAGAAGCAAATCCTTTTTAAAGATATCCCATTCAGAAAAGACTACTACTCCAAAAATAGGTAAAAAAGAAAAATTCTTATCTGAAAAGAAAAAAAAATAACTACTTATTTGCTACATTTTTCTGTAGATAACTCATTATTTGGCACCCTATTTAGTTCTGCTGCATTCATGTTAAATTAAAATTTGCTCATACGGTGCCTGGGTGGCTCCGCAGGTTAAGCTATGCCTCTGCCTTCAGGCCAGGTCATGATCTCAGGGTCCTGGGATCGAGCCCTGCATCGGGCTCTCTGCTCAGCGGGGACCCTGCTTCCCCCTCTCTCTGACTGCTGCTCTGCCTGCTTGTGATCTCTCTCTCTCTCTCAAATAAATAAAAAAATAAATAAAATCTTTTTTAAAAATTAAAATTTGCTCTTAGAACTCTAATATACCTGCAGCTGCCATTGCTACTACTAAAACATGAAATTGGGTTGTTGTTTTTCTTTTTAATATGTAAGTCATCTCTGCCTTAATCCCATTAACACAGGCAAGCTCCAAACACTCTTTTCTCCTACTCATTTTTAGGTTGTCAAACTTAAGATCAGTTATACATCCAATACAAGTAAAGTATCCTGTTAAAAATGCAATCTTAACACTTGCCTGCACAGTACTGCCTTCTCCTCTATTACTTCAAGTTAAACACAAAAGCAAAACTAAGAGTTTTCTATTAAAGTCTGATCAAAGACAAGGATCCCCAGTAGGAAAGAAAATATATTCTCTCAAAAGAGGAATAGAACTAGAGGAAAAAGAAACAGCAGAGGAAGTGAGATATCAGTGAAAAAATTCAGAAAGCTATTACTATGAACTAAAAGCTGCCAAGAACTTCTCCAAAGAAGTTGTAACATTTTTCACTTTTACCAACATGGATTAGAGTTCCAATTGCTATATATCCTTGCCAACGCATTATTACCCCTTGAAGTTTTAGCTATCCCAGTAAAATTTGAAACAGGGCCTCGTTATCTTTTAATTTCCATTTCTCCAAAGATTTATTTTGGATATATTTTAATATATTTACTTATCATTTAAGCATTTTCTTTTGTAAAGTTTCTGTTCAAAATTTTTTTTGTCTTTTCTTTATGGGGTTGTCCTCTTGTGAATTTTTTAAAATCATCTTTATATTGCATTGAGTTCAAGTCCTTTGGATATATGCATTGTGAGTACTTCTTCCAAATTTCCTGTTTTTGTTTTTGTTTTTTAATTTTACTAATGGTGTCTTTCAAACAACAGAAGTTTTTAATGCTGATCAAGTCCAGCTTGTGAATTTTTTCTTACCCGGTTAACTACTTATGTACTAAGAAATCTCTGACTCGGGACGCCTGGGTGGCTCAGTTGGTTAAGCAGCTGCCTTCGGCTCAGGTCATGATCCCAGCGTCCTGGGATCGAGTCCCACATCAGGCTCCTTGCTCGGCGGGGAGCCTGCTTCTCCCTCTGCCTCTGCCTGCCATTCTGTCTGCCTGTGCTCGCTCTCTCCCCTCTCTCTGATAAATAAATAAAATCTTAAAAAAAAAAAAAAAAGAAAGAAATCTCTGAGAAAACCAAAGGTCACAAAGATTTTCTCCTCTGTTTTTATCTATTTGTTTTATAGTTTTACATGTTACTATTATACTTCTATCTACAATATCCATTTGTATGTAATATGAGATTGTTTTGTATTATCAGAAGTAATTGTCTTCATACTGATATTCAGTTGTTCCAACACCATTTGTTAATATGAGTATCCTGTCCCCAGTGAATTCTCTATCATCTTTTCTAACAACCTATGTCTGAGTTTTCCTGTAATCTCTCTTCTGTTCCATTAACCTAAATATATATACCTTTTTTTCTTTCAGTAATTATATCATATGACCCAGCAATTATTTTCATGGACATTTAACCAAAAGACATAAAAATATATGTCCACAAAAGTCTTGGCCATGAATGCTCACAGCAGCTTTGTTCATAATAGACCTAAATTTACAATAACCCAAATGCCCATCACACGTGAGTGGATAAATAAATTATATCGTAACCATATGGTGGAATACTATTCAGTAATGAAAAGAAAAAAGTCATTACTGATATAAGCAACAACCAAGGTAATTATGCAAAGACTAAGAAACCCAACCAAAAAAAGTACATACTATATAACTGCATTTATATAAAATAATAACACAGTCAAAACTTAACTACAGTGAAGAATTAGAAACTTCCCAGAATCAAGGCTGGGGGACTGACTATAGGGAGACATGAAGAAAACTTTTATGGCACTATAAATGTTCTAAATTGTGACTGTGGCGGTGTTTACATGGATGTATATACATGTCAAAACTCCCTGAACTGTACACTTAAAGTGAATATACTTTACTGTAAATAAATTATACCTCAATAAAGTTGATTTTGAAAGTAATCTGATTACAACTACCAACATGTAAAATGCAACCCATGTCAAAATATCTCAAATGTATTTTGCTTAATACCAGAGATAGAAATACAACAAGTATATCCCTTTCAGGAATGAGAACTTTTTAGAATGAAAAGCAAAATGACATTCAGAAAATTACTGTCCAGGGTGCCGGGGTGGCTCACTCATTAAGCATCTGCCTTGGGCTCAGGTCATGATCCCAGGGTCCTGGAACTGAGAGCCCTGCATCAGGCTCCCTGCTCAGCAGGAAGCCTGCTTCTCCCTCTCCCACTCCCCCTGCTTGTGTTCCCTCTCTTTCTGTGTCTTTCAATAAATAAATAATTCTTCAAAAAAAAAAAAAAAGCACTGCCCTATAGAACTTTCCTCAGTGATGAAAATGTTCTGTATCTATGCTGTCCAGCACAGAAGCCACTTTTCAAGGAAATTAATATATTGCTGTTAAGGTATAGTAACAGAATTTCTGAGGCCTATAAAGAAAGTTTATCTTGCAACCCAGATACCTCCCCCCTACCTTTATTGGAACAAGGTTATTAATTTGGTATAAGTGTGTAGAGCAGCTAGATTGAGTTTTGCATTTGTTTAATGTAATCTTGCATTCCTCACAATTGAACATTGTGTTTTATTTTGCCTGTAGAGTGCTCCACTTTATATAGCAAGGATATGTAAACCTACATAGACTATATTTCATAAAAAATACTATAAGATCAAATTTAAAATTGCTTTATAATCACTGACTTTCTTAATTGGTGTATTTAGTCCATTTACATTTAGTATAATTATTGAAATGTTTTGTTTACCATTTTTCTGTTTTTGTTTAGTTGTTCAATACTCCTTTGTTCATTCATTCATTCTTATTCTCTTTCATTCCTCTTTTCCTGTACTCATAGGGATTAATGGAATAATTTTAGGTATTCCATTTTAATTCTGTTGACTTTCTAGCTATATATATATATATTTTTTTTTTTAGAGGTTGTGCAATAAGGATTAGAAAACACACTTTTTAGTTTGTTTTAGTCCTCTTAGAGTTGATATTGTGAGCATTAAATGTAAGAACCTTATAAAAGAAGAATTTATGTCTACCTATGTATTACATCCCAGAATACAGTGTTACTTTATTTGCTTTATACACTTGTGTTTCAGAGAAAGGGAAGGAAAAAATGTTCTTTTACCTTTATTCCCATTATTCCCTTCAGCCTGAGGGGCAGGTCTGATGGCAATAAATTTTCTCTAGTTTTTTTTTATCTTTTTTTTTTTAAGATTTATTTATTTATTTGAGAGAGAGCATGGGGGGAGAGGCAAAGGGAGAAGGAGAGAGAATCTTCAGACAGACTCTGCATTGAGTGCAGAGCCCGAAGTGGGGCTTTATCTCAGGACCCTGAGATCATGACCTGAGCTGAAACCAAGAGTTGGATGCTTAACCCATTGAGCCACTCAAGTCCCATTGTCTTTCACCTGTCCTTCTGAGACTCCAGTAATACAGGTGATAAACTACTTTGTATTGTTACACAGGTCACTGACGAGCTGTTCATTTTTTCAATTTCTTGTTTCTGTTCTTCAGATTAGATAATTACTACTAATTTGTTGTCAGATTCATATTATTGTGTTCCAGCTAATATTTATGCATATCAAACTGCCTCTACACATATTTGTTATCTAAAGCATTTACTTACTTTATCTGCAAGTGCAAATTCAGTGGGTTAGGAATTCAGAATAGGCATGGTGGAATGGCTTGTTTTAGCTCCAAAATATCTGGAGTCTGGGACTCCCTGACTAGAAATGAGTTGGCAAATTGTGGCCAAATCATCTACAGGTGTTTTCTCTCACATGTCTGGTAAATGCTGGCTGTTATCTGGATCTTCAGCCTGGCTATTGGCCAGCACCCCTCTACTTGGCCTTTCCAAGTGGTCTCTCCACGTGGGTTAGTTCATGCTTCATCATATTGTGTTAACTTCCTGCCAAGAGTGAAAATCCAGAGTCCAAGGTGGAAGTGCTTGACATTTTTATTATCTAGTCTTAGGAATCACATAATACCACTTCTGCTATATTCTCTTGATTCAGGTTGTTACAAAGGTGTGCCCAAGTTCTAGGGGGAGGAACAATAGATTTTACCAGTTGATGGAAGAAGTGTTAAAGTTAGGTTGAAAAGAGAGCTATGTGAGATGGATGATGCAGTCCTTCTTGAAAAATGCAGTCTGCCACAGCTTTCTTCTGCAGTCTCCAGTCTTCTTTTAAGAGTAGACATTTCTTTCCAGATACTGAACTTTTGAGGCCTAGAATTTCTGTCTTTTATAGTTTCTGTTTCTTTGTTGAGAGTTTTCATTCTTTCACTTATTGTAGTTATCTTCCTTTGTATTCATGTATGTATTTATAATAGCTGTTTGAAGTCCATATCTGCTAATTCCAACACCTGGTTCATCTTGGAATTAGTTTCTATTGACTGCTTTTTTCTCTTGGTCATGGGTCTTATTTTTCTGCTTTGCATGTCTAATAAATTTTAATTGTTTAATGTCGTGATTGATATGTTGTATGTTGTGAAAGGTAATGTTGTAGGGAATCTGGATTGTTACTTTCTTTAAGGGTATTGAGTTTCATTTTGGCAGGCGTTTCTTCTGGTATGGTTAGGCTTGGTTTTCTTTGTTAAGGCAGGCTTCTTTCAGGTTTGTACTTTGTCTTAGGGCATGGTCCTCAATTCTAAGGTGTGGCCTTTCTGGGGGCTCAGCTGAATACCTCTTATGCTTCAATGAAGTCTCTCCATTCTGGCTGGGCCAGAACTCCTCCTCCTGGCTGTGCTATCTCTGGTGTCATCTCTATTATGCTTTCAGATCCTGCACATATGCAGCCCTACTCTTGGCCAAGGACCAAAGGTGAATTTCCACACAGACTTCTGAGGTTCTCCTATTCAATCCCTTTTCTCTGCCTTTTTGTTCTACAAACTTCAGCAGTCTTAGCACCCCCAAACTCAATCTCTGCCTTTTACCTCAGTGAGACCTTTGTTGCATCTGTTCTGTTTCACCCCTGTGTCAGAAGAGAGCCTTCACACTGAAAGTGAGGTAGTCATGGGAGTTACCTCATGTTCCTTTTTTCTGAAGGACTGTAAGCCTGTGCTTCCTTTTGTTTAGTGCCCAAAATGGTTGCCCAGTTTTAGATTTGCTTCTAGTCAGAGGATAATTCCTGTACCAGATACTCTATAATGGTTGAAAGTATATACATGCTACTGTAAGAAAACTTGCAATAGATGACCCCTTTGTATTGAAAACCAATATAAAACGATTTTAAGCACAAATTTATTTAAGGCCTGAAATTTTTACTACTGTAAAATAATTTATAATGTTCAAATTTTGCTTTTTATTGAATTTTACCCATAAATTTGTATTGATTTTTTTCCAGAAATAGCAAATGCAGTGAAAATTTTAATATCATTCTCTCTTCCTGACTGATGTTAGACATTGCTAATCATTAATGATATTCTTCCCCAGTCTCCAACCTGGATGTTGTTTTAATAGCCTTAATATTGCACACTGGTAAGCAAGCCACCACCAGCTTGATGCTTATTTACCATTTTAGTGTTTATTTCCATTTTACTAGCCCAATCAGTATTATTTTGTGGGATATATAGTTTTTATGAAAGATTTCCCTAGTAAATTGTTTACTTCTCTAGAACTGAAGAACTGAAGTGATTTTTTAAAAAAATCATGTTAAAAGGAATCATTAAGGCTATTTATTAAGTTCTCAGTACTTCCTGAGTGAAATGTAAGAAAATATAAGCTTGTGAAGCAGACATTCTTAGCACTTGTGTCTCTGATAAATAATACTTGAAATTTAAAAGAGAATAAAAAGCTGGTTTTGAATATAAGTTATAGACACCAGCTAAAATAACACAGGAAGTGTCTTGCTGAAATTAAAGGTTGAGCTTTCTATGGCTGTGCCTCTAGGAGGGATTTAAAGGTCAGTGACCAGCATTTTGACAAATTGTGTTTCGTTAATCATTGTTTTTCACTGAGATCAGATTTGCAATTTTGTGGTAGTGTATGCTAATAATTTTTTTTAAGATTTTAATTATTATTATTGGACAGAGAGAGAGACCACAAGTAGGCAGAGAGGCAGGCAGAGAGAGAGGGGGAAGCAGGCTTCCGACTGAGCAGAGAGCCCAATGCCCAGGACTCTGAGATCATTACCTGGGCTGAAGGCAGAGGCTTATTAACCCACTGAGCCACCCAGGTGCCCCTGCTAATAATTTTTTTAAAAATGTCCTCAAGACAGGCTTCGTATGAATGAAGATACCACTTAAAAAAGCTTCATGAGTCTTTTTTTTTTCAAGATTTTATTTATTTGACAGACAGAGATCACAAGTAGGCAGAGAGAGAGGAGGAAGCAAGGTTCCCGCAGAGCAGAGAGCCCTATGTGGGGCTCAGTCCCAGAATTCTGGGATCATGACCCGAGCTGAAGGCAAAGGCTTTAACCCACTGAGCCACCCAGGCACCCAATCATGAATCTTTATAAACAGGAATTGCATGAATCTCATTAAAACCATATCTGGGGGCACATGGGTGGCTCAGTCAGTTAAGCATCTGCCTTTGACTTCTGGGATTGAGCCCTGCATTGGACTTCCTGCTCAGAGGAGAGCCCTCCTTTTCCCTCTCCTCCTCCTCTGCTTGTGCTGTCAAATAAATAAATAAAAGTTTAAAATATCCCAAAAAAACCCAAACTGTTTCTCAAGGAGGACTGTTATCATGTTAAAAAAAAACCCAGGTTTCCATTTTTTTCTAATTCAAAAATAGTATATGAAAATATTTATTTTATGTAAACTAAAATATACTGTTCAAAAACAGTTGGATTTCTAAGCTCATCAGACTGACTTTCTGGAGGTAAAATAATTAATATATAACTTCGTCAATTTATACTCTTTTGGAAAATACAGTAGGACACTTTTTTTTTTTCCATTGGAAAGTAGTATATGCTTATGTTTTAACAGTTGCGGAAGTGTTGAAAGTGAATAGTGAAAACCTCCATCTCTCCCTGAAAACTTGTGATAACTGCTATGACTGTTTTGGTATTTCAGACACACTTAAGTGTGTGCAGGGCAGCCACATGTGAATCATGTTCCTTGGATTTGGGCTATAAGGTGAGTGTTTCCTTATTTATACAATATTGGTTTATATATTTGGATTCAAAACTTAACAGTCCCAGACCCAAAATGTACTAAAAGTGAATTTTTAGTCCCCGAAAATACATTTTTCACTGCTCACATTTAAATTTTAGCTTTCTTGGAGAAAATTGTATTTTGCAGATCATTCTTGCTTACTCATTTTCTCTCAAAAACAAAACAAACAAACAAAAAACCCTTGGAGGAAAAGATACGGCAGATAGCAATGAGTTATGTTTTCTGAATTTTATAGTCACTGTCCTTCAAATAATTTGTTTTTGTTTGGGTTATCCCAGTTATCCTTAGCATTTATCTAAATTTCTAAATTTCTGACCATATTAAAATGCAAACTGAGAAAAAGCTGTAGAAGTATAAAGCTTCTGGAAGAAAGCATAGAGAATATCTTTGTGAACTCTAGGGGCAGGGAAAGAGTTCTCAGAAAGGATACAAAGTTGTAAACAAAAGAAATATTTGATATATTGGATTTTTATCAGAATTTTATTTTCCTTTTTTTTTTTTTTTTTTTTTTTTTTTTTTTTTTTTTTTTTTTTTTTTTTTTTTTTTTTTTTTGGAATAATGAAAAAGCTAGTATTGGATTTTACTTTTCATGCCATAATGGCTTGGAAATACCTGGAATTGTAGAGAAGTTTTGATGGAACAAGATGCCCTCCAATGAACGAATGGATCAAGAAGATATGGTCAACACCTTTCTACTGCGCTTTCCCATAGTATGACAAGGGCCTCCATCAAAACTCCTTTTTTAAGATTCTATGTACTTATTGTTTGAGAGAGAGACTGAAAGAAAAGTGGAATGGGGGTGCAGAGAGAAAAGCAGACTTGAGCAGGGAGCCCAACATGGGACTTGCTCCCAGGACTTGGAGATCATGTCCTGAGATGAAGGCAGACACTTAGCCAACTGAGCCACCCAGGTGCCTTTTATCGGAATTTTAAATTGTTGATTATCAAAACACATTATTAAGGAAAAGAAAAGGCAAGTCCTAGATAAGGAGTAAATATTTATGTCAATACATATATGTGATAAAAGACTTTTACCCAGAATATATAAAACATCTATAAATCAATAATAAAAAGCCAGTTAATTCAATGGGGCAGGGGGGTGGTGGCTGGGGAATGAGCCAATGAGTTGAACAGACATTTTCAAAGAAGAAAATATAAAAATAGCTAATAAATAAATGGAAATATGCTTAATATCATTAGTCATCAGGAAAAGGAAGTTGAAAAACCACAGTAAGGTACCACTTTGTACCTGTTGGGAAAGCTGTGATTAAAACTGACAGCACCAAATGTTGATGGGACTATGGAGCAAATGGAACTCTTAAAATGCAGATAAGATTGTAAAATTGTATAACTGTTTTTGGAAAACTGTTTAGTAGTTTCTTATAAAGTTAAACATACACCTGCCCTATCTACCTTATGACCCAGCAACTCTACTTCTTAGTTATTACTTATTTACTCAAGGGAAATAAAAGTATGTGTCTCCAAAATTCTTGCACAAGAATATGTACTTATTCATAATAAACCCAAACTGTAAACATCCTAAATATCCGTCAAAGGAGGATGGGTAAACAGATGATGGTGTAGTCATGCAGTGGAATCATTTTCCGAATAAAAGGAATCAACTATTGATGCATGTAACATGGATAAATCTGTACAACAGTAGATTAAATGAAAGAAGCCATTTACAAAAGACTGCATCTTATATGGTCATATTTATATGAAGTTCAGGAATAAGGACAAATCTGTGGTAATATTAGCTGCCTGGGAGCTTAGTGGGGTTTGACTGCAAATAGGCATAAGGAGTTTTCTGGAATGGTGGAATATTCTGTATTTTGATTGAGTTGGTTGTACACCTATGATCTCTTTCACTGTATGTAAATTTTATCTCACTGTGAACTGAAAATCCAAAAGTACAAATTGAGAAATGTTTAGGAATTGGGAAGATAAAGAGGGTACGAGAGACAAGAGTAGAAGGGTGTGTAGCACCACTTTTTTCTGTAGTATAATCATATTTTTGAGTAGAAGTCATCTTAGCAGAATCACTGCTTCCTTGGTTAGTTGAAGAAGTAGGCTAAACTGAAGAATCCTAAAAAGTGACCCATACCTTAAATATTTAAAGAAAAGTACACCTGAAACATTAGGATGAAATTGTTCTCTGTGGTTTATTAACAACCACCACCAGAACCACAAAGTAGTAATTTTCCTTTGTTTCCCTTTGCCCCTTGGCAAGAGTTCTTAGTCTTTTTTTATGCTGTGTACCTTTTTGGCAGTCTGGTGGAGCTTATGGACCCATTCTTAGCCCTTCTTAGAGTGATTTTAAATTAGGATTACAAATATACCTGTTAAATTAATATTAGTCATTTGTTCTTGTTTTTGTTTTGCAGAAGAAAAAAGGTTAGAGATAATTGCAACCAGAGACTAGAACAACAGTAGAGAAAATCAATGATCCTCTTTACTTTTCCTTCATTAATAGAATACCACTTGTTTGCTGTGTACATGTTTTCCCAGAATGCCGATGGTAATTCTAGCTTCCCTTGTGGCTAGATTTGATAATGTGATAACTTATGATCTGTTGTTCTTAAGTAGAAATGATGAGTTCTTAAAGGAGGGGCCTATCCTTCTTTCCCTTCTCCAGTCTGCTTATACAAATATGATGGTGCACCATCATAGACCTTGCACTGCCCATCGTGTTGGCTGAGCATATGATGGAAGGGTCCTGGGTCCAGTCCTGTATGAAACAAATCTACCCAACCAGCTGTACACTACTGATCCGGGAATTTATGTGGGAGAGTAGTGTATTCGGTGTAATTAGTAGCATATTTGTTTATGAGCCCCTCCTCCCTCCACCTTCTTCTATTTCTCACAGCTAAACCTTATTCTCACTGATACAGTTACTCTAGTATTACTTTTGATGGCAGGGATAATAATTCATAAATAATTTTATCTCAGGGAAATAAGCACAATTTCAGGTACTTAATTCACGTTTTCTCAATACATTTAAATAAAAGATAATCTTGATAGGAGTGGGTATCAAGGAATGAAAACATGAAAGCATACCATTAAAAAAAAATAGTAGGGACCCAGAACCCTTAATGAAACATGGTCATGCAAGGAAAGAGCCTAGTCTGGAAACTGCTGAGTGGTTTATGGAATGAGGGCCTGACTCTGCAGAAATTAAGAGGAACCCATCTTATCATACTAAGTCCAGTAGAGAAGGTTTTGCTGGTATAGGAGAAAGTCATTGTTCTGTTCGTTTTGATTATAATAGTTCAGAAAATACTAAGAAACCAAATATGTGCTAGAATACTATAGTTAACACATTATATAAAATTTATAGTCTAATAACCTAATTCTTAAGTGTTGATAATAAGTAGTATTTTACCATTTGCAACTGTTTTAGTATGACATACAAATACAAATATATCATTTCAATTAGTGACAAAGTTATGAGTAATTATTGTGTGGCAGGATATTTCACATCCAAATGTATGAACTCTCTTTCCTCTCTACCCAACCACACACATTTTCAGCCCTCTTTGTAGTAGCTAAATTTGTAATTTTGGTTATATCAATTTTGGGTTTTATGTGATTATGACTAGATAAATGCAGTTTACCGTTAAGTACTATAACTGTTTTTTCCTGAGCATTTTATTTTCCCTGGAGGTAAAATTCTCTCTGTCTCTCTCTCTCTCTCTGTCTCTCTCAAATTCTTTAGTCTCTGTGTTTTTTTTAACTTCAGTTTATCTCTAAACTATATAAATCTCTTAACATGTTCAAGCCCATTGGGCATTAAATTGATTTTATCTTCTTTAGGAGCCTTGTGATCT
Organism: Mustela lutreola; assembly: GCF_030435805.1. Taxonomy (NCBI): domain Eukaryota; kingdom Metazoa; phylum Chordata; class Mammalia; order Carnivora; family Mustelidae; genus Mustela; species Mustela lutreola. The sequence goes on from NC_081293.1 coordinate 83,145,404, forward strand.
ACCGTGAGTTGGGTCAGTTGTTCCCTAGGTTTGCCTTATAGCTGTCTACTTCAGATGTTTCTTCACCATCATTCTGAGGATTCCCTTTTCCCCTTCTCATGAGTTGGAATCTTCAGTTCCTGGAATTGTCCTCTTTCTTGGTTTCCCACCTTGTTTTGGTGGAACACATCTTCTAGTAACTTCCTGAGAGAGAAAATGTGGACAGCAAAATTATTTGAGATTTCTCTTGTTTAAAAAATGCCTTTACTATATATTCACACTTGATTTAATGTCTCTTTTGGTATGGTATTCTAGGCTGGAAATAGTCAGAAGGTTTTTTCCTGGAAGTTGTTTTCTAGCTGCTAGTGTTGCCATTAAAAAGGGTGGTGTAATTCTGATTCCAGATATTTTTTATGAAACCTCTTTCCTCTTGGGCAGCTTATAGGATCCTACGTTCATCTTTTCAGTATTCAGAAATTTCACTGAGCTATATATGCTGTATTTGGGTCTATTTTCATCACTTTTGCTGAATTCTCATTGTATCCTTTGACTTAGGAAACTCCTGTCCTTCAGTTTGGGGTATTATTCTCGAATTATTATCTTGGATTTTTTCTCCTTGTGTTTTCTGTTCTTTTCTCTAGAACTCATAAGTTGAAACTCCTCGACTTTAAATCTTCTCATTTGTTTTCCATTTGTTTTTATTTTTATTCTGTTTATCCTGCTGTTTCCTCAGCTTATACTTTTCTAAACTCTCTCGCCTATTATCTACCTCCTAACAGTAAACAAATGTATATACATGAAGTACATACATGTGGTAAAAACACATGGCAAGTGCTTTTATTGGCTGTAATTGTTGCTCTTGTTTAGTTTTGTAATTGTTTGGAGGGAGAGGTCTTTGGTTTTGATTCTTTGGCTTATTAGCTGTATGACTTTGGGCAAGTTTTATAATTTTTTTGACTCCTATTTTCCTTGTTTGTAAAATGTGAGTAAGTTCTATCTCTCAGATGTTTGTGAGCATCAACTGAGATTATATATATGAAAATACTTAATAAACTTTGTATGGAGTTAATAGTTACTACTTGCATCTTTCAGATATGGAAAGTTTCTTTGAAAGAAAATGATGGCTGAATTTTCATGTTATTTTTAAGATTACTTGATTACACATGTCTATTTTTCTCACATCTAAATGAGCTAGATGAACTTAAGCTAAGTGCTAATGCTGCCTTTTAAATAACTTACTTAATACTCAACCTCATAATGTTAGGCTGAAGAGAGATGAAAATATTTATTCTGTGAAAAGCTCTGGCTTTACTTCAGACTGTATAAATCTGTGTAATGTAATAGTTATTTAAGAATGACATGATTATTAATTTAAACCCATGAAGGGAATATTTATTGGAATTTGTTTGTTTATTTTTCTTAAATGGTACTTGAGATTAGGAAAAATGGAATCTTTTAGGTTTTATCAATAGTATAAATGTAATTTCAAATGTTAGCTCATTTTTGTTAATGGTGGCTTTTTGTTTGTTTGTTTTGTTTTAAGGTTTTTGGATTCAAAGCATAAAAAACCATTAGAAGATATACAATCTGTAAGTATGTTTTTTATTTGTATGCTTGCAAATATCTTCTAAAATAACTATTAAGTGAAAGTTATTTCCTTGTTAGAATCAGGTAGAGTTAATGATATATTTTAACAGAATTGTGTTCCTAAAACAATTAGTCCATGACGTTTGATTAAGAGCATTGTTAGGTCATTCAGAAAGCATAGTGATGAGGTCAAAACAATGTTGGCACACATTTACTTTACTTGATCTTGTTTAAATGACTTGGCATCTAGCCCATCTTTGAGCCAGTAGCCTTGTGGTGACTTGAAGTGTAATTCACAGCAGAGCTTTTCTGTTAAAGCTTTATTAACCTCTTCCATGGATGTGTGCTTCAGAGTGGGTGTGCTTCTATTTATTCTGGTCTTTAGGTCATTCAATTGAAACAGCTTTTAGGGTATTCTCCAACTGTATATAACATAAATAAGTTACCTAAAATTGTTGAGTTGGGTGGTTTCTGTTGTTTGGGGCAGGGATGTAAGGCTTGCGCTCTTGGTACAGCTGGTTTATCTTATCTTTAACCTTTTGTTTTTCTTTTTGACTTTGTCAGTAGGGATGTGAAAAGGAAAAAAGAACAAAAGAAAAATGGGAAGAAAATATTTTGTCATTTTTGCCCTTGAAGACTATTATTCCTTCCCAAAATACTGACCCATTTTCTACCTTTTAAAAAATGGTATATGAAATGTGTTATTTTTCTCCTTGGTTTTTATTTTTCCTCTGTGATGTCTATAAATTATGCAACAGAAAAAATTTTAATCTGTAGTTACATTTTCTGATTGTCACAGTTTCTGTAGAATTTATTTCTCAAATGTAAGAGCAAGATTTTTTTCTGCCTTTGATGGGCATTTAAATCGTCACCAGAAAGGATGAGAGATTCTGTGTGCTTTGTTGGCTTATAGGATGTTGCTTTTCTATCTTTAATTTAGTGATCTATCTTGAATTGAGCAATAAGACCTCAGAAGACTTACGAGTAAAGTAGACACCATTATTGTTTCTTCTAGTGAGTTTTCATTAATTTCCTCAGATTCACAAAGAAGCAAACATTTATGCTGATTTTGCCACATATTAGACCTTGTAAAACTTGCTGGCGGTACAGAGGCGAATAAGATACCATTTCAGTCTTTGGTAGTTTTTATAATCTCAGGTGATAAGTAGACATAGTATTGCAGAAGAGGTAACTTGTATACAACAGAGCTGTGTGGAGAACAGTGGAAATAGGACTTGTATCCTCTAGGCAAGTTTTCATAAAGAAGGGCATTTTTGAGCTGGGGTGAAGGAATCCGCTGAGGCTCTCCTGGAGACCTCCAGGTGGGGCGTATGGCATTACGGGCAGAGGTTGGCATGGAAGAAGGCGGTTGGCATGGAAGAAGGTGGTTGGCATGGTGGGGTTTAGAGTATGGCAGATAATCCATTATGGTCAGATTCGGGGGTAGGGTATGGAGGGTGTGGGGTGACAGGTAACAAGGTGAAAGAAAGGTGCTGCAGAGACTTGGCGTGTAGGTGGGCCCCAGCTTACACATGATCTGTGCATAGATCTTGCTCTTGTCCTGATTAACCTCCTGTAACAACAAGCCTTGTTGCAGATGCCAGAATGCTTCAGTGGAGGAAAATAAAAACCTTTATAAAAAAGCTTTATACTTTTGAATAACTAGATTCAGAAGCTGAGTTAAAAAAAAAAAATGAAAAGAAAAGAAAAGAAAGCACAGAACAAGAAGTGTCAAGCTGCAGTCTATTAGGTGAGTCAGTGCAGGTTTAGACACTTAAGATTAGGCATTTAGAGTCCCAGAAGGAAGGTAGAAAGATACCAAAGATACCAAAAACAGATTCTGCCTTTTTCAAAATTTTATTCAAGATTATCATTATATCCAAAGAAAAGGAAGGAAATTCTTTTCATTCCTGTATTCAGTGGCTTCCTGCTTCCAAAATTTAGGACCTAGGCTTGCACTGTCAGTACTGTGGCTCACTTAACATTATTATGGCTATAGGTGGCATGGGGAGCTAGTCTGGGAACATGGCTGCCCTTTTACTTTTGTGTTTCTAAACACAGGATCCCAGAGTTAATGAACCATCTCTTTGTTAATTGAGTGTAGCTTTTGGTATATATATTTCAGCTCCCCTTCCCCAGTTCATTTGATGGAATCATAGACTTTCAGAACTGGAAAGTATCTGAAAGAGATCATTTAGTCCAACCTTCTCATTTTACACATGGGGAATCTGAGGCGTAGAGAAGTTAAGTGAGTTGAACAAGGTCACATGGGTACATATGGTAGCAGACCACCCACCGTTGAAGCCAGTCTTCCTTTCTGGTTTTGTTGTCATTTGTTTTAACCTCCCCAAATTTTACTTCAGAAGTTTCTAGAACTACCAGGTTGTAGCATGTTTTGATTTTTGATGTCACTTTTTATTCTCACTACCCCTATTTGTATTTATGGCTCTGGGTAAGTGAGTCTGGCAAGCAGCAGCTGTTTCTCTTTTCTTTCTTTTATTTTTGGGATGTTAATTCTATGTGATGTATATCTTTGCAGATATATACACTGAAAGGTCCTAAAATATTGACACTAGACATACATCTATTTAATGGTATATTAAACTTTTTATGGCAATTGTGATGTGCGGATGAAGAACAGTACTTAATATGGACTTTTTAATAATTGACTGAATCTGTTTATGTCTCTATATTATCAAGCATTCAATAAGTTATCTTAAGAAAGGACAAAATTAGCTTCATATCATTAATCAAATTTGGGTATGATGATGCTTAGTGAATTTGTTTTGGGCAGGTGTGTGTATTTCATGGTTCTATGTTCCTCTGTATACCTGTAGGCTGGTGAGGGTAAGAGGAGAAGGGAGGATGATGGGGATAGAGGCATAACACACTTCTTGCCTTTGAGGACCTTAACTGTTCACTGGATACTTGTTTTTAAGAGGGTTACTCTATTTCATTGTGTATTCTATTTGACACACAACTCTCCATCATTTGGTGATGAACCTCTACCTGTTGTTAATTTTTATCTGTTAAGGTTTCTTTTTAAGATAGTGATGTTGAAGAGAGTTAGAGACCTGCATACTTCCCTAATGCTTTGGGAAGTCTCACTTATCTGGAAGCTTTTCCTGTTAGTCTTACTCTTCCTTCACTTTCTGTCAACCCCTTCATTAGAAACTCTTGCAATGCTTCTTCATCTCTCTTGTCTCATATAAGCCAATATAAGGTGAGGATTTTAAAAAAGGTATCTTTTACATTGAATTTTGATTTTAAGTGTAAATGGTCAGATTTACCTACTACTTGTCTCAGTCAAATCCCATTTTCCATTTATGTATCTTCAGTTTTGGTTTGTTGAAGGACTTATCAACTAACATACCACACAAAAGTTATAAGGAATTGGGTATGTGCACATGCACGTGTGTGTGCACGTATGCACGGTTATTGGAGAAGGTCTTAATTAAAGAAGAGAGTCATCATTCTTATTCTAGCAACCCCTCCTCCAGATCACTTCCATTACTACAGGCCCTGGTATATGTTCTCACATACTCTTCATCCACTTCATCGATACCTGTAGAGATTTTCATAACCTTTTTATGTTTTCATGGTCGCTTTTTGTTGGTTCTATCTTTTATGCCAAATACTGCTCTAGTAGGAAGGCTGATTTTGAGTAGAATTTGTTATTGCTTTTGTTTTTGAAGCTGTTCTCTATTTTGTATTGTAAGTGGAAGAAGTATGGAGCTGTATTGGGAAAAGTTTTGACTTTTGTAACCAGAGGACCTGGGCTTGAGTTCTGGCTCTTCTAAATCTTAGCTTTCTCATATATAAGATGGAGATTATATTTTCTATTATTATATTCGTGTGACTATGAATTAAAAAACATGGAAGCTCCTTTGTAAGGTTGTGTACATGTGGTAAACATGTAGAAGTTCACTAGTTCCATTTTCCCACCATTTCTGCCTCTTAACAGTAATATTTGAGAATCAGTTTATGATGTAGTCTTAAGCAGTACTTGTCAAACCAAATGTGTGAGCTCCTGAAAAAGCAGGAGAATTTTAGAAGACTAAAGCTGTGTGAAACTAAAAATGTTGATTTTTCTGTTATGCTGCCATGAGACCAGCATCTTAGAGCTTTGTTTCCTAGCCTGCTCCTTGTCCCTCACCTTTTAAGTCCTATCTTTACATGAGTATTTATAAAATATTCTGCACTATTTACCAGACCTCTTCTTTAATCTGTATTAAAGATAGTGTAAAATGTGACTATTTTCTTGGTCAGTCTTCCACTTACCTGTCATGTTTTGCATAGGAGTGAGTATGAAATTATTTAGCAAGGGTACATAAATATGCATATGGCATTACTAAATGATTTTTTGAGCAAAACTCAATATATTATAAGTGAAAAAGGGGGAAAGCTTTGTTTTAAGTAGTAGTATGAAAGTTGATTTATTTAAGGTCTGACCATTTAGAAAATAGTGGATTCTGATTTGCTTATAATTAGTTCAGCTTTCATGTGGATTAGGATTTAAAACCATTTAAAGTAGAGGAACCATACAGATATCTTTAGGATTTCTTAAATGTGAAATACATGTCCACAATCACATATTGAAACTCTTAGGGCCAGTGTGTCTCAGCATTCAGAATCTTTCCCTTTGCAGAAAGATAACATGGAAGCATAAACTTACTAATATTACATAACACTCCTCTGGGGTCTAGGGCAAAATGGTCTTCCTACCATTTTCACTCTTTACTCTTAAGTGTATTAATTAAAGAGTGCACACTGTCATAAACTCAGATCGGATGCTGCCACAATTGAGCCTGTCATAAGTTTAACAGAAAATGTTAGATATTTCAGACTTTTGGGATTTCAGTATTGGAGAGGAAGGGATTGTACAATGACCTTGACTTGTTTTAAAACGCTAGGTTTTTATTTTAAATAATTTTTAAAAATCTCATTTGGTTAGTAGCTGTAGTTACCATGATTTTGCTGACCACAAATTCAAGTGTGGGATCCCTTTCAGAGCCTTCTTAATGTTTGTTAACACACCTGTTAACCATGAGTAAACCAGTGCATGATGACAAACATGTCACTACTATTAAAGAGACCAATTTTAGTATGCTCTAAGTAATATAGATTTAACATTTTACTACTCTGTATTTATTTTACTTCTTATTCCTTCATTACTCTGAGACTTTAATTAAAACTCATAACTGAGAGATTTTTGACAAAGATTACCTTTGTTAGAAAAGTCTGCCTTAACAATTTTTTAGTAAGTGTAGTTTTTGAGTAGATTAGTGTCATTCACTTTTTTTTTAAATTTCTTTGCCCTTATAATTTTACTATTTTAAAAATTTATCTTTTTAAATAGTACTTCAAGAAAACGATGTATGCTCAACTCTGGGGTAAAGACAGTACTGTGGCTCATTAGGTGTTTGTACACACTTGGTGAAGTCAAACATATACTCCCTCAGCATGCAGGAAGTTTCAGGGGACACGTGCAGCTGGGTGGGAGGTGTGTGCCTGAGCGGCATCACAGGTTTTGTGAGCAAGTAATGGAAGTCCTAAGTGCATAACACCTAAGATCAGTTTTCTTAATGGTAAAATGGGGATAATGACACTACCTACTTCATAGAATTGTTAGGATTGAAAGAAGTAGTTAATACAAGACAACCTGATGCCTGGTACAGTATACAAGTTCAGGAAATGTGTGTTACTGTACTTTTTTTTTTTTGCAGTGCAAAAGATAACTTTAGATCACATTTAAACTTTTCTTTTAGGTGTGCTGAAAGACATTATGATACCGCCAAATTTAACTGTAGAGGTAGGTATTAACTGCCATGTAATGTATTTCTGTTATATAACTTAAAACCAATAGACCAAATCTTCTTGTCATAGCAGTAGTGAATAAGCTCAATTATTAAGTGATGTAAATATTTATCTTAAAGATGGTCTTAGACAATTTGGAAAAATTTAATTTTACTTTTGTGTTTTAGGGAACAGTTACCATATAAACCTGCCAGTACTAGTAGGAATACTAAAATGCAGGGTTGACTGTAAGAATTAGGAAAAGTTTCTAGACAAACCATAAAATAAAGAAAGGGTTATATCTACTGTTGGAGGCATTTGGTCTAATAGTAAAGGATTATAGGAAGAGCAAAGCAGACAACGGAGTAACTCCGTGGAGCCGTGACCTCAAGGGGGCAAAAGCTTATGACAAATGTGGATAAGAGGAGCCTGACAAGTGGGAGCAGGAGCTGCTTTAAATGAGTTCTTCTCCAGGTGTAGTGAATTTTTCTGAGGTCCCACAAAAACCTTCCCTCATTGTTTGTGGAACCCCTTGAGCCATGAGAGACCTGGAGAGTGAAGAAGCTTGGCAGATGCTGCCATGATAGAAAGAGAGGGTGGAGTCCATGCGCTCCATGTTGATGTGTTTGCGGTGGATCCCTTCTGACAGTCTAGATCGGATGTTCAAACAGCTGGTTTGAGAATTCAGAAGTGCTAGTGGTGAGAGCCAGTACAGATCCACTAAGAATTTTTCCTTTTTCGTGAATTTAAGCTACTGCTTACTAGGCAAAGCGTGTTTTAGTCAACGTTTATCTAGCTTTAAATAGACGTTTAACAGTTTCCTGGCTGTTTTGTGTGCCCGTGGGGAGATGAAGATGGAATGCTGAGGCCCAGGTGAAAGCATCCCAGCAACTCCCTGTAATGGTCATTGTCGTCTCCCAGGACCACTCACCTGACACACTGAATCCGGTTCCATATTAGTGATGATATGACTGAAGATAGAAGGCATACTTCTCACATATTCAGATGACACAGAGGACCATTATGTACATTAGATGTCAGTCAGGATTTGTAAGGGTTTTAGTAGAATGGAACTGCTGAGGCAGGGACCAGTAAGAAAAAATTTAATAGTGATATAGTTGAACTCCTGTTTCTGAGCAACTTAAAAAACACAACAACAAAACCCCTCTGACTGTAAGCAAAGAGAAACTTTGGGTTTTTATAACTCATGTGAAAAGACCTGAAGCTTCATTAGATACACTTTACTACAACTGTATACGTTTTTGTAAGTAGTTTTTTTCAGCTTCTTTTGTAAATGTCTTTAAAATCACGTGTAGTATACAACACTAACATTTGCAAGACCATCTTTAAATAACACACTTAGCATTTTTATTATATGAAATATAAAAATCAGTCCTTTCCATTGTTGATTGATTGGTAATTTATATCTTCTCTGGAATATATGTTTTGTGGTGATGTAATATTATAAATATTACGACTCCTTTTGTCAGAAAACGCATTGAGAGCCCTGACAGGAAACCTGCCTACATGACATTTCATTTTGAGTTTGCCTCTCTCTCTGACATGTTGCCTTCTGCTACCTTTCCATTACAAAGTTTCCTCTTTCATTAAGTGGGGAAAATAGTGCTCAGCCTCTGTCTAGTGGGTAGGTTTAAGAATTGAGACACTAGTTTCCATTCAAATATTGGTAAATTATCAGGCAGCAAATTATTTTTCTCTAGAGTTCACTTTTTCCTTTAAACATCTATTAAGCTTATATGCAACATTTCTAAAGTTAATCTACTTTAATAAACAATTCAGGAAAGACTTTTTTTTTCCCTAATTCTGAGGTTATCCTTTTACCACAGTTGCACAGTATCCTTTTGAAGACCATAATCCACCACAGCTAGAACTTATCAAACCCTTCTGTGAAGATCTTGACCAATGGCTAAGTGAAGATGACAATCATGTTGCAGCAATTCACTGTAAAGCTGGAAAGGGATGAACCGGTGTAATGATTTGTGCATATTTATTACATCGGGGCAAATTTTTAAAGGCACAAGAGGCCCTAGATTTCTATGGGGAAGTAAGGACCAGAGACAAAAAGGTAAGTTATATTTGATGATTTTTTCTTTCTTCTTCCTTGATCTGAGCATTTATTAGAAAACAGCTTTTTAAAAAGATGGTTGGTAACCCTTCTACCGTAACTGTTGTATGAGCAAATGACTGAATCTCTCAATTTTTCTCTTCATGCTGGCATTTTCATATCATGCTAGTAAATCTTATGCATTAACTGCATGGCATATTTGGTCTTATAAAATCCTGGCAGAGCATTTAAAGAAGCAGTACGTTGAACAAAAGTAAGCTTGATATTTCTGAACCTTGCTTGAGAGTAAGATGTCTTTGGGTAATAACTTGGATGCCATTTCCTACTAAAGTATGATCCTTTATAAGTACATGAAAATTATTCTTTGATATGAATATTCACGAATATAGTTATAATTAAGATTAGTCAAAGGTTCTTCTGTTATTCAGAAGGCTAATAAAGACGATGTTGAAATTCACGGACAAACTTAATCTATGTAATATGTTTGAGGGGAGAACATAAAGTCAGGAGAAGTTTCATAATAATTTCTAAGAGATTCATTTCTTTGGATGGTAAATGTGACAAAATATGTTTATGTTTCTTACAGAGAGATTTTGTACATTTCTCTGTCTCTGAGAAGGAAAAACCCAAACCGCTCCAGATAGAGGGAGAAACTCACCTAGACAAAGAACTCTCTTGAGGGAGACATTACAACTTTATGAAGAAATTTATTCTAGTTTTAATAACATTTACAATCAGGAAGGTTCTCTTCCAGTTTAAGTTGCTTGCCTGCCTGCCTTCCTTTAATTTTTAGTGTGGGCTTTGAGCTCGTGACCCTGAGATCAAGATCTGAACTGAGGTCAGGAGTCAGACGTTTAACTGACAGAGCCATCCAGGCGCCCCTAAGCTGATTTCTTTTTAATTCAACTTCAAAACAGAAACATGATCACTTCTATTATTTTAGCTGATGATTGCATTGATTCCTGCCTCCTTTTCTCCTTCTTCATTTCTTGTTTTATTTATCTTTGTGATTTTTAAAAATTACTTCTAGAGATGCTAGAGTGTTGTGTATTGGTGATAGTTTATAAAACTGAATCTCATGTTAGTGCTTGATTTTAGTAAATATTCATTATAGTAGATTGCCTTACATTTCTTTAGAAGTTGTGTATGTCCTGAGATGATAGTAGTGGAGTGAATTCTTGAGTGGAAGGCCTGAGATGTTTACTTTGGTTCATTTTTTTCATCATCTAGAGGGAAATAATTGCTGTTACTGATTAAAAATATAAAAGGTAAATTGTTCTACACTTAAGTGAGTAAGTCCAGGGCAACACAGGGGAAAGAGACTGAATGGAAAGAAAACAATAGAGAAACAGGTCGAATCAAAGTACAGTAGCTAAAGTAGTGGTAGAAGTTTAGAGCAAGCAGGGTTGATGAGCAGTAGATACTGTATGTAGTTGTGGGAAAGAAATCAAATCAAAAGAATTTCAAATAAAAGTAGAGGAGCTGTGTATTATGGAGCCAGAACACCAGATTTAGCTCATGGCTCTTTTTTTTTTTTTTAAAGATTTTATTTATTTGACAGAGAACACAAGTAGGCAGAGAGGCAGGCAGAGAGAGAGAGAGAGAGAAGCAGGCTCTGCACTGAGCAGAGAGCCCGATGTGGGGCTCAATCCCAGGACCCTGGGATCATGACCTGGGCCGAAGGCAGAGGCTTTAACCCGCTGAGCAACCCAGGCGCCCAAAGCTCATGGCTCTTAAAGGATTTATGTGACATATGTTCTAGAAATATGATGAAAGCTATAGTCTCTCACTAAAAATGTACATGGTATACATGAACATAAAATTTTGCTTATAGTTTTTAACTACACAGATTTTTAAAATGTGGAAAATAAAAGGAGTCTTTATAAGAATTATGTCCCCTTTTATTTTTTATTCATTTATTTTTAAGATTTTATTTATTTGACAGAGAGATCACAGTAGGCAGAGAGCGGGAAGCAGGCTTCCTGCTGAGCAGAGAGCCTGATGTGGAGCTCTATCCCAGGACCCTGAGATCATGACCTGAGCCGGAGGCAGAAGCTTAACTTACTGAGCCACCCAGGTGCCCCAGTGTCCCCTTTTTAAATGGAAAAAGCAGTGGCTCTTTGAGGTTAATGACGAAATCTTAATGGTTACAGATTAATCAGAATTAAACTTTGGTTTTGCCAATAGGAAGTTTTATAAAAGGGCTGCTAGTATTTAGATTATAAATAATACATTAAAATTATGCCATTGTCTTTGACTTGACAACTTCTTTTTTTTTTTTTTTTTTTTTTAAAATTTTAAAGCAGGATTTATTTTAACTTAAAGTCCATGATTAGGTTTTGGGGATTTTCTTTTTTTTTTTTTTTATTTTTTATAAACATATATTTTTTATATACATATATTTTTATCCCCAGGTCTGTGAATCACCAGGTTTACACACTTCACAGCACTCACCAAATCACATACCCTCCCCAACTTGACAACTTCTTTGTCATCTTTTATATCCAATCAATTTTGACTATGTTTTTGGTGAAAACAAGTGCTTAAAACGCTATGTCATGAAAGAATGAAAGAGCAAATGAAATCTGTAGATCTGATTCACAGACCTGGGGATAAAAATATATGTATATAAAAAATATATGTTTATGAAATCTGTAGATTCTTTTGTCAGATGAAAGTAGGCTTGTATCAAAAAATTAAGAATTCTCTAAAATTCTCCAGAAAAATTCATGTTGCATCATTTTCTTTGCCTTGGATAATGAGATCATTTTTGGCAAGATTCTGGCATAACGCTATGTTAGGAAGGGAAGGATTATGACTTCACATTTTTAGTTTTAAGGTTAAAGAATTAAACTGTGCAAATGAGTTTGTATTTTATCCAGTTGACTGCATTTAAAATCCTGGCTGTAGAATTTTGCCTTCTGAAACTAGTGAACTTATGGGTAGAAAAGCATTTCATAATTGCTCCCATTTCTTGACAAAACCTCTTGAGAAGCCCTTGATTGAATGTCTTGGCTCTCCTGAATTTGGCAATTTTCATAGCAGTAGATTTTTCATGAAACACCCTCTTGTACAGGCTGTGATTCGAGGCTTGGCACTGCTAGAGCAGGCTACTTCCCCATCAATGGCTAGAATTTCTCCCAGGATGGAGCTAGATTCTTGTACCCCATGCACAGTGAGGAACAAGGCAGTGAGTGCCACGGTGATGTGGAGAGTGCTGTCTTTCCCCAAGCAACAAAGCCAGAAGTTTTGCCAGGTGTTAAGGTGTACTATCTGCCTAGAAAATACTGAGATTTCTTGAGGGGAAGGTTTTTTGGGGGCATTTTGAAAATGTTAATGTTCCCCCGAAATTTCCAAAGAGTACTCTAAAATAAGTATTATTCTTTGATTGTGTACCACGTGTGTACTTGATGAAAACCAGTAGCTGGCTAACCCGGTAGCTGGCTAACCCTAGAAGTCGTCATCATATACTGAAGGGAAGTGTTATTTCCAGTCCTCTCATGACCTGCTTCATAGTCTTAGGAAAAGAGTTCAGTTTTTCTGGGAGTGGACAGATTTGTTTGCTAGAGATACTGCAACAGTCTGAACTTTTCTTTTGCAAGCTACAAACATGTTTGACCATTTCTAAAGTATTTGTCTTCACCATATTGAACTACACCTTTTTTGTTTGTTTGGCATTACAACCAGCAGACTTGTAGAGTGCTTTACTCAGGATTTTGAGTTAGAGGGTAATCAAAGGTTCTTGTAGTAGTCTAACTTTTTCTGACCAAGCTGTGCTTTTACGTGTGCTCTCTTTTCCCCTCTTCCGCACACTCACCCACACACATACCTCCCCTCTGTGAGAGTTGGCTAAATGCTTATAATCATGAGAACCAGCCATGTAAGGAGCACTTGGGATAGTCTTTCACACCATACTCAGGGATACAAGTAAAACCCAAGGATGCTTAAACAGTTTAAGTTAGATCCAGGAGAAGTCTTCTTAATGAAAAAGTGAAGACATGTTTTAATTTATCATTGGGAAAATACTGTATTCCTTACCATCTGAAAATATTGTCAGTTCTCTTGCTCTGTAAAGGTGAAGAGAGACTTAGTAAACTGGCAAGGCCCAAGGGATAGTGTTGTGAAATAGGGATCAGAGTGAAAAGATAGCAAGAGAAGTGTTTATAAAAATAAAATACAGTATACTGTAGAATGTGAACACCCCTCCATTATCAGCAGAAATGCTTCAGGCACACAGCACTCTTCCCTTACGGGTTTGAATCTCCCCCAGGTGGAAGTTAACAGGCTAACAGAATGGAGTTCTGTGTGTACTGTTAAGGGTATCCTCAGTAAAATTGTTATGCTTAGCTCATACATTATATCGAGATTCAGAGTTAAGTAATTTGGCCAAAATTGATCACTTTTAGCATCTTGGAGTCAAAATAAATCATTGAGATCTGTCGTGCTTTAGTTCATGATTAATCAATATACCCAGACCATTTTTGGATGAATTAGTCACAGCTGTCATCTAAAGCAGTATCCTAAATGTGCTCCTACCTTTACTTCTGTATATATTTAAAAAGGCAAAAAGAAATTTACGAGCAGATGCTGTTAATGAAGCTCTGTTCCATTTGCACGGTTTCATTTGCATTTTATGTTGAAACAGTGTTAGAAAGTTAGATTAAATAGATAAAGATTATGGGCATAAGATTATGAGCCTTTTTTGGCAGGAATTTTTCTTACTTTAAATGATAAAACGGAGGCCCAGATATGTGAAGTGCTTTGATTAAGATGATTCGAACAGTTAATGATAGCCTTTAGAGTAAAATTTGAGTACCCTGAACGTTGTTGAATCCTGGAACTGCGAAAGAATTTTGCGGCTGTTCAGAATTAATCTCTATGGGGACAAGCTGTCCCCAAATGGGCCTATTTTGACAAGGCTCCTCAGTTTATACCCTTTTTTACTGATGCCTAGGAATTTGGTGGCCCCTGACCTAAGTACAGATAAAGGCAGCTTGAAGTTGTTAGTCTTATAAATATAATGCTGAAGGTTTCCTTTAAATCTTTGAAATTTAATTGTCTAACAATTTTCAGACATATCAGACATTTACCTAATGGTTAGGGTGCTAGTGAAATAATCTGTTTTTAGCCATTAATAAGTATAGTTTCATCATGAGAAATGAGCTAAGCTGAACATGGTAAAGCTGTTGTCATTCAACTGTGGAATTCTTCCAGGGAAGTAAGTATCTTATAGTAAATATAACTGATTATCCAGAGTAGTTTTATTCTTGAAACACCTGCTAAAAATTTATCTTCTTGCCAGTATTTCCTTTTAGGTTGAATGTTTAGATTAGTATTTTTGTAACTATGAACCATTATTATGGGAGATACATATATTTTGTCAGTTTTTCAGCTTATATAGCATTAATTTTACTAAAACTGTCTTTAATGTGACTTTGCCTGTATCCTTAATTTCAGTTGTAGGGAAACATTAAGAAGGAAGTTGTGTTCTGGTGACGTTTATATGGGAGGATATGGTTTCTTCTCTTCCCTCCTTCCTCCCCCCTCCCCCTTTTCTCCTCCCCCCCCCCCACCCCTCTTTGTTATGGAGAAAGAAGACCCAGTTGGCATGTTTTAGTGAAGAATTTGTGGACTTGGCAGGGACTCTCCTCAAACTAATCTGGTGCAGCGTTGTCATTCCCTCAGCTTCCCTCAGTGGACTTGGTGCAAATTAAATGGCAAAGCGGTGGGTGCCTGCTGACCCTACAGTGTGCCGTTGTGTTAGTGATGCCCAAATGGTGCTTGAGGCTTGAGTATTGCCAAGAATTCAAAGTACAACTGATACCTCCTCTAAAGAAACGTATTTCCCAGAGTAGGATAACTGCTTGATGGAAAGAAGAGTCCTTCTTTTATTCAATAATTGAGAAGAAACCTGTGTTACACTTCCCTAAGAGTAATTCCTTTGGAGATTTGGTCCTTTTTTTTCATGAGTGAAACAGGCTCTCAGCAGCTCCCTGTCCTGCCCCCCCCACCCCCCCGCAGGAGAGCCTGGTGCAGGTTAAATCCCAGGGCAAGTGCCTGTCTAGTCCTGTGCTTCACACTGTCTGCACTTAACACTTATGTATTGGAATGAGAATAAACTCACAGCATTTATTGTAAGCTATGAATAAGTGTTAAAGCATCCTACTAATACTGGTAAGTATGTATTTTGGAAAGAGTCCCCAAATTTCTGAATTCAGAAGCAAACTTTAGTTACATGATAAACCCATCCAGAATTTCTGCTACTCCTCTCTCTTTCTGTTGCTTTCCCCCTTCTAGAATGGTGGCAGGCCAAGTACACATTAATCTTTATTTTCTTTGATTAATCTTTTAGGAAAAAATATTTGAGCTTTTGATTTCTCTTTTTGTTTTGCTTTCAAAGCAATTATTAGAGACAAAATTCATATATATTATGATCTCTGTACATGAGTTCATTAGCTTATCTGTAATGAAGACTTAAACTTTCTAGAAATAATAAGTATTAACTTTATTCTAAGTGATCCCATGAAGAGGAAATTTTCTGGTTTCTCTGAGGAGTGAATTTTTATGTCCTGATTGTATAGTCAGCTTACTTTTTTCTAGCTACTAAATTTTTCCATATGATAACATAAAAAAATTTTCTAGTTTTCCCCTTCACTTAAACTCTAATTGTTCTCATTTTCAGTAAAAACAAAACAAAAAGAACTCCTAATACAATATTCTTATTTTTTTAACATATTAATTCTTTTGGGATAAACTGTGTTCCTCTAATACATGGTATTTAAGCCTGTCATACAATCTATACATTCATAAAATTATAAGGTTTTTATACCTTGAAGGATTTTAGCAATGATTTAGTTAAGGCCTGTTCTAATATAAATGATCAAATAAATCTGTAAAGATCAGTCTCTCCTAAGTCATTTCATCTGTCTGTGTAATGTTATTCAAAACTGTCTCCTAACCTCAAATCTAGTATTCTTTCTACAGTACTGTGTTCTTCTGTCCAAATTATACTTCTGTATTATTTTGATCCCCAAAGTAGAAATAGAAACTTAAAAAAGAAAAAAAGAAGTAGCTATATTATAACATATTAGAATTCTCTCAATATCTACTCACAGAAGCCCAATTCAAAGAGTGCTGGGGGGGAGGGGGTTTGGGAGAAGGGGGTGGGATTATGGACATTGGGGAGGGTATGTGCTTTTGTGAGTGCTGTGAAGTGTGTAAACCTGGTGATTCACAGACCTATACCCCTGGGGATAAAAATATATGTTTATAAAAAATAAAAAATTTAAAAAAAAAGTGTAAACCCAAGGAGACCTTTATATTGACTTACATAACCTTAAAAGCTCTGGCCTAGACTTAGATGCTTAATAGGTATTGGTAATCTTTCTCTCAGCTCTCTCCTTTGCTCTGTATGTGCTTTCTTTTCAGGCATTCTCCTTGCAAATAATGGCAAGGTACGACTCCTGGCGACTCTGGTGTTACATCCTGGCTACTTTAGCAACTACAGGAGGAAGAGAGCTACACTTTGAGTGAATATTCCTAGATTAGGTTCTGATTTACCTGGATTAGGGCATGTACCCATCCCTGAACTGAACATTCTGGCGAGAGGCTTGGGACATGTATCTGATGCTGAAGAATAGATCCCATCCCATCTCCATCAGACTGCAGGGGGAGTGACAGCTTTCCCAAAGGCGAAGGGGTGCTGTGCAGAGAGACCTGTACCCCTTGTCTGCTTCATACTATTCGCAGAGATCTGTGATTCGTGCAGCACTGTTGTTGATAGGTTACTCAAAAGTAGTTCCATGGAGCTGGAGCTCTGTGATACTCTAAACTTTGTGGAGGCTCTTCATAGTTGGGAAAAATAGTGCTCAAAGAGGTCACGACTTCTTTGTGTGTTCTTAGTAAAACCCAGGACATCGGAAGATGAAGTTCTAGGCTCAGAGTCACATTTAGGTTCAGGTCCAGGTTTTTTGAACAGGATAATCATGTGCCCCAGGACTGTTTTCTCACCCTTGAAATAGAGGTGACAGGGTTTGTCTTACAAAGTGTGGTGGTATTAGGGTCATATGTACAATGCCCAGCACTTAGCTTCATAACAAAACTCCTGCCACATGGCGTCATCACAATAGTAACCATTCCTAAAGAGCTATATTCCTTCCTTTGTTGAGTTACTTTCCTGTGACAACCTTTTGAGCATTCTGAAACATCCTTTTTCAAGCTTCCAGAAAACACTGTTATTTTAAAACACGACATTATTTCTGAGTTTAAAAGTGCCAGTGAAAAGTTTACTGAAGTAGAAAATTACTTTTTTGACTGAGGAATCTAGATTGTGACTTCATCTTAGAGAATATGATCTGAAGGTACTGATGCACAGAATATGAGCAAAACATTACGTAGCTTGTGTTGTGGTCTCCAGGTGGAATTCTGGCCTGGAAGTACCATGATAATATCCTAGGTTTGAAAGATGTGTTTAATCTCTACTTCTAAGTTTCTGTTCTTTAAGGGATTAATTATATACAAGAGACTTACGTAAAACAGCTCAGGTTAGAAAAATAAGCGGTTCATTAAAGATACATCAGGCAAATGTAAATTTCAAGAGCAGATGACAGGATATCATTATCAGAGTGCATTTACAACAGAATATGTAAAACTAGATCAGAAATGTCATTTTATATTAACACAGGGTGCACTCCACAATGAAGAGTTAGCAGGTATGAACTCTTACATGCTAAACATAACATCAAATACAGTAAGAAAAGCTGAAAGAAATGAAGAAAAATACTGATGGCAAAACAACAATAATAGGAATCTTTAATATACTTGAAGATCAAGAAAGTACAAGGTAAGATGTGTAGATGGATTGAATAGTATAATAAAAAATGGCCCATAAGATCTGTCTTTTTTCTTTTTTTGTCATCTACATAATAGTTAACCAAGATTGATAATTCATTAGGCCAACTACAAAGAACATCTCATCTCCAGGTAGAAATATATAAACCCCATTCCTTGATTATAATTCAGTACAGTGAGAGATTTTCTTAAATGTATAATTTTGATTTTTTCCTTGTTTTTATAGATTTTATTTATTTGTGTGTGAGAGAGAGAGTGTGCAAGAGGGTGAAGAGCAGAAGGAATCTCAAGCAGACTCTGCACTGAGCCTGGGGCCCCACGCAGGGCTCGATCTCATGACCGTGAGATATGACCTGAGTCAAAACCCAGAGTTGGGTGCTTTAACTGACTGACTGAGCCACATAGGCACCTCCAGCTAGAGATTTTTTTAAAACGTTTAATCAAGTAAAATCAACTATTTGGAAATTTAAAACTAGTTACTTAAATAATTTGGGGTCAATTATATTTGGGAAATACAAATATATTTTAGAGATTACTAAGATAATAACTAATAGAGAGAAATTAATAAAGATGAAAATATAAGTTGTGAATTAGCAAATGGTAAACCTTTTGAACTAATCATTTCAAACATTGTATGAAATTGCCAATAAAAGCAATACATCTCTTTTAAAGTTCTTTTTGAGGAGAAAGAAAGGGGAAACACAAATTATACGTTAAGTTTGAGAAAGGTGAAGAACTACACTGTGGAGGTAACTAAGAATTATTTAGGTCCCCGCTAATGAATTTGACTATTTCAATGGGAAATAAGCAATTTTCAGTGAACATCATTGCTTCAAGGTGAAATCCAAAATTTGAACAGACCATCCCCAAATGAAAATGTGTAGAAGCCCTCAACATGTACCTAATCTGAATTCTGTTTCAGGTGGTGCTATCAAACTGGAAATACTGAATAATTCTGTTACTTGAGTTGGTCTAGGTGTTAGAAGATAGGTAAAACTTCCCAGATGACTGCTTGCAGATCAATGTCCTTAATCTGGTAAAGATAGCATACTTTAAAAAGCAGCAAGTATAGCATGGGAGAAATTAAGTACTTTGGTTTGACCAAAAATAAAAGCACATTCAGGGGAGTTGTGTGAGGTAAGAGCGGAAAAGAGGTTGGGCTGTATTTTTATGTTGTTAATGGATTTATATAATCTGTGATAAGTTTTCTTATTTGGATAGTCACTGGGAAACCATTTAGCATTTCAAATTGTTAGTGTGATTCATCTGAGACTTTCATAAAGTTAATTAAAGAGTAGGTGTAAAAATAGAAGAATAGATCAATCAGAGGCTGGTATTCATTTGACTATTACAGAATTACAGGAGGTGATAGAACTAGAATGGCCACAGAAAGCTAGAACTGGTATTTTGAGAGGTATTTCACAAAGTCTGGATTTTGACTCTGAATAGATGTGTAGAAGTCTACTAAGAGTATCCTAAAGGAACTGAACCACTGGTGTGCTTTCCGTGTTGTGTGGACAGTATGTGTGTGTGTATGTCTGTCTGTCTGTCTGTCTGTGTCTCTCTGTATGTATGTACTGTGTGTAGATGCTGGGTAGTTGGCCTGGGCCTTTGCTACAGTTCTGGGATTTCCTTATTCCTCTTTTATAGCCCTGTGTAGATCACTACTCCCTCTCAGATTGTTTCCTTGACTCGAGCAGGAAGAAGATGGCAGCATCAGCAATTGACTGTAAACTCTGGAGCTGGAGTACTAGGGTGAAACTTAGTTCCATTACTTACAAGAGTTGGGACCTTACCTCGTCTATAAAATGGTGTTACTGATAATACCCACTTCATGAGTACTAAATTATACTTAATGAAAGTACTTAGAACAATACAAAGAACATTGTAACAGTTCAATAAATAGTAGCAGTGGTGGTATTAGAAGAGGTTTTGAGCTTTGAGCACTGGGGAAAATAGTAAATATCATTAATAAAAATAACAGAGGTTGGTCCTGCAAAAATAGGAAAGCTTCAGTTTTTGGATATGTTGTGTTTAAAGTGCTTCTGAAATTTCCAGGTAGAAATGCCCAGCTAAGTATTAGAAGTTCTGGACTGGGAGTTGGGAATCAGGTATGGAGAGACACAGGTTTTGGAGTTCATGTTAATTGAACTACTAAGACAGAGAGGATTGACAAAGAGGGGCTCGCTCAGATCAGATTTTCAAGGTAGGCTTACTCTTAGGGAAAGAGGTTAGGTAGTTTTCTCTTACCTAGTAAGGTTAGGACAAAACTTTCAAGAGTGTGTTCTAGGATAGAGGCAGAGAATTTTCAAAATGGCAATGAAAAATGATATAGGATGGGACTGAGAAAATAGTAGGAAATGACTGTTAGTGACACTTAAGAACTACTGACCATTAAGAAATCAGCCTTATGAAAACAGTTTCCTATGGGGTAAGGGGCAGAGGCTTACATTTGAGAGTTTATATAGAGAAGAAGGGTGACAATTTGAGAAAGATAAAAGATTTGGGGAGAGTGTGCATTTTTAGCCCATGAATGGCTTTGGATAACAGGACAAGGGTTACCCGAGCTGTTTATTAGGAGGAGACAGGTGAAACAAAGACAAATGCCAGAGAGGGAATAATTAATAGAGCACTTACCAAAATGGAATCTAGGTAAACATGCAGTCAGTTTTATAAAATATCAGATAATATGAGAAAATTTTAAGATGGGACAAGGGAATTCTGAGAGTGCCACACTAGGTGACCCAAGGTTCCCAGTAGAGTAGGAGCTACATTCATTGAGGATGATGTCTAGGACAGGATAGAAAGGTGGGTTGAACAGAGTGCTGAAATCATCACTCAGTTCAAGAAGTGTGTTTCAGAAGAATGACGTATGTAATGATAGAGATTCAGAGTCATAGGTGAGACTGAGTAAAGGCAGTAGACCTTGGGAGGAACACGACACATCTTTGCAGGCACTCCTCTAGGTCTGTGAACATCAGGGAATCGAAGAAGCAATGGTGGTCTTTTGCGATGATGGCCAGGAATGTGGTGTAAAGGCAACCCTGAAGAATGCCAACTTTAGCTGAGATTAGAATGTTTAAAAGTTACCTTTGGGAAAAAAAGGTCAAGAATACAAGTAATTTTCTTCACATTTAGAGTAGAAAAGAAGAATCGTTGGTGGTAGAGGGCGGATACTTTGGGGATATAGTTACAAACCAGTTAATTTAAATGTTCTTGGTTAATTTAAATGAAAATGGAAATATTAAAAACACATAGTTATTTTTTAATCTCTAAGAGCTTCGAAGTTCAGCCCTCTTTTCATATATGTAAAATAAATTTTTGAAGATCTTTAAAATGTTCATTTCTTAGATTTTAAAAGAATCTAAGAGATTTATCTTTATAGTCAAAATGCTATAGGTAAAACATGCACGTAAACCATTGTTTTCAGCATATGCATTCAGGAAATAATATATTTGAGGTGTTGTAAATTGCATTGTCAATTTACTATGGACGTTGTATTCATTTTATTTCAACATCTACATTACAATATGGTTCATTGTACCATTAATTAATTTTGAGTAAGTGTGCATTGTGTCCATGAGAGATGTGACTAGATAGAAGGATACACTAATGCCCCATGGTTGGTACATATTTGAGCCTTACAACTCAATTATTTCTGCTAATCTGACTGCATTGAATTTGAGCGTGCTGCTAGGTAGGAATTGCAAAGTTAAGTTACAGAAGCTGAATTATGCATAATTTGATAGTAAAAGAATTAATTAAGTTAAATTGTGCCTTTCAGTGTTTTTCTTTGAATTGTGTCAGTAATTTTGTTTAGCTCATATTTAACACACAAATTATTCGTCCATGTTTGACATCTAGTAGATTCATATGTTCTTCCTCTATCCTTTTGCCTTGCCCTTTGGTAAGAGTTATTAACTCACTATATAAAAAGCTGCATTATACATGTGCTGCTAATCACTTGCTACTTGAAAAAAAATTAAATCTTTGAAAACATTTGAATTATTCATACAAACTTATACCAAGAAGCTAAAGAGGAAGAAATCATCTATCATTGCATTGAATCCCAACAAATAACTTGACAGCTTGGTCTTCTTCTACACTCCCATTGATTTTAATTTTATTTAGTTTTTAGACTAAA
Source organism: Mustela lutreola (assembly GCF_030435805.1). NCBI lineage: Eukaryota > Metazoa > Chordata > Mammalia > Carnivora > Mustelidae > Mustela > Mustela lutreola. Next base: position 83,167,846 of record NC_081293.1, read on the forward strand.
TCATAAATTCACATGGTTCAAAAAAGCTTCCTTCCTACCCAGCCATCGTCCATCTGCTATATTCCCCCCACCTTGCTTTGCAATTCTGTGTCTTATCTTGATAAATATGAATAAGTTGTTTACTGAAGTAACATTTAAGTAATGTAATACAATAAACCATTGTAAGTTTAAACACTTTTTATTAATAATGATTTTTAACATTAGTTTTTTATAGGAGCTTTTCACAGTAATAGTATTTTACTACTGTTTCTTTAATACAGAAAACCAAAATTCTAGTTCTTCCAAAATTATACTTCAAATGTAGATAGGATTTCTAAAACTGCTAATTAGGATTTGTGTAACATTTGTAGGTTTAGCATGCTTTTGTGTAACTACACTTAGTATTTACTCCTCATGAGAATCCCGTGAAGACAGGGTCGGTATTAATTGTCTTCATTTTCCTGAAGAAACCAATCAGAGTTGATATTTTGACCATTAGCTTTTCAATTCTAGTGTTTGCACTGCAGCCAGAATCTTAAGTCATTTGTCCTTCTTTGAAATGGCTTTTATCTATTTTTTTGACATTCTATATATTTTTTAATTGTAATGAAATCATGCTAATTTTTTGAAACAAACCTGAGAATACTAGAGTGAATACCTGTTTACCTGCCATTCTGTGTATCTGTCTTTAAATTCATATGAACGTACTTTATACTTTATTTAGAGGGAAGAAAAGCATTTATGTCCCGAGTGTTTAACAAATGGGGAGATTCAGATGCCAGTAATAACCTGAAAATATTACAAATTCTTTCTTCTCTTGAATATACTTCTAAATTTTCTGCAAGTCACTTGTAACTGTCAGACGTCTTCCTGTTACTATTTGCCTTCTGTTTCTAAGTTAAATGCCTGAATTTTCCTGAAGTTATATACATCCTAGGAAAGGAGACCTCAGCCCTCATTTATTCAGCAGCATTAATGAATTGCATGGCTGTACACACTAGATTTCTTTCCTTAGATAACTTTCTAAAAAAAATAGAACATGAATTATATATATTTAGCATTTGTAATACTTAAATTTTCTCAAACATTATGTATATCCATGGTTTCTTCTACAGAGAGATGCATGTGGCTCGAGGACATTTCCCAAGTCCCTCTGTTAGAGAATTCTTGCATACATTTATCCCAGCCACATATTCCTGTTCTTATTGGGGGTCTCAGGGCATCATTTTTTTCTGCTGCTATTTCTGTCTCTTAAAGGCACTATGCCTTTATGTGTTCTGCTGATTCTGATATGTTTTGGCCTAAAAAATAAGTAACCAAGCTTTTGAGGAGTTGTGTGTTCAATAAAAGTCCATAAATTTCCTACGTCTCGGGAGCACAGCTGTAGTGCAGGTGCCTTTGACACGTATTTTGGAAGTGCTGAGGCCTTATCTTATTGGGTTCATGGGTTGGAGCATTGTGGTGACCATTGAATAAATGAGGGGATTATGATAATTTTAAGGGAAAAGGTTATTCTGATATTTCCTTTGTACTGATGTTGCTCTGATTTACTCTTGTTGAACTAGATTTAAATATTAATCATTTAAGGTCAAATATCTAATGTATATATGGTCTTCAGTGGATACAACCCAGTAACAACGCAGTTATCGTAACAATTTAGTAAAATAACTGTAATGGAATTTTTCTTTTGAATTTGGCTTTTCTTTTTCTTTTCTTTTTTATTTTCTGTCCACCAGGGAGTAACTATTCCCAGTCAGAGGCGCTATGTATATTATTATAGCTACCTGTTAAAGAATCATCTGGATTATAGACCAGTGGCACTGCTGTTTCACAAGATGATGTTTGAAACGATTCCAATGTTCAGTGGCGGAACTTGCAGTAAGTGCTCTAAATTCTCATCCCTCCATGTACTGGAACATTTTTCTGGACATATCTAGACGTTTACATAGAAATCTAGAAAGAAATTTACCACACTTAAAATGTACGTAGGGGAATATATTTCTGAAGTATCCAAAGTAAGTAGCTCCGTTGTTCAGCTTATTGGGCTAAGGAGGCCAGCAGCCATGGGTTTTAATGCCTTAGAAGCCAAATTGTATTTATGAAAGAAACACTCTTTGCTGCATCTACCAAATGCAGCTTAAACTGTGACCAGATGACTAAAAACCCTATCCCAGTAGAGATCCAGCATTCGAGTAGCAGTGGGATTCATTAGTTCCCTGTGTGGGGGCAGGGACCAGTTCCTTCCTATCTTAGGAAGATTAGACATTGGTAGTAATGGTGACAGGGACAATAGAAAGGAAAGGAAGAAATTATAAGACATGGCGACCTGCTGAAATATGTTGAGTGAATAGGGTTGAGTCAGAGTGTGTGGAGCATTAGAGACAACCTGGGATTAAATCCAAGATCCAGTGACAGTTTTGTTAGCTCTCTCATTGCTAGATTGTATAACCTCAGGCACACTCTACTTGTCTTTATGTTTGCTTGTCAATTAAATGAAGACATTTCGAAATCTGAAAATTTCTAAGTATGTACTAAACAGAGTTCATGTCGGTGATGTCTGCCTCCCATTGATTTCTCTTGCCCTAGCCTCTGTGAGCCTCCCTCAGTGATCCTGATCCTGGTCTGCTTCTCTGCTAGTCTTGGCTGGAGTTCTTAGACTGAAAGGAGCCTTAATACTGAATACCCAGACCCAAGCAGTTAGTCAAGAGAGAATGCGTGGGTGGAAGTATTATCCAGCCCAGTAAAAGATCAGACTGTTGCTGCTATTTTTCTGTAACTGCCTTGGCAGTGATCAGTCATGTTTTCATGTTTAAGAAACATGTTTCATTTATTTAGAGAGCAGTTCTGTAGTTTGTAGATAAGCAACTACTACAGTATTTCTTTGAATACCTCTAATAATATTTCAGTGAGGTTTTGTAATTTGTTAGTGGTTGTAGTTTTTAGTTTTAAGTTTTGCTTCTTGAAAATATTTATGTAGTTAAAAAATTTCTATCTCTAAATTAACCTGTACTGAGGAAATTAATTTCTTGATAGTGTTTGTCTTTCTCAGGTACTACCACCTTCATATCTTTCCTGTGTTCTTAGAGCTGGACACCTTTATCATAGGCCACAGATTTATTAATAGAGTGTGATATAGGCTCACTGACTTGATTGCCTTAGCAAAGCACAATGGGAGCCCTAACTGATGGCTGTCGTCATCTCTGTACAGCAAAGGCCAAGCACCACAGCAGTGCTCCGTGGAGACAGGCTGTGGCTCTGCTGGTGGGGAGCGCAGCTTGGTGTGTAAACCTGTGGAATCTCTGTGTTGTACACCTGAAACTAATGGCACATTGAGTGTCAACTCTGCGTCAACACAAATAATAGAGTCTGTGATAAAAAAAAAAGTTCTAAATGCAAGGCATTAGACTGTCAGAGGTGACTGACACAGGAACTTAACACGTTCATAGAGGAGAAGGAAAAAGGAAGAAAACATTCTTGCTCTTCCTGTAGGATAAATATCAGGTGTAAGGGCCAAAAGGAGGGTTTAATTTTAGGGAGAGAATAAGAGAAAGAGAACATTCAGTTCAATAATCCACCTATCTAGTGTAATTTTTTTCATTGGCTTCTCTAGCAAAAACCTGACAGTTCTGCTCTGCCTGCAACGTTCTGATGGATTTTTGTTTTGTTCTTGTCTTTTTCCACTATTACATTTTAACTTTCAAATTACTGACTGCTGAAAACTTTTCATCTTTACTAATTTTCTCCATTTATGCCCTGTGGTTTCATACTATGTAATAAAGGTGTATTAATAGTAAACATAATTGAATGGGAGGTTATATGTATAAATTATAAATGGTGTATTCAGAAAAATAAAAGTTTTAGGGGTTGTCATATGGTTTCACAGAGGAAGTCCAGCTCTTCCTTGAATGGTAGAGAAAGTGTACCTTTTATATTGGCATTAAAACTGAAGGAAGTACTGCAGGTGTGACTTGAAGTACAATAGCAGGACATGAACTGGACCCAGAGGCATGGAGGGTGGCATGTGTGGCCCGCTGTCAGAGGAGCCTAAATGGGGATGTTAGACTGGATTTGATAGGTGCTGTTGCATCAGTGACAGGTCAAGAGGCTTAGGTTCTGTTTTAAGTCTGGCTGGGTAGGAAGTGGTGATTGCACGATGGGGAACCAGTGGTGGAAAGGAATCCAGTTACGGGACTTCTTGTGAGCCAGATGTGCTTTGCTAAGGCAGTCAAATCTCCTTTCCCTTTTATATTTAAATATTTTGTCAGTTTTGATTCTGGCCATATGAATAATTCCCAAAAGAGGGGAGAAGGGAAAACGAATCTCACTGAGACTTGGGAGACATGAATGTTTTTTGTTTTTAAACATGTTTTGGTCAGGTTAAGGTGAGCTGTTTATATGAAGATCCTCAGTGGGTTCTTGAAAGTGGGTTTGAATCTTAGGTGAGAGCTAGATCTGGTTTTTTGGGAGCATCAGGCAGCAGGCATAGTAACTAATTAGCCTTCTGTGTAAATATGGTATTGGGCTAGAGGTTGGGAAGGCTTAGGGAAACAGAGTGGGAGGAGTGTGAGACCTGGTGAGTTGGGAGTTTGGGTTCAGGGGAAAGGTTGGGACCCTTGAGGAAAACGAAGTAGTTTCTGCAAAGTTGTCAGGGGTCAGCAGCTGTTTTCTTACTGAATTATTGTCCTAATATTCCTAAATAAAGGAAAAGTTACTATACTCTTCACATCTGAAAGGGTTAAAACATTAGTAAAAGATGAGCAGTGTGATTTTCTGTCAGTAGGCATATGTCAAAACAGTTTAATCCTGATTTTTGTTGACCAGGTATTGACTTGTCATTTCTTTAGAACACAGTCAGTTGTATCAAAGAGAAAGTACTTGACTTGTGTCTTAGAAGTCAGCAGAACTGCACTGATGTTGGACTTCTGATAAGTTAGCTCTTGAAGATCTAAGATGGGGAATTCGTATTGTAAATGAACTGATTTTCTGTAGTGATTTAAGGAAAACTTTTAAACTTAGGTTTTGGGGTAGATTCTAAGTGACGCTGATTTGTAATTAGTTTATGAATGGATTACACAGTTTTAGAATTCCTGAAGATGCACATTTTAGATGTAGTGTAATTGAAATCTGGCTTCTACTGTTAATACACTTTTTAAAGTCCTAAAAAGAGGATTATCACATTCTGAACTAGTGGAGTCTTAATAAGATTACAAGGCATTTCATCCTGGCTGATTTTTATCATAGCTTTGGAATCATACCTTTTTGTTTGCTTTTTCAAGCTAGAGTTTCTAATGAAATTTTCAGAATCACATAGTCTTGTAAAAGGCTTGCTGTACTTTGAACCTTTAGTCAAGGAAGTGAAAATTATAGACAGATTGTTGGTAATGTTTCCCCTTTTTGGAGTGCCCTTTTTCTTGTTAAATGGCTCACATTCATATTAGAAAAACCCAACAGGCTGTTATCAGACCTTCTGTTTATTATGTGAGTGCTGGTGCTGCTCTAGATACACACGGATAAGCCCATACGTGTTTACTGATGGGAACGTGCATCTAGCTTGGATGCGCCTTTTGCCTTTTTCTCACTTGTTGGTCACATTGATAAACAACGTGATACTTCTTTCTGCATCTCTAACGATGATGCCTTTTAGCGTTAAGGATTTTATGCCAGTTTTTATATATGTGCATATTTTATATATAAATATATATGAAATACACATGAAATTTTTCATGTACTTTTTGCAAGCTTATGATTTTACTTCTTGATGGTCTTGGCATATTTCCTTCAAGACCCACTTACTCGTAAGGTTAATCACTAAAACATATAATCCTTTCCTTTATTTTAAAACAGACAGGGACCAAAGCCAAAATACTTGTTAATGAAAGTGGAATGTGTTTTGGAGTGAGGGGGGTTTTGCTACAGTTCCCGCTTGAGTCTTGTATTTCTTTGCCGACATTTCCAATCTCTGTCTTCCTGTTTCTCATGATGATGGCTTTATATCCCTTTAAGAAATTAAATGTGAGCTATAGGTAAAATAAATGATAGTTAATATTTTTATAAATAGAGTCTTGTGTTTATGGAATTTATTATAACTTTGTTACAGAATGTATTCTCATGCGTCTTATGAACATGTAATGATTTGTGTTTTGTGGGTTTTATTACATGGTAGAGACATTAAAATACTGCAGCAAATATCTGTTTTTAAAGTTACTTTTCATGCAGTTCATAGATGTGCCAGAAGATTATTTTTGCATCTTAATTATAAATCTAATTTATATTAGATTTTTAACATTTTAATGTTAAAGTTTTGCTGCTCTTATAGTTCCAGAAGTCTACTGTTGGGATTTAGTATTTGTGAACTAGAACCAGTAAATAGAACTTTATGCTGAAGGTTAAAATTAGGGAAACTTTTGTACTGGCTATATTTTCTGACCTTTTTAAAAAATATTGATGTGTTTTAGATCTGGGCTACAGATGCCGAATTACTATTCTGTGTGTATTGCTAATATTAACCATTGAAATGGTTTTTGACAGTTTGACATTTGAAGGCATTTCCTGTGGAATGATGCCTATTTAACCATGCAGATCCTCAGTTTGTGGTCTGCCAGCTAAAGGTGAAGATCTATTCCTCCAATTCAGGACCCACACGATGGGAAGACAAGTTCATATACGTTGAGTTTCCTCAGCCTTTGCCTGTGTGTGGTGACATCAAAGTAGAGTTCTTCCCCAAGCAGAACAAGATGCTAAAAAAGGTTTGCCCTTTACTTTTATTGGGAAGAATATCCAAAATCATACTTTGAAGAGTAACCTCAGATATTTTGCTTAAAATATTTGGTTAGGTAGATAAAAAAAAAAAATAAAATAAAGTCATACTGATTTAAACTCTGGAAAAAAAAAAAAAAAAGCATTGGGATCGTTCTTAGACTTCTTGAAAATCCAATCTATAATTCCTGCCTTGTTGAGTTCCACAAATACAAATGGCAAAACTCTGAAAAAAAAAAAATTTGGTTAGGCAGAAATCATTCTGTAAGGAGAGATTACAGGATAATATTTTGTGACTGACCATTCGTTGAATTAATTATAATTGGTTTTCTGTTAGATCTACGCATGGTTTGCTTAATATAGCACTGATGAGCCATTATATTGGTAAAAAAAAAAATCTTACTAGAGGAAAAGTCCTTGTGTCATTGTAATTTGAAATGAATTTTCTTTAAGTTGGGTTGTGCAGAGAAATTTTATAAAAATATTAAAGATTGCATACCCCATTAAATCAGTTACCATCTTTTTAGACAGGATGATCTGTTACCAAGAAAAAGTTAACAAGGGGCCAGGGGCCATGGGTTTATAAAAAAAAAATTGTCTATATGTATAAATAAGATCTGTTCCATGGTCTTGTGTAATGGCACAAAACACTTTCCCCCCATTTTGGTTTATTTTTTGTGACACTATGTCATTTTATATTTGGCTTTCTCAAATTTATTGAATATTTCGAATTTTAGTTAGAGTGATAAGTATACAAAAGAAGTAATAACGAGTGAAAAAGTGTGATATTAAGTATACAGATTCAGAAAGTTAGTGGGGTTTGCTTCTTACTGAGCCATAGTTAGGGAATTCAAGAGCTCATTCTTAAAACCGTCTTGGTTTAAGATGTGAAGTGTGAACATTTGAGATGAGTGCGCCTAAGGTGCAACATTTTGGGGTATAATGAAAAAAGATTCTAGCTTTGTATGTTGTTACTGCCTCATTAAACATACCACATAGTGTATTGCCATTCTTTAGACATTCTCAGTAATAGAACTGATTTAGTTTTCCTGATATTTAGGTAAAAAAAAAAAAAAAAAGGAAGTTTTATTTATTATTAAAACTTTAAACTCTACCTTGATTTATCTAAAGAAATACAATTTCCTATACCCAGAAGCCATATAGCTGGGAAATGACAAAATGTTAAACTGTTTTTTTTTTTCACTAGAAACCCATTTCCTACCTATTCTGTATAAGTGAAAGTTAAATATATCTTGATAACTTTGGGAAATAATTTTTCTGTAGTCCAGGAAGCATTAGCAGGTGTTTAAAATTATCTTTTCCCTTCTGCTCATTGTAAGACTGGCACACACAAAATTTTATTTATTTATTTATTTTAATTATTTATTTAAAATGGGCTTCACACCCAGTATGGGGCTTGAACTCATGACCCTGAGATCAAGAGTCACAAGCTCTACCAAATGTGACAGCCAGGTGCCCCTAAAATTTTATATTTTACTTTTAAAAATAGGCACCTGCATCACTCTGTCCCTATACCTTTAGGAATGTGTAAGTCCTTATTTTCAGTTGTCTGTATGTTACTTTAATACATACAAATTTGAAGATTAGATTAATATTTGTAGTAAATCTGGGATTACTTTACATATATTTATTTGCATTTTATGTGATTTTGCTTACCTATTATAAATGTTGATGTGATTTAAACAAAAATAGATTTAATCATTATCTATACAGAATCCACATTTTTTAAGATTTAAATATTACTAGCTTGTGTTTTTCTGACTCTAAGTTAAATATATGTACTGTTGTTACTAACTTAGTGACTTTGCTAAAATAATTGAAATTAACAAAATTTTTTTTAAAGACTTAACATATGAGGGATGCCTGGGTGCCTCAGAGGGTTAAAGCCTCTGCCTTCGGCTCAGGTCATGATCTCAGGATCCTGGGATCAAGTCCCACATCAGGCTCTCTGCTCAGCAGGGTGTCTGCTCTTCCTCCTCCCCCCACCCCTGCCTACTTCTCTGCCTACTTATGATCTCTGTCGAATAAATAAATAAAATATTTTTTAAAAAAAGACTTACATATGAGATTGCTAGGTACTGTTAAAAGATAAAAAGAATGTTAAACGAAAGATACTTGAAGGTCTTACATCTTTGTGGGAAAATAGCAAAACTATTAGAATAATAGTTCTAATAGGTAAATTAGAATAAAAGATTTGATGGCAGTTCAAGGCACCAGATAAGATGTCATAAAGCTGCATATCATTAACTGTCACATGGGCCATGTCAGCCAAATTCCAGTCATGAAGAGAGAGAGAGAACATTTTCTGTGTTGGTCATGAAAGGGCTGACGTGATGAACTTCTGATTGATATGTTCTTTTGATTAACAGGACCTTGTATTATTTTTAAGAAGTAATTTTTAAAAAATAGGCATTTTATAACCTAAAAAAGTCAAAATGACTTGTCTTCCTTCCCTCATATTCTGAGGTTTTTCAGGCCTACACATTGTAGTGTAAGAAACTGGAGCCACTTAGTGTTTGCATTGCTTCTGAAGTAGAAATGTGTCTGCCTTGCTTCTTTGGGAAGTTGTACGGACATTTCAAGAACTTTTGTTAAAGTAAATTTTCTAATGGATAACTTTTTTTTTTTTTTAAGATTTTATGTATTTATTTGGGAGAGAAAGAAGGATTTGGGGCGTGAGTTGTAGAGGGAGAACCAGACCCCACTGAGCAGAGAGCCTGATGCGGGACTTGAGCCCAGGACCCTAGGATCATGACCTGAGCCGAAGGCAGACACGTAACTGACTGAACCACCCAGGTGACCCTGTAATGGATAGCTTGTTGAAATAGGCCATAAACCCATTTCTGATTATTTAATACACACATACATACAAACTCAAACATTTTTTAAGGCTAACATTAGACAAGAAAGGAAATACTTTACCTAAGCTTTTAAAACAAAAGTAAGTTATCTCAGAACCTGTGGAGTTACATTTTTGTCTAAAATTTGAGAAAATAATAAACATACGTGAATTAGAGCAACAGATAACCAGTAGCTTGCCAAATATTAGTCTGTACGTTTGTCTTTATTCAGACTACCAAATGACGTGTCACCTATTTTATTGACTTCTTGGGATGAGTATTAAATATAGGTGATATATTTTCTTTAAAAAAATTTAATGTCTTTTTTTTTTTTTTAAAGGACAAAATGTTTCACTTTTGGGTAAACACATTCTTCATACCAGAACCAGAGGAAACCTCAGAAAAAGTAGAAAATGGAAGTCTCTGTGATCAAGAAATTGATAGTATTTGCAGTATAGAACGTGCTGATGATGACAAGGAATATCTAGTACTCACTCTAACAAAAAATGATCTTGACAAAGCAAACAAAGACAAGGCCAACCGATACTTTTCTCCAAATTTTAAGGGAAGTTAAAAACATTTCGAGGAATTAGTGGGTGACTCTGCATGTGTGTGTCTGTGTTAAGTATATTGCTGGTAAAGGACTTGTGTGACTGAGGTTTAAATCAAATTAAGTATTAATTAGAAGCAATATTTAGGTATCAGTAATGTGAGTTTCTAATATGGATGCACACGAAATTTTAAAAAGCTGCCTCCCCCACCACCCCGGCCCTTCTTCGTTGTTGTTTGGTGAAATATGGGGCAGGGGTTGGGAAGGGGAATTCAGTTTATGGGACATGAAATAGGAATGAGGGAAGAAAGAAGTTAAAGGGAATTCAGTCATTTGGGAATGATTCGTATGGAATGTTCTTTATTTTTTAATTTTTTATAAACATGTATTTTTATCCCAGGGGTACAGGTCTGAATCAGCACTCACCAAAGCACATACCCTCCCCAGTGTCCATAACCCCACCCCCCCTTCTCCCAACCCCCCTGCCCCCAGCAACCCTCAGTTTGATTTGTGAGATTAAGAGTCACTTATGGTTTGTCTCCCTCCCAATCCCATCTTGTTTCATTGATTCTTCTCCTACCCACTTAAGCCCCCATGTTGCATCACCACTTCCTCATATCAGGGATATCATATGATAGTTGTCTTTCTCCGCTTGACTTATTACGCTAAGCATGATACGCTCTAGTTCCATCCATGTTGTCACAAATGGCAAGATTTCATTTCTTTTGATGGCTGCATAGTATTTCGTATGGAATGTTCTTAACTGTTCCTACTTTTGTCCCCTTCCAGTTTATTCTCAACTCCTCAGAGTGATCTTGAAATAGATAGATTGTTAAAATTGATATGGTGTTATCACTCCTGTTTATACTTTTTAAAGACCTTGTGGTTTTTTGATATGACCTACAAGGACCTACATAATTCAGCCCAGGATTACCTCCCACATGAGCTCTAGCCACATTCTGCTCCCGCTCCAAGATTCACCCAATCTGCTCTCTCTTCAGTTCTTCCAAATGCTAAGCTCCTTCTGCCTCCAGTCTTTTCAGTTCTTTTTCTCTCCCTGAGGACCTCCCCACCTTCCATCTTTCCCCTGCTGTTCCCACATTTGGCTACCCTTCCGTGTGGTAGCCTTTGCTTCAGTCTTGTTGGTCTGAAAGGCCTCTTGTCAAGCTCTTGTGTTACTCCCTTTCTAAAGCTCTACTGTCTCATATTGTGGAATTATTTGGGTCCTTACTTATATCTATATGTGATGTGTGTGCGTATTTTTAGTCCTGTGTGTTGATAAGAATTTTCCAGGTTAAAAAATCTGATTTGTCAATATTTCCAAATGGTAGTTTGCCCTTTTTCCCTTCCCCTTTCCTGTTCCTCCTTCTACCTGATTTTCCTCCTTCCTTTCACCATACCCTTCTTTCTCTTTCAAAAAAATTTTCTTATTTTGCCTCATTCCATTTTTATAATATGCAGCAAGCCTACCCATAGTTGATAAGTATAAGAATATTGTGAGCAATCCTAAAAATAAATGGGAGGCTACATATTTTAAGTGAAAATAAATCCAATATTAAACGCCTTTAAATTTTAGACTTCTTTTAAGTGATTAGAAGGGTCTTTGAGAATTCACAGGTTTCCATCGACCATGTCTGCGTTTTCCTTAATTATTAGCTTTTATGGTGTGACTTCCTCTGGTTTTATTGTTTTAATATTAAATATTTTTTAATATTAAAAGAATATATATTTGTGATTACAAATTAAAACTCTTTCAGTTATCAGTAAACAGATATAATGCTGTAAGTGTTTATGAACAAATGAGCAGAGGTGGCATAAAGCACGATCTTGGTGTGTTTTTTAGCCCAGTAGTTAAGAGGAGACCTCTCTAGCAGGTGACCTTTTATCAGAGGCCCACATGGAATGAGTGAGCAGTACAAACATCTGGGATGGGAGGGAAGGGCAGATACAACAGCCCTGAGACAGAATGATTTTCCCATGTTTGAGGAGCAGTAGACAAGCAGCCATTTTGACTAAAGCACATTGGTCTGACTGTGAAGACATTGGTGTGTTTCCAGCACAGGAAGGATGTCATCTGAATTTTGTCTTTAAAATGTAGACTGGAGAGGAGGCAAGGACAGAGCTGGAAGATGAAGTGAGAAGCTGCCACCGTGGTTTAATGTAGCTGAGAGGTGGTGGCTGCAGGGACTAGCGTGGTAGCAGTGGGCACACTGAGAAGCTGTCAGAGGAGGTAGAGATGGCATCGTGTGGGTGGACCCAAAAGGGTTTGCTGATGGAGCGGATGTTGGATGTAAGAGGAGGAGAAGTGAGGATGACTTTTAGGTAGTGGGTCGGGGGTAGGTTGTAGATCAAACAGAAAGAGCAAGGGTCTTCCTGGCGGATCTGATGGAAGCCTCAGATCCACTGCCTTCTGGGCCTCTGCTTCCTCTCTGGGGAGATGGAAATCCCTGCCTCGCTGAGTTGTTGGACGGCTCTCCAGCACTGCTGTGATGGCCCTTTGTCCACTGTCAGATCACTGTCTGATGTTCTTAACCTTCAGGGCTGACGGGATCCCAAACATCGCTGCTAGTCAGTGTTTTTATAATGTAGTACTTGTTTAGTGTTATTTGTGTCAGAAAATACACTGAGGCTCAGAGTGGTAGTAAGTGCAACATTCTTTTGGATCTCAGCTATTTGTACATTGAAGTTTATTGAAAAGACACTTTTTAAATGACCAACGAACTTCAGTCTCAGTGCTTTTTTTTTCAGTAGAATTATTTAGTTAATGCTTACAGCTTATGCTTATTATGTTAGTACATCCCAGTGTATCTTTTCAGTGTATAACAAGAAAAGATTGGAAATCTGAAGCAGATGGTCATTTACAAGATAGCTGCCTTTTCAAGATCCTGTTTGTCATTGCATTTTTAAAAAACAAATCTGTTAAAATATGTATCTCTACTAAGTCATTTAAGATTAGTCAGATTTATGGATTTTCCACTTAAACTCTGTCTTTTTTCTCTAGGTGAAACTGTACTTCACGAAAACAGTTAGAGGAGCCGTCAAATCCCGAGGCTAGCAGTTCAACTTCTGTAACACCAGATGTTAGTGACAATGAACCTGATCATTATAGATATTCTGACACCACTGACTCTGATCCAGAGAATGAACCATTTGATGAAGATCAGCATACACAAATTACAAAAGTCTGAATTTTTTTTTAATCAAGAGGGATAAAACACCATGAAAACAAACTTGAATAAACTGAAATTGGTCCTTTTTTTTTTTTTAATGGCAATAGGACATTGTGTCAGATTACCAGTTATAGGAACAATTCTCTTTTCCTGACCAATCTTGTTTTACCCTATACATCCACAGGGTTTTGACACTTGTTGTCCAGTTGAAAAAAGGTTGTGTAGCTGTGTCATGTATATACCTTTTTGTGTCAAAAGGACATTTAAAATTCAATTAGGATAAATAAAGATGGCACTTTCCCATTTTATTCCAGTTTTATAAAAAGTGGAGACAGACTGATGTGTATACGTAGGAATTTCTCATTTTGTGTTCTGTCACCAACTGAAGTGGCTCAAGAGTTTTGTGATAACACAGGTTCACATCCTACCCCTTTGCACTTGTGGCAACAGATAAGTTTGCAGTTGGCTAAGAGGAGTTTCTCCAGGGTTTTGCTACATTATAATGCATGTATTCAGGTTAGGGGAATGGAGGGAGTGCTCAGAAAGGGATATCTGTTAGCTGGACTCTGGACCATATACCATCTCCAGCTACTTCACGCACCTTTCTTTGGCATGCTACAGTTATTAATCTGGATGTTTGAGGAACTGGCCGCTGTCACTGTTTGTTGTTTTGTGCATTTTATTTTTTTTTAAGCATATTGGTGCTAGAAAAGGCAGCTAGAGAGAGTGACTCTGTATTGGGGTACAGGAATGAACCTTCCACAACTTGTTAAGAATCCACAAATGAAGGGATATAAAAATAATGTGGTCATAGATAAGAAACACAGCAACAATGACTTAACCATATAAGTGTGGAGGCTATCAACAAAGAATGGGCTTGAAACATTATAAAAATCGACAATGATCTATTAAAATACATTTTCTGAATTGTAACGACTGCTCCATCTCCTGTGTAATCAAGGCCAGTGCAAAAAGTCAGATGCTATTAGTCCCTACATCAGTCAACCACGTACACTTACTTTATTAGTTTTCAATCATATACCTGCTGTGGATGCTTCATGTGCTGCCTGCAAGCTTCTTTTTTCTCATTGAATATAAAATATTTTGTAATGCTGCACAGGAAATTTCAATTTGAGATTCTACAGTAAGCGTTTTTTTCTTTAAAGATTTATGATGCACTTATTCAATCCAATAGCTGTCAGCCGTTCCGCCCTTTTGACCTTACACATTCTATTACAATGAGTTTTGCAGTTTTGCACATTTTTTAAATGTCATTAACTGTTAGGGAATTTTACTTGAATACTGAATACATATAATGTTTATATTTAAAAGAACATTATTTGTGTTAAAAAGGAAATTAGAGTTGCAGTAAATTTTCAACACTGCACAAATAATAAGGCATTTACTTTTTCAGTAGAAATTGTCCCACATAACGCTTTTATCAATTTTTTATTGAAAGAATAGTTCTTGGGTTTTTTTTGTTGTTTGTTTGTTTTTAAATGTGCAGTGTTGAATCATTTCTTCATAGTGCTAGACTTAGGACTAGGGCTTCAATTTCACTTCTTAAATATCATATATTTGATATGCCCAGACTGCATATGATTCTAAGCAGAGTACAACTACTATTGTAAAGCTAATGTGAAGATACTATTTAAAAAGAAGTTTTTTTCCCCCAGAAATTTGGTGTCTTTCAAATTGTACCTTAACCTTGGAACATTTAAATATCCAGCCAATTTATTTCTTAATGGTGTAAAATCTAATTTTTAATAACTTATTGGTGCTGAAATTGTTCACTAGCTGTGGTCTGACCTAGTTAATTTACAAATACAGATTGCATAGGACCTACTAGAGCAGCATTTATAGAGTTTGATGGTTAAATAGATAAGGCAGAACTTCATCTAAAATATTCTTAGTAAATAATGTTGACATGTTTTCCATACCTCATCAGTTTCATTCAACAAATAAAATTTTTACATTTTTAACAAAGCTCTTAGGATTTACACATTTGTATTTAAACATTGATATATAGAGAGAATTGACTGACTGCTCAAGTTAAATTGGTGAAGTTAGAAGACAGCTATTCCTAAGATCTCAGCATTGAAATTTATATGCCACCTTATCTTTCATAAAAGCTGAAAATTGACTAGGGTTGCTAGGGGGAGGGGGTTTGGGAGAAGGGGGTGGGATTATGGACATTGGGGAGGGTATGTGCTTTGGTGAGTGCCGTGAAGTGTGTAAACCTGGTGATTCACAGACCTGTACCCCTGGGGATAAAAATATATGTTTATAAAAAATAAAAAATTAATAAAAAAAATAAAATAAAATGAAAATCCACTCTTCATGTTTTGATGATAGTTATTAATACTGTTATTTGTTACAGTTTTGGGCACAGTATATTAAAACATAACTTGTGTTGTTCCAATATGTAACATGGAGGGCCAAGTCATCAATAATGACATTACAATGGGCTTTTGCACTGTTATTATTTTTCCTTTGGAATGTGAAGGTCTGAATGAGGGTTTTGATTTTGAATGTTTCAATGTTTTTGAAAAGCCTTCCTTACATTTTATGGTGTAGTCATTGGAAATGGAAAAATGGCATCATATATATATATATATATATATTATACATACTACTCTCCTTTATTTCAGTTATTACCATCCCCATAGAATTTGACAAGAATTGCTATGACTGAAAGGTTTTTGAGTCCTAATTAAAACTTTATTTATGACAGTATTCATAATTAGCCTGAAATGCATTCTGTAGGTAATCTCTTTGAGTTTCTGGAATGTTTTCTTACTTAGACTTTTTGGATGTGCAGCCGCTTACATGTCTGAAGTTACTTGAAGGCATCACTTTTAAGAAAGCTTATAGAGTTGGGCTCTGTGCCATCCCAAGTCCTCTGTAGCTCCTCGCAAACTTTTTTTTTTTTTGCCATAATTATTACAGGGCAGTTGGATACCTAGCATCCCCGTTCTTTGCTGTGGCACAGGTTATAAACTTAAGTGGAGTTTACCGGCAGCATCAAATGTTTCAGCTTTAAAAAATAAAAAGTAGGGTACAAGTTCCATGTTTAGTTCTAGAAAATGTGGGCAATATGTTCATAATGATGGCCGTGGTCGCCACAAAGTGCCTAGTGTACCTTTACATACTGTTCATGTGTCATGCATGCAGACGGAAGGGGTGGGGCTGTGCATGGAAGTGGGGGCTCTAACCGCAGTGTCTGGCAGAGCTGCCTTCCACCCTGCCGGCTCAGCAGTTCAGTCTGTTTTCCTAGAGCATATATATACTCAACATTTCAGTCTGTTAAACAGCCTTACTGCGATTCAGCCTCTTCAGATACTCTCGTGCTGTGCAGCCGTGGTTCTGTGTATAAATGCTATGCACTGAGGATACACAAACACATAATGACGTGTGCAGGATAACGCCTCATACCAATCAGATGTCCGTTTGTTACTGTGTTTGTTAACAACCCTTTATCTCTTAGTGTTATAAACTCCACTTAAAACTGATTAAAGTCTCATTCTTGTCACTGTGTTGGGTGTTTTATTAAATGAGAGTACTGGTCGTTTGAATTGTTTAAATCATTTGAATTGAGGTTTAAAATAAAAGGCAGCCAGATGTGGTTCTCTGTAACACCACCACCCACCCCTCCGCCCCGTGTTCTTCAAAGCCTGCGGTTATGAAAACATGGGCCTTTGTCAGCTTAAGGGTAGAGTGTCCCAACTACTCATGTTTAATAAGAGACGTGCCTTTTTTTAGGGCCGCAGCCAACACTTAATAAGTTGTTTCAGGCACATGAAATAACATTCTAGTCCTGAAAAAGTTTGAGTCTTGAAAAATTGTCTTTTTCCCCCCACTTAGCCAGATATCTGAAGGAAAATCTCCCCGCATGGATTTGATACTTCGGATTTAAACATGGTGACTTTCCCATCCTTTGTATACTGCCATCAACATACAGGAAGCCTCATCTACTCATCATGACTTGTGCCATTTGAATATTGATAGTCCTGAGTAGTCTGAAAGACTCCGTGTGCTTGAATTAATCTTGTGATTTCTAATCTTAGTCAAAGTTTAAAGACAGGTGTATCCTCCTTTCGTCGGAGCACAGTAAGATCTAGTAGGTGACGGTGTAGCTTGTAGGGATGTTGGGAGAAGTAAAGCAGACCGTGTATGGAACAGTGAGACTTCATGTCCTTTCAGGTTTATATTTTGTTGTGTGGCTTTTAAAAAACAGTAAGTGTGAATAATGTATAATCATCTAAAAAAGTATGCAAAGTGTGTGGTTGTGTATGCACTTCCATTTGGTATTGTGAGGGTTACCATCCTGGAGTTTTAAGTACTGGGTTTCATAAGAGGATCTTGGCAATGTCTGAGATGTAGGAGCATTGTTCTTGCGTGTTGTCCACACTGTCTCTTGCGTTCGTGGGATTCAGTGAATGCCACCACCATTTCTACTGAGAAGTAAAAACCACCCGTGTTTACCTGCAGGCTCCCAGAGGCAGATAAAACATCAAGCCCTTAAATCTCCGGAATTTGTTGCTGATGTCCAACTCCTTTTGTTCTTTAATTCCTGCCAGATAACAAGCCACGCATCTTGATGACTGAAGTCTAGGATTTGATGGGCCATGCTATTAACGAGCACAGAGAGAAAAGTTTCTGAATGGAGATGGATAGCATCAGTCCAAACGGGTATAAGGACAGTATTTTAAAACTTTTAAAGGTGGAATGTTAGAGACCGGTTTTTCTGTAAAATTGTAGAGCCATGGGAAACCTAACGACTAAGTTGCTTATCGGTTTTTTGTTTTGTTTTTTGATTTTGGTTTTGGAGCAAGTCTATTCTCTTGTAACCATGATCTTGCTCTTTTCTCCATCCTTCAAGGAGCTTCCTTCTTACAAGTGTATTAGAATGTTGCTATCCACTCTTGGCAAATTCCTATTGGCCAGTGACTGAATATTGTAGATCTGTCTCCTCAAAAACCATTTTAAACGTGCATTTTGGGATTGCTTGTTAAGTGGTTAAACAGAAGCTATGAGACACCATGCAATACTTCATTTCACTATTGCCTTTCCACATCCTGCGAGGTTTGAGGAGAAGGATGAGCTTTTCAGTTTGTATAGTTCCCAAACAGGTGTTCAATTTGGTCTGAATTGATTTGACACCTGCCCACCTGCTACTGCTTATTTATCAGTCAATTGTTTTGAAATCTGTGCTTGTGTGACTTCCAGCATCTCAAAGAGACAGTATTTCATGCGTGGTTCGCCTTCAGCTCTGGAATTTACCATGTTTAATATAATGGGGGGCTTCTAACAAAACATGCAGCTCTTCTTTGGTAGTTATTTGAGGATTTTGGTGAAAAAAATTCGGCGGCAGGGCAACACATAACTTAGAAATGTATTGATTGACATTTAAAGAATATTTTTACATGAATGAGTGAAGTCGGCTGCCATCTTTGAGCATTACCAGGTTATAAAATAAAGCTGTGTATTTTTAAACGAAGTGTTTAACAAGGATTTATATTTTTTTTCATTCTTTTAATTAAATATGATTTATGTCTCTTGTTGCATGTGGTTTCTCATCTGTTCTTGAAAGAGTCAGAGGTTTTGTTTGGAATGGAACAAGGCTCCAGTGTTGCAGATTGTCAACTGTTCACCGCAGCGAAATTCTGAAAATGTTCCTGTGTGGCTTCCTGTATTAGCCTGTAATTCACTGGCATCAGTTGATGTGCACCTTCGGGATTTTTCTCCCCACTCTATACAGCTGTCCACATGATATCTTATGTTGACAAATGCCTTTCAGTTTGTACTTTCATCTCTCACTAAACTGCCCTACTGGGAAGTTTTATAAATGTGCGTTGGGTGGGTGGGTGGATGCCTTAAATTTTGGAGTGCTGGAGTCCAACTTCAGGGTTTCAAATAGTTTGATTCAGGCAAATAGTTCTCCATGAAATCTCACAGTTCACTGTAATGAAAGTAATGTCAGCCTTGGACGACTTTGACATAGAGGAATGACTCTTGGATATTAATGAATTTGTTAGTAGCATCTTGATGTGTGCATTAATGAATTGCTTTCAGGCCTGTGCATTTAACCAAAGTTGGGGCACTGGAAATGTCTATATCATGTTCCATTTGGCTACCGATGGACATAAAAACATAAATGCTTTCCTATGGAGAGTATTTTTTTCTTTAAAAAGAAAGTTATTTTGAGTATTTGGTTTTGAATTTTTTTTATACAAGTACTTGAAAACCTTAGGCTGCTCGAATCTTTCCCAAGGAAGTTTCTACACAGTTCTACCTCAGAAAACCTGAAGATACAGATTTGAAACTCGTAGGAGTCCTATGATAAGTCACCTACCTGGAGACCAAAACACAGATCAGAAAGGCAGGAAGTTGAAGTGGGAAGAGAAGGAAAAGGGAAGACAAGAGGGCTCGGGGAGCTCCTGCTATCCCTTAGTACTGGAGGGCAGCGAGGGAAACGCTGTGCCAGCCCCGCGGCGGCAGATGCTTGCCAGGTTTTACCTACCCTTCAAGGTGGGTGGTTTCACCTCAGTTTATGCACAAAACCTGAAAGAGTATTCGAATTGCCCAGGCCTCACAACTAGTAAGGAGGGAACGGAACTGGAGCCCACTGGAACTATGCTTCTTGACCACACTAGGACACTAGGCCCCCTCGTACACATAATCAAGTTTACAACACAAACAACGAATGCATAAACAATCAGTAATGGAATCCTGCCAATATCCTTTATCGCGGGCAGAAGAAAAGCCCATTTTATTACAAGCCTTGAGTCCTGCAAAATGAATGAAGAAGAGAAATGTCTAACAGGTGTTCGTACCATGAAAGAGAACTCCGCATCCTTGCAAGGTTCTTGATAGGTACGATGGTGAGGGGTTGACACATGTTTTTACAGCAAGATCCAGAACGAGAGCAAGATGGGCCAGTTTGGCCTTAAATTTGTTGAATAAACTTGTACCTTACTTGTGGTTGAACTTAGAGATGCACTGTGGTTTAAAGTAATTCGTTCTCCATTAAGCTGGTCGACCAGCGGCCTGTCAGGTGTATGCCGCGTGCTTAGCATGTCCACTTGGAATGATGGTGCTCTAGAGCTCAGCTGCTGCTTATAGCAGCGAACAGAGTTGAGCAGAAGGAAGAGAGAGTACAACAGCTTGTTGCGGGAACAAACTTAGCCGTTTTGGAAACTATAAGAAGAGAAAGGCTAGAGCACAGTGAGTGGCGTGGAAAGCAGGGGAAGGTAAAATTTGGAGAAGTAGATGCGGGAACTTCTGATTCCAACCAAGGTGGAGTAGAACCACTCAAGGCCATTTCTGCTGTGGTTGTCAAAAACTGGACCAAATGCAAAGAAGCAAATACCTAAGAATTCTGAGAAGGAAACACAAGCAGACAGACCGGGAAGGAGGCTTAAGATTCGGAGAAGCACCCTATATGAGGATGATTTGCTTTTATTTTTTTCTTTCTTTTGTCTTACAGCTTTGTGGCAGGGGTCCATCCCACTTGAGGGCTGTGCAGCCATGGAGACACGGGCGGCTGAAACTCTAGGAGAAATCCACCTGTTAGCCAGAGGAAACCAGGAAAAGTGTCTCCTGTTGGCCAGAGAGTGTGGGTTAAGGGAAGGAGGAAAATCCCGAACGGGGAGAGCTGGGATGGGGGACCCTCTCATTGTGTATACGAACTTCTCCAAGTCCTGAGCTCAGTCCGGAGCGGGCGTGCTCAAGACAGACCTAAAGAACCATAGCACAGTCTACAAAAAAATGAAAATGAGATGGGAACCACCACTAACAGAAGGTGATAGAGAATTTGTGGTCTGAGCCTGACTGTGTTGATTACTTGCTTAAACAAACAAACAAACAAACCGGTAAATAAAATGTTTTTCAGAAAATGTACCCAAAGGATACAACCCAGTATCCAAAATTGCTTAAGAAGGAAGAACCAGGATAATGTAACCCATTTCCAAGGAAAAAGTCCATCAAGAGATGCCAGCCACGAGGTAACCCAGATGTTGGAATTATCAGACATAAAAGCAACTATTACAATTATGCTCCATGAGGTGAAGATAAACACACTTGAAAGAAAGATAGAAGTTCTCAGCAGAGAACCAAATTATAAAAAGAACCACATGGAAATTTTATGGCCAAAGATACAATATCCGAAATTAGAAATAAAAACCACTAGATGGACAATAGAAAAAATGGAAATGACGGGAAAGAATCAGCACACTTGAAAGTAAATTAATAAGTGTCCAATTTTAATGATGACCCTAAGTTCTTTAAGGTGGATGAGGCTTTGAAAAATAAACTGTATCAGACTGTAATTAGCTACAGGGATCCTTGATAAGATATTAACCTAAGTACATTCATGTGGCTCCTTGAGATACATATGAAGAAGTTCCTGCTGTTTGTTAATTACGTTGAATAAGGAATTAGCATTATCATAGGTCCAACTGTGATGATTATGCAAACTTTCTGTGACAGTATTTTTTTTCGGGCTTAATAGGTAAAAACATGTCACATATGCATTGGGGAGGGTATGTGCTTTGGTGAGTGCTGTGAAGTGTGTAAACCTGGCGATTCATAGACCTGTACCCCTGGGGATAAAAATATATGTTTATAATAAATAAAAAATTAAAAAAAAAACAAAAACCATAAAAACATGTCACATATGTTCTGCAACTTACAATGTCTGAGCTCAAGCATGCGTTGACGAAGAATGTTCCCTAATTGGGTCCATTAAGTTATGTACCTGCAGCAAAAGCAATTTCGAAACCTAAGAGAGTCATCACTAGATAATTGCCAAGCTCATCATCAGAGTCAGTGCCTGATAAATTGCTTTGCTCGCCTGCTCATGTTACTCTTTGCTTTTTAAAAAAATTTTTAATTTATTTTTAATTTTTGAAAAGATTTTATTTATTTATTTGAGAGAGAGACAGTGAGTGAGAGCATGAGAGGGTAAAAGGTCAGAGGGAGAAGCAGACTCCCCATGGAGCTGGGAGCCCAATGTGGGGATTCGACCCCAGGATTCTAGGATCATGACCCGAGTTGAAGACACTTGCTTAACCAAGTGAGCCACCCAGGCCCCCTCATGTTAACTCTTTGAATCAGCGTTTGTAATAGGGCCTTTTCCCAATTGTGGATGTGATTACAGAGATGTCACATGAAAATCGACCTGTCTCATAGGCCCAATACATGCTTTCCAATCTCATAACAGAAAAAAAAAATTACAATGTTTAATGCTGCTAATACTTAGCAATCTGTTACGCGACATCATTAAGGCGAGTCTGGAGGAAATGGGACTGGTATTATGTTTGGAAAAATAACTTCCTGATGAAGGAAGACAATTTCAAGGCTTTAGAATATCTCTCATCGTTACATTAGTGCCATATTATTTTTTTTAACTTTTTTTTTAAGATTTTATTTATTTATTTGACAGACAGAGATCACAAGTAGGCAGAGAGGCAGGCAGAGAGAGAGAGAGGGAAGCAGGCTCCCTGCTGAGCAGAGAGCCCGATGCGGGACTCGATCCCAGGACCCTGAGATCATGACCTGAGCGGAAGGCAGCGGCTTAACCCACTGAGCCACCCAGGCGCCCCTAGTGCCATATTATTTTTAAAAAGCAGTGTGAATTCTTGTAATAGTGATAATTCTGGATTTAAGAGTTTAACAAGTGTTACCATTTAATTCCTGTAAGATAGGAAGCACAGGGGCGCCTGGGTGGCTCAGTGGGTTAAACTCTGCCTTCAGCTCAGGTCATGATTCCAGGGTCCTAGGATCAAGTCCCACATCAGACTCTGCTCAGCAGGGAGCCTGCTTCCCCCTCTCTCTCTGCCTGCCTCTCTGCCTACTTGTGATCTCTGTCTGTCAAATAAATAAATAAAATCTTAAAAAAAAAAAAGATAGGAAGCACAATTATATCCATCTTATGTGTGAGGAATCAAGGGAGGCTGACATTCGATAACTGGTCAGCACAGAAAAACTGGTAAGTAGTGGAACCAGGATTTGAGTTCCCCTCTATCTGGTTCCTGAGCCTAGACCACTAGCTACTGTGTTACATAGTTACTTCCTATAACAACCAAATGAGAATCTTTATTATTTTTTTTTCTTTAAAGGTCACAGTTGTCAAGTTGAAATGAGTAGGACAGCCGGGTAAGCAGTGGTTTTCACATGTTTTGGTCTCAGGATTCTTTCAGACTCTTAAAATTTATTGAGGACCTTGAAAAGCTTTGCATGTGTAGGTTATTTTTACCTACAGATATTTTACCCTATTGGAAATTAAATCTGAGACATTATTACCTGAGAAATATTTACTAATTAAAAATAACAACAAACTTATTACATGTTAACATAAATAACGTTTTTAGTGAAGATAATTATGCTTTCCAAAACAAAACTTTAGCAATTAAGGGTGGCTTTAAAAAAAATTCTATATCTATTAATACTTGGCTTAATAGAAAACAGCTGGATTTTTATATATGCTTCTGCATTTCATCAGTTGTGAGATGTTGTTTTGGTTGTAGCACATGAAGAAAATATGGCCTCTGTACCAGATACTTGGTTAGAAAGGGAGAAGTTTCTTAAGAGCCTTTTTAGATGATTGTAGGTATTCTTGATACTATCAAACTCAAGTTGTACTTTTTGAAAAGTTCACTGCAGTGTGGGATTGGGACCCCTCAGTGAACCTTTTGTACTGAACCTTTTGTTTGATTTGAACCTGTTAGTATATCTTGTTCTTCTTCTTCTTTTTTTTTAAGATTTTATTTATTTTTTTGACAAAGACACAGAATAAGCGTGAGTGAGCACAAGCGAAGGGAGAGGCACGCAGAGAGGGAAGGAGAAGCAGGCTCTCTGCAGAGCAGGGAGCCCAAGCAGGACTTTATGTGGGACTTGATCCCAGGACCCTGAGGTCATGACCCGAGCTGAAGGCAGATGCTTAACTGCCTGAGTGACCCAGGCACTCCTATCTTATTCTCTGAATGGTCTTTTACTCATTTATAATTCTGTAACATTATGAATGGATTATTTAGAAAATATTGGCTCACTGATTTGTGTAGTATTCCAAATATTGACACCCTTCACTGTAAACATAAAAAAAAAAAAAAATCACGTTTGCTAACACAACCCTGAGCTCATTAGAAAAGTCTTTAAATACTGGGAAGCTGTCAAGTTCAAAGTGGCAGATATAAGTTTTTAAAAATACTAATGTTTACTTAAAAGCTTGAATTTTATCCCTGACGGCAAATACCATTCGTCATTCTCCTTAAAGGGTCTCGATATCCCACTGGGGCCATCGGCCACGCTTTGAGGGTCACTGGTGAAGATCTTTGATTGGGGAGAAGTAAAGAAGAGAACATTCATCTAAAGGTCCTAACAAATTAATTTCCAGGGTGCTGAAGAAACATGAAAATGGTCTCAAAATCACTAGCCGTAATCTGTGATAAATTAGGAGAAGTGGGAGAGAGTTCAGACATGCAGGAATGAGAAAAGATTGCCTTCACTCTCCCAGGGGATGTATTCTGGCCAACTCTGATTCCCAGAAAAAGACTATATGATATCCCATAGCAGGTAACTTCAGAACCCTACAGAATAACTCATGGGAGGTCATCTTAAGTTTTGTTTTCCTGCACAATCACCTGACAAGTGCTTCACGTGGCATACGTATACCCTGTAGTATTTTAATAACTACGAAGAGACAGTTGAAGGATAATTTGTATGGCTACTGCTTGTACAAACTGAACCAAGCTCATTTGATTAGACACCGTTTATAGAGTACCCGCCATATGCAAAATGCCGTGGTAGGGAAATGGCAGACGGGAGGGGCACAGAGAAAAGAATTGGCCTTGAGATAGGAAAATACCGAGGGTATTATCCAGTATAAAATCTGTGAATGCCACCTAATGAGAGGAAGTAGCATGGCCTTACGGGAACATCATAGCATGAGGAGTTAGAATATTTGAAAATGTGCTCATCCTGGTTTCTGCCAACTCAGTAGACGCCCTTGGGCAAGTGACGTCAAGTCTTGACCGGTGTTCCATGTCTGTAACATGAGAGGTTAAGGTCCCTGGAAGAAATGGAGTTGTGGTCTCTCAGTTTACAGAGCATCACCAAGAGGGACTTTGGAGAAGACAGTTTGCTGTCCTAGCTCTGTGCTGCCCTTTACTAAAGCCACTAGTCACATTGTGGCTATTGAGCACTTGAACTAGGACAAGTCCAAACTGAGATGTGCTCTAAGTGTAAGTGACACAACAGATTTTGAAGACTTAGTATGAAAAATAGAATGTAAAATATCTCATCGGTAGTTTTTTGTAATGGGAATTACTGGTTAAAAAGATAAGTTTTAGATACATGGGTTTATATGAAAATATTATTAATTTCATCTATATTTTAAAAAAAATATATGGTTCCTAGAGAATTTAAAATTACAGATATGGCTTAGATTAGAAAGTGGACAGTGCTGTCCGAGCTAACAGTTTCCAACCAAAGAATAGTAACTTGAAGAAGAACCTAACTTTACTTTTAACTGTTCTTTCTGAGGTTTGCAGACAGAGCGTGGGTCCCAGTTTTGACCAGAGGGCCTCCTGGAAGACTCCGTTTGGTCTCTGTTGTGTTCTCAGTCTGCACTTTGAGGAATGCTAGGGCCCCACGAGCTCTCCTCCCATGATTTGTCCGCAGTAGGCGAGGGTCAGGCCCCAAAGGGACGGCTGCTATGGGACACAGGGGACTTTCTCTCCCCTTCTTAATTCAAGCAGCAGACTGTTCAGCATGCACTGACTGAATGAAGTAATGAGCATACGAAATTTGTGTGCATTTTTGTTTAAGGTTCAGGCTTTGGACCGGCTCGGGCCACCGGGCTGATTCTTGGTGTCACCGTTCACCAGCCCTGTGACCTGCCTCCCCCTCGCAGAGCCTCCGGCTCTTCAGTCTGAAGCAGGAGAGCTGCGTGTTCCACCATGTTTTGAAGAAGCTTCCGGGTCACCCTCGGTCCAGGCCTCCCGGCGATCTGAGTCCTCGCAGTGTGAGTAGGGGGAAGTGTGTGTCCGCCCTGACCCGCAGGAGTCTGCCACTGAGGGCTGGGCCATGAGCAGAGGGGCTTCTCCTCATCCAGAGCTCCCTGGCAAACGCGGCCTCCTCCTGGGTCTGGCTCTCTCCTGCTCCACAAACCTTCTCTGCCTGCGCTTTCTGTCCCTCCCACTTCCCCTGTTCTCCCTCAGCCCTACCCGGGCCTTTTCCTAAATAAATAAAGACTCTCAACTTCCTGCCCTTCTATCATCAACCCACACTCTCCCTCTTTCAATCTGCTTCCTTGTGATGCAAAAGGAAAAACCCTCTTCCTCTTGTGTAAGGCCAGCTTTTTTACTGCGCTCCTTGTCCTCCCTTTCTTGGGACCTAGGTCATGTCTTCTTGAATTATCTCTTTTTCATCTCATTTTTGACATTTTAATCTCCTTTGGGTCGTTTCTTAGAGCCTATTAGATATCCTTTTCTTCCCCCTCTTTTTTTTTTTTTTTTTTTTTTTTTTTAGTAAAAGGAGAAAAAGAAAACCTTTATCTTGCATTCTACTTACATAGCACTCTCTTTATTTTGTATTAATTTTTTTATTTCTTTAAATCTATTTTTTGTTGATGTAGAGTTGACACACTGTGACGTTACTTTCAAGTACACAACATAGTGATTTGACGTCTCTATACTGATGCTATGCTCACCACACGTGTCACTACCATCTGTCACCACAGAATGCTATTACAATATCAGTGGCTATATTTCCTACGCTCTGCCTCATATTCCCATGACTTACTCATTCCATGACTAGAAGCTGTCTCCCACCTCCCTTCACCCATTTTGCCCATTCCCCATCCCCCTTTTCTCTCTTTTTAAAAATCAAGTTAAAAAAGAAGAATCTACCCTTGTTTTGACTTCCTCATATCTCACTCACTCACTTTTCTATTTCTAGTACTTACCATATTAATTGAGTTACAAAGGCACGTTCAAGAATCACCTGTAGAATAATACACCGATTTAGAACTACTCCGGACCTCACGCAATCATCAATCAAGTCAAAGGTAAGAATAGACAGATGTTCAGATATTTAGGGATTCCGAATTTTTATCACCTATACAACCTTTCCTGGAAAGGTATGGGAGAATGTGTCCTGGGAAAATGCGGAAGTAAACCAAGAAAGAGGAAGACATGGGATCTGGGAAAGGGGAGGGAGAACAGCAAAAGGAAGTCCTAAAAATAGAACGACAGAGCAGGCCTAGAGGAAAACCAGTCCAGACTGAAACAGAAACGTCGAGTCCTCAGGGAGGCCTCAGGTCTCCAGGAGTGGAACCAGTGTTTTTGGAGTGCAGGCAAAAAGTTATCAGGAGGTAGGTGACACAGATGCTGGAGAATCTTGGAAAAAGCATGTAAGAGTATTAGATAGAGGTATACTGAAATTCAAGCACATGCAACACAAATCTCCTGGTAACTGCTGATCTACTCTGGGTCTCAATAGATTTGTACAGCGGACATTTCGTATTAACGAAACCATGTAATACGTGTTTTTTGTGTGTGTGTGTGTGTGTGTGTGTGACTGGCTTCTTTCACTTAGTGTGACGTTTGCAAGTTTCATCCATGTGATATCTCACCCCTTTCTGTGGCTGAATACTATTCCATTGTTTGGATATACCACTTTTCATTTGCATTAGAATCTTAAACTCTCTTGTTAACAATATGTTATTGAATGAACAGGGGACCAGGTGGTGTGATCTAGTATACATTACAACACAAGTCCTTGTTGTGTTGTGAATTTGAAAAGGTCTATTTTTAACACGTTTTCTGAGAATATTTAGATATGAATTAAGAACATGTAGGGGAATCAAGAAATCATGCCAGCTGCCACAGAACTTTTGGCAAGGATGGTAACTTATGTATACATTTCTGAAGCTCTTCTCAGAATTGGAAATGGCCAAGAGACATTAAAGAAATAAAAACAAAATACCCCTAACTAATTTGTTTTGAAACCAGGGAATGATGCCAACCACATTTCAAAGAATTTCAAAATTCAAAGAATTTCTATTAAGTACAGAGCAGTGGGACCAGACGGAAGTGACAGAGAGAGAAGGAAATCCTAAAGCCCTATCAGCACCCCTTAAGTTAAAGTGATCAAAGTTGAGAATGAGGATGGGATATGTGGCTAAAATAAGAACATGACACATGGCTTACGGTAATGAAAAGCAAATTGGGGATTTTCTCTGATCCATCTTCTCAGTAACTCAGGGTTTCACATGGAGGCAGATAAGGACTTTCCCAAACAGAGTGGTATTAACGTCTACTTTCTTCTCTAGAGGATGGAGGGCTGTTTCATGTGAGCGGATGTATCAAGAGTGGTTACCAAGCCAACAGCAAACTGATGTGGAGAATTGCCTTCCTACAACAGAGAATGAAATATGGAAGTCAACCAACAAAGACAAATTAGCCCAGTGCAGTGGGACCCGGGGGCAGACTCTGGCCTCAGTTCTTTCCAGTCTTCTGTAGACTTCTTTTGGAATGGTTTTGAGAACACAAGTCAGCTCTCCAGCTGGATCTACTCATCTCTCTTTCTGTGCTTTTACCCATGGTGCCCTCATCCATTCACATGATGTGAGGCACCTTCCGTAACCCGAGGACTCCCAAATTTATATTTCTATCCAAGATTTCCCTTCAAAGTCCCAAGCTTGTCTATTTTTCAAATGGCATCACAATTGTGTCCCAAACCCGACTCCTGATTCTCACCCTTAAACCTGTTTCTCTGCTGAGAGTGTGGCATTATCCACTCCATTGCTTGAACCTAAAGCCTAGCAATTTCTTCCTCTTATTTAATGAAACCCTCTATGCCACATTTGATCCAGTTCACTTAATCCAAAATTCCAATTCCAAAAATACATCTTGAATCCTTTTGCCAATATCTGAACTACTGTGACTTCTCATTCGGATCACTTACTTTGCATCCTAACAGACTTGTTTTCCACCTTGTGCTTCCCAGGAGCAGCCACGGTAGATCTAAAGTCTCAGTCAGACCATGCACTCCTTTCCTTGAACATCTTAGTAACTTCTTATAGCATCTCCGAGAACATCCAAGCCTGGGAGTGACCTGGTTTTGTCCATCTCTTTCACTTTAGATTCTGTAGAATGATTAGGACAGAGAAGAGCAAGAGCGTTCCCAGCCTCAGGGCATTTGCACCTGCTGTGCTTCATACCTGCCTAGTTCACACCTATCCTTTCTTTATCTGGATTGCTCATTTTCATCTTCCAAGTCTCATCTTAACTGTCACTTCCCAGGAGGTCTAGCGCATCACCCAGTGAAAGGCAGACTCCTCCCCATTTGGTATTCTCTCTTGAAGGACTCCCTTCTTTTTCTTTAATAGCTTGCCCCAGTTCATACTGGATATTTGGTTTCTTGCTTGTTTATAGTCTCATTCACAGCAGGGAATGGGACTGGAAGCCACTCCTAGGATTTTTTTTTTCCCTTTCACCATTTTCCTTCTGGTGCCTGACATGTGGAGATCTTCTACTAATATATTTTTCAATTAAGTGAATGACTTAAAAAATAAGCAAACATCAATAGAACAAGACAGAAATGAGATAGATGAAAAAATTCTGCCGCAGAGAGAATTAGAGGATCGCCATAACTTTTGAAACCAGGGGATGAAACCATTTCAGGAAAGAGGGAAATCCCAGGGAGCATTCGCTTAATGCTTTCAGGGCACTGGGAGAAATCATGAATTCTTACAGAAGAGCTAAAATGTGTTATGGTAAGACAACAAAATGGGAGAGAAAGGGAAATGCAAGGGGATGGTAGGACCGTGGCAGAAACTGCAACAGCATTGGAAACAACAAGGAGCAATGTCACCGCTGCAGAGAATAAGGTCAGTTCAGTGAAAGGCGAGTGTAAGGCGCTCTGAGAACACAGAGGAAAAGGACAACGAGAACAGAGAACTGGAAGGAACATCCCGGACCTGCAATGGGTAGACAAAAAAGAAAGGTGCAATGTGGATAAATGGAAGTCCTGACAGGGAGAGAGGAAAGGGAGCAAGGCTGCTTCTGAACTCAAGAAAGGTCCAGATACGCCCGTGCATGAATTCACGACAAAATTAACAGCACCTGGAAACAGCTTGGTGACTTTTTTGAATTCAGGCTTACGGAATTACTTACTTACACTTTGCCGAGCAGAGTCCTACTTGTGATGGGAACATGAGCTTTGGGTGGGCAGGGGTCTATGCACAGTAGGTACTCAATACATATATGCCAGTTTTAACATAAAAAGTTATATACTCGTGTAAAAATCAGCAATGGGAGGAAGGATTGCAGTCTTTTTGCTGACATACACAAGCTTCAGTAAAATTACTATAATAAAATTATATGCACTGGACAACAAAATATATACTACAAACTCTACTTGTAATCTGTGAACAGAAGAATCAAACCAACAGTGGAAAGAAACCTTAGCATAATTCCTTTGAGTTTTTACCTAATCAGAGAGACAAAAGTATCTGTGATTATAGATAAATTGAGTAATATAAATAATACTTAAAAACATGTAACAAATTTTATTCTTTATAAAAAAAGAAGTCTTCTTTTTTTAAAGTTCCTGGAACACTAAATGACAAATCTTTAGTTAAAAATAACTCATGTGCATAATATAATTTTATTTTTAAAATTCTGCATGCATGTATACAAATATATTTTTCTGGGTAAAAATAATGCAAGATGGAGACAGCAGTAGGAAAAGTATTTTCTCTGGGTGGTGGGATTTCTTTTTTGGGGAGCATTCCAGTTTTTAAAATTATTTTTATTTAAATTCTAGTTAGTTAACATACAGTGCAGTGCTGGTTTCAGGAGTAGAATTCAGTGGTTCATCACTTACCTACCGCACCCAGTGCTCATCACAACTCGTGTCCTCCCTCAGACCCATCTGGGGGGTGAGATTTCTAATTATTAAACATTTTCCTTTTACTTTTATGAAATTTCTATCCTTTCTACAGTGAAGTTGTATTACTTGGATAATTAAAAAAGCAAAGGGGGGAAGCTAGCCAGCTGATACTCACATGAAATATTATTAGTAAAGAGATGGTCCGTCCCAAGAGAGGGGTAGCCAGGAAGACAGAGGAGACGTGCGTACAGACAACAAAACCTTCGGTGGGGCTTGGGAAGCTTTACTAAAGTGTAAGAATTGAGATAAATCCAAGCCAAAACGTTCTATATGGAAAAGGCTGCCAAGGGTGCCAGCGCCCATCGCAGGCAGAAGGTTTTCCCAAGCACAGCATCCCATAAGGTAAAGAACAGAAACAGAAATAATCTCAAAGGAATATGGATATTAAAATAAACATAACCTTGGAAGGACTATGTGATGCTGCTGCTGGTTTGGGGAAGTGAAGAAGACTTCCGTCCTCTGGGAGTGGTAAGAGACAGGGCAGCATAGTAAAAAGATCTCTGTAGCATTAGACGTTCTTGTATGTGAGGGCAGGGTCTGCCCCTCAGATCTAGTAACCTGATTACTGAGGTTACTAGGTTACTAGGTTACCTCAGACTAATAACCTGATTACTGAGACGTCTCTGATGCTCAGTTTTCTCATCTATAAAATGGGGATAAGGTTACTTACTTTGGATGCTTGGTATATTGAATTATCCAAAGAAAGTCTGTGAACACATGTGGAAAAACATATCTGTATGCGTGTATAAGTACATATATATATATATATATATATATATATATATATATACATATGTACATAGTATCAGGCACAAGTGAACCTGGGGTTGGTTAGGAAAGAAATGGGGCTGGATCTTGAGGAATTAATTCGGTCTGTACATGTGGAGCACGAAACACAACAGGCAGAGGGGCACAGAGTACTTGTGTCTACCTTCACAGAGCTGACACACGGCACCTTACAGGGAAGCCAAAATCTGGATCATGGATCCGCAGGCGGGAGGGAGACAGATAACAAACCCCTCCCTCCTGCATTACGAGGGAGGCTGGGAAAAGCCAGAGGAGAAAAATAACAAACCGTCCACAGAGAATTATTCGATTTTATTCGATCAACAATGATCACAGCCTCATTTTTCTTCTCCCGATCATCCAAGCCCATTACTGGGGAGGGCAATGCAGGCGCGGAGAATCGAGAAGGTGGGGCTGGGAAGCTGGTAAAAACCCCAAACGTTCCTGTGTTTATTTCTGCCTGCTTGTCCGGGACCAGTGTTTCACAAAAGGAGTGAGAAATGAGTAACCACATGCTGGGCAAGATGTTCCTGAGAATGTCAGGAAGCTTGTTTGTCAACCTTAATTGACAACCGATGTTTCAGGACAAAGTGTGATTCTCATAATTTAATGGGACAGCATTGCTACTTAATGCCAGAGGGGGCAAGAGCGACTATAGGGCCAAAGCCTGTAGAGAGGAGAAATACGGACAAAATAATCCCCTTTTTGTTTTAGGAAAATGTAAAGTGGTGCCCCAGGGATTGTTGGCAAATATTATCATCTTTGAAAGCTACTACTTAACACAAATTCAGGGAAACCAGAGACTTCTGGGTAGTGTTAATCACAAGGAAAGAATGCCCTATTCTGTGGCTGCAACTTTTTAATGGAATACTGGTTGATTTTGAGTGAAGAAGGCCAGGGGTCAGGGTCAGTTTGGGAGAATTTCCTGCCTGTTTCTCTCAAGGCGCCTCTGCAAGACGCTTCTTTCTTGGCCGTCTTGAAAAGTTTCCTGGGATCACCCACATGTGGGAGCCACCCATACCTCTAGGGGCAGGGCTCCCCTTTTTCTCTACATGGCTTAACTGAGGGTAGAGCTCAATAGCTCTGTGTGGACCTCTGTGTGCTGCGATGGCTTCTGAAGATCTTTTCTGCGTCAGTTCCTAATGAAGAGTTCTGTGGTAGGAAAGGGCAGGGTGGGGACTGGGGCAGAAGGGTGCTTCCAAAGAGAGGGCCAGACTTGGAGGGCTCAACGTTTCTATTAGAGTCAAGGAATGATAAACAGCAATTTGGGGTTCAAGCATCGGTGGAGGGCAGGTGTGCAGGGGATGAAGCTGGGAAGAGTTTGGGACCTCCTAGCGCTTAGGGAGAGGAGCTGGCCCCAGCTAGGATGGAGAGAGTGCCCCTAGAAGTCCCCTCCTGGATCTGTACCGGTGCAAATATGGTGGAAGGGGGAGCCTGAGGAGAGGGAGGTCAGTTAGGAGAAGGAGAGAGTGAGGGGGAAGGGCAGGACTTGCCAGGGTGGAGCACACAGAGAGGAGGGGGACCCAGCGACATCAAGAACGTGGAATGGATAGGATTTGGTGATTTCAGTGCAAATGATGAAGGAAGATGAGGCAAGCCCCATTGGATGCCGGTGGTGCTCTTTACCCAACAGGAGCAGGGAACTTCTTATTTACTTCTCTGATATTTTCTCTGTACGCTGATGCTTATTTTTGGCTGCTAGTGGAATCTGAAACGGAGAAAGCTAAAGATGGCTGACTGGTTGCTGCCCCATTGCTGACAGGAAGAGAGTAGATAGAACAGCCACTGCTTTCCCTGTGAGCCAGCTTTGTTCCTGGGGGAAAGACACGTATCCCAGCACGGAATCACGAGATCACCTGGCAGCTGTGGACTGGAGGTGGGTCCAGATGCCAAGGGGCTGAAGGGGGAGCCCACCTCTACCTCTGCCTGGGTGGACGTGGAAGTTGGGCATTTGTGAGGGCTTCCAAGAGGAAGCGACTCTTGAACTGAGGCTTGAGGGATACGTGGGAGTTCTGTGGGTGGAAAAGTGAGATGAGAAGTGGGTAAAGACATCGCATATGAGAGAACATGGCAAAGTCGGGCGATGGCAAATGGCGCAGTCTGGCCGAAGGCTCGTGTGAGCAGAGGGAAAGTGTGAAATGAAGCTAAGAAGGAAATCAGGGGCAGAGCAGGAAGGGCCTTGAGGCAATGACAGGAAGTTACAGTCTTTGCCTTGTAGCTGATGGGGAGACGTTGGGGAGCTTTGAGGAGAATTACAGATGCCATTCTCTCGCCCACTCATGCACTCACCAGACGTTACTCAAGTTCCATGTTGGACCACTCTGGCAGCAGAGTGAAGGGGGGGGGGACAAAGAAAAGATGTTTAGCGGAGAACACCAGCTGTTTTCCCAAATGTACATCTTCTGCCGGGATACGCAGCTAGATGACAGTTCTCTGTCTTTCTTGCTGCTAGGTGTGGCCATGTGCCCTTATGCCAGTCTACGCCATGTGTGCAGAAGGGAGTTGTGCTGCATCCTGGCAAGGGCCTTTGAGACCTCTCCTGTGCTAGGCTTTATGCTTTTCTTCCTACCGGCCAACTGAGTTGAGACCTTGGAAACCAAGTCTGAAAGATCCTGGTGCTGCCATGAACACAGGCCTCCCTACTCTCCAGAATCGCAACCTGGACTGTTATGCGAGTCAGAAATAAACATTTATTATGTTGAGTCATTGTGTGTTTGGATCTATTCCCATAGCTTAGCTACCCTAAGCGTACACAGTTGGTGTGAAGAAAATGGAGGTCTCAGCTAGGGCCATGATGGTTTTCAGATTTGAGGATGGTCCCACCACTTCTGGTTGTCTTTTCTGTGGTTTGGAAGGAAGCCCCAGGCTTAAGCAGGAGGGATCCTAAGATGGATCCAAGAGCTGGAGGCCATCTCCTGCCATCGCTCGTGGAAGTTACTAAGTGCTGTGTGTGCCACTGTTTCTTGTTAGTGAGAAGGCAGGAGAACGTGTTGCTGAAGTCATTTTGGTGGTGTCTAAGGCAATTCCTTCCAGGACTCCTTCCCCATTTGCTTCGGCACGTTCAAAGAACTTTCTGGCTCTGCCTTGACTTGTCCCCGACCACTGAGCTCTTAGTGACTCTCCTCGTTCTTCCAGATGTTGACACGCATGGGCACCGTCTACATAACACATTCAAGCTTTTCTCAGCTTACAAGTCAAGTCGCTCGTGCCACGCAGCCCCTCCTCTAGCTACAGCGCTCTCTGTTCTCCCTCATCTCCCATGTTGGGAGCCAGGACTCTTTTCCAGCGAGCCCTCCAGAGCTGTTCCACACAAGCCTACCAGCTTAACTCTTTCTTTGCCAAACCCCGTGGATATTACCCAGTCCTTATCCCTGGTGACCTTGAAGGTCTCCCCTCAGCTTCCCTGACTGCAAACTCTAAACCTTAGTAGGAGCGTGACTCCAATAACCCAATAATAGAATACATAAATATTCATGTATATGTATGTACATTTACACAGGAATATACAAAACGGCCAAGGAAATGTTAACACTGCTTGTGAACTATTAATCACGTATAAGCACGTATTGATGGAGCCAAGGCCCCCCTCCCAGTCTTCGTATTTCTCCAATCTGTGTGGAGGGTCTTGCGTTCTCTTTTACTCTTCATAGAGTTTTTCTCTGGTGTATGTTTCTTTCTCCTAGTTTCTTGTGCTTGTTGGGTTTATCCCTGTTGTCCTAAAAATCTGGCAGTCATCTGCGTTCGGTCTATCACCTTGATCCAATTCCAATACCACTCCTGCTGTACTTAACGAAAAAAAAAATTATGTCTATTTTAGATCTTTCTGACCTATTCCAGTCTCTTTTTTGGACTGATAATTTTTATTAATTGCTTTGTTTTTTTTTTTTTTAGGTCAATAGCGATATTAGATACAGACCACAATTTTAGCTCCTTCCCCAAAGCTCCCTCTCGCTTTTCTTTTCGTTGTCTTTTTTCATTGACTAGAAATTCCAGATTGCATTAGACATGGTAAGAGAGGACATCTTTATCTTATTTTTGGTGTTAGTGGGACTCATTTTTTTCACCATGTATATCATATTAGCTGCTGGCTGTACGTAGGCATTCTTTATCTTGTTTGGGTTCTATCTCTTTGTTCCTTCTCTTTCTAGGTTACTGAACAATTTAAAAAAAAAGTGTTGATGTCGTATTTTTATCCAATTCCTTTTGACCTTCATGCAGAAGTGAGTTTCTCCCCATTTAACTTAATCAAATAAATACATTTCCTAATGGAGAGAGGTCATCTGTTACACTGGTCTTCTTGCTTTGTGTCCAACTGTCACTGCAGAGTAGTATGAAAACAAGACCCTGAGTGACAAGTGACAGGACATCCCCCGCCCATGAGGAGGGCAAGATGGATAGACTGCGGTCTGATTTTCTAGTTGTCGTTGTTGTGTTTTTTTTCCAGTCACAACACGTTTTCATTACCCTCTGAGAGCAGAAGCCCGCCCCACAGAGAACAGGAGTCTGATCAGGCAGCTTCCAGGCCAGGATCTTAGGGCCCTGTTGCAGCCATGGAACAAGACAGAGCCACCTGGGGAACAGGATAGAAGCTATCTCTCTGGCTCTTCACCAACCACATAACCAGGTGTAGACATGGCATGTTTTCTCCTCATCAGCTCAACATGCCCGGAAGGGAGGCAGGGGCCGAGGTAACGAGGACCTTCTACTGTTACTTCTCGCCTTCTCCCCCTTTTCTGAGTAGGGGCTTTGATTCTGCACTAGTTCATATCTAACAAGTGCCCTTAATCCTAAACCTTAGGACTAAGCCTCAGGAGTTCCAACAGCGATGAGCAAATCCTTCTCTTATGAGCGGTAGTTGGCAAAGGCGGCCAATTATCTCAGGTGTTCACAATTATTTCCTGGACCTTTCCCACAGAGTAGACCCTAATGAGTTATATGGGAGGGAGACTCTCCTTTTTTTTAAAGAAAGAATTCAGCAGTCATGGAAGTTGAGCCATCTTTCCATGAGTGTGTGATCCTAAATCCTGTCTTAATATTTAACTGTAAAGTAAGGCAAATAGCTTAAAACATTTTAAGGTCCTAGTGAGGAGCCCAGTAGGCTAGGTTATCAAACTGTGGAAGAGGCTTCCCAGTGTGCTCGCTACCCCAAACAGACGTGGTGAGGGGAGAACTGGGAGCTCTGCCACCCTCACCCCCTCCAGCATCTTTCGCATTGGACCCTGGAGCTCCTGGTGGGCTCTAATCCCTGCCTGGCTAGAAGGAAAAACTTCTCCTCTTGAGTGGTCACACCTACCACGTGACTGATTGCTACGAAGACCGCCCCCTCGCACTAACACAGAACAGGCCAGGTGGGAGCCTTGATTAGGCTGCTCAGGGACCGTGCACAGGGTTTTCGGCAAGGTAGAATGGGCGCTGAGAGGTCCAGCCAGTCAGGAAATGGACATGAAGATCCCAGGTCAAGTGAGACCAAGAGAGGAGGGCAAGGGGATCAGGTGAGAAGCAAGAGAGGACTTAAAAAGCCAAGGGCAGGTGAACATCATGAGGGAGGAAAGACTGTGAGGGAACAAGACAGACAGCGGAGAACAAGAAGGAAGGAACAGGTGTGCTGAGTAATGTGGGTGAGTCTAAGAAAATAATGGCCTAGGTTCTAGAAGTTTCCAGGCTGTGGTTCTCGGGAGGCACCCAGGTGTGCTTTTCCTTCTTGTTCTTGGATTTCTGTGACAGTCCTATGGATTCTCAAATGACTGACCTGTGTATGTTAGCTTGCGTGTTCTCACAGCCAGAAGACCCAGCCCTAGACCCTGAACATAAGAGAACCTCCTTTTGTAGGCGGTGGAACCGCGAAACTCTGTCTTTCCGCTCATCCTGTTTTTCCTAATTCTCCCACCTCACGGGAATCCCACAGGGACAAAGCATGGCTGGGAATGTCTGGAGCTTGAGGATTTGAAGGTCACCAGCAGGACTGAGAGCTCGCTCTTCACACTCATGTCCACGAGGCTGGAAATCTTCTATCCCTGCAAGGAGGGCTCATTGAATATTCTCAAGTTGCGAATGATTATCTACCAACAGTGCTGGGGAGCCAGTCTCCTTCCGTCCTACTTGTACCCCTCAAACTGGCCAGGAAAGTCCCCCGATTCTCAGTCCCATTCCTTGGAAACAAAAGAGCAAAAGAACAAAAGATGAGATTTCACTCAGCATAATCTCTTTGAGTCCTGTCCATGTTGCTACAAAAGTTGGGTATTCATCCTTTCTGATGGAGGCATAATACTCCACAGTGTATATGGACCACATTTTCCTTATCCATTCATCTGTTGAAGGGCTCGAAGAGATTATGCTGAGTGAAATAAGTCAAGCAGAGAGAGTCAATTAGCACTTGAGAGATTGACAATTGACAAAGAGAGTCAATTTCACTTATTTGTGGAGCATAACAAATAGCATGGAGGACATGGGGAGATAGACAGGAGAAGGGAGTTGGGGTAAATTGGAAGGGGAGGTGAACACTGAGAGACTATGGACTCTGAAAAACAATCTGGGGGTTTTGAAGGGGCGGGGGGTGGGAGGTTGGGGTATCAAGTGGTGGGTATTATAGAGGGCACGGATTGCATGGAGCACTGAGTGTGGTGCAAAAATAATGAATACTGTTATGCTGAAAATAAATTAATTAATTTTTTTTAAAGGTGAGAATTAAGGGATGGGCATATCAGGAGAAGATTTCCGATTGTGGCTCCGAGGAGAAAAGAGGGCCTGAATGTGATTTGAGTCAGCATGGAGAACTTTCTGTATGCCCTAGGATTCCCACAGAGGCTCACCCCGCACCCCGCTTGCTGACCTTAGGACCCATTTCACGGAGCAGCTCTTCTCAGATTGGGGCTCAAGGGTGGAGAGAAATTAGAGGGGCATGCCCAAGAAGAAAGGCATTCCCTGTGGAGAAAGAAGCACGGCAGAGGGTGCGGGGAGGGTCAGCATGCTATCTAGACGGAGAACTAAGGACAAGAAGGTAAACTGAGGCTCAATCCTGCCGTGCTCTGTGGGTGGGAAAAGTGGACATCAGAGTTACAGGAATAGGAGAGGGATGTATCAGAGGCCCTGGGGAAGGGCTCGGCTTCGTAAGGACTGGAGTGAAGATGATGGGGGAGGAGAGGCCCTTCTTGAATCACTTTAAAAACCTGCAGAGACTCAACTGACAGGTTTACCAACAGATGTAAACATACTCTGTCTCAGTTAGGGGTAGGCTCAGAAAGACACACCGAGATCATAGCTAAATTAGACCGAATGGTTCATGTCTGCACTGGGGGAATGGTCTATGTCGCTAACATGTATGTCACTAAATCCTTGGATGTGCTTGTAATTTATATGAAAATGTTAAACAAAAACAAAAACAAAAAAACCCCAAACACCCCCGCCTCCCAAAACCAAAAAACAACAAAACCAACCCTGTCTCCCTTTTTTTTTTTTTTTTCCTAAGAGAGTTTAAGCTATCCTATGGTCTCTAGCCTTGGATTTTTAATTCATGGCAATGATTTTCAAATCAGTGAAACATTTCCTGCATATTATCAATTTCTGACTACAAATTAGAAAAATGCAAACCCTCTGTCTTAGCACCTGGCATCTCTGAGAAGACATTCTTTTCACAATGACATTTGAAGGCTTTCTGGATGTGACCGATGGGACAGTCATTCTGAGTGAATTTAGAGATTTTAATTACTGTTGTATTTAATTGCAAGTGGGTGCTGTGGGAAAAAAAAAAAAAAAGCTGTCAACAAAGGAAGTAATTATTCCAAAGCATTACATCTGCTCCCCGTTCTCTGTCAAAAATTTCTCACTAAAAATGTGTTTCTTTAAACGTAACTCAAAGCAGCTGATGAAATGTAAGACTATGGAAAGTTTCAAATCCCAGAGCAAATGCTGGGGACTTGACTCAGTGGCAAAAGACCTCCCCACCGTCCCTCGTATCCCTTCCCGGGGCTTCCTATGTAAGTTCGGATGCCTGCCCTTTTGTTTCCAAAGCTCAGTATTTTCCACTTAAACACTTCCTTTTCATAATACTTCTGGTGTCTCTGGAGTGTTATTACTGTTTGATTTTTCCCTTTTAATAATGACTCTGACTGTGGTGCCTTTTTTTTTTTTTTAAGAGAGTGGACAGAGCAACACTAAAGCTACAGACAACTGTCCAGACAGGAGGTAATCCCGAAAACCCTCCTAGGATGCCTGCGTCAACAGCCAAGGCCAGCATGTGGAAGGTAGCCTTTCCCAAGATCATTCCTCAGCGTCCTCTAGCCTGCTGGGAACCGCAAAGACACACACCATCCATAAGGCCCTGGGGACCTAATAGATGAGCAGAAGACGAGGTCAAAACCCAGAGTTAGACCGACCCTTTCTGGAAGACAAAGAGGCAGCCGCCTTATCAGTGAATTTAATGAGCACCTATTTGTGTGTGTTAACTTTGCCAAATGCAGAAACCCCTGTCTCCAGGGTGTTTATGATATATTGATGAGACAAGGTGCATACAGACCAAAATGATTTAATTACCATCTCCCCAGGCAGAGGCTCCTAGATGATCTTCCTCGGTGGAATGTCTCTTGTTCTTCCCCATTGGAGAACATCGTGATTTTCCTCTTTTCTCCCCCCACATTCAGGACCCTTTTCTACAGATGGAATTGTACATTTATCGGCTTACCTGTTTCTTGTCTGTCTTCCCGTGCAGAGCTGAGCTGTACGAACAATAAGGCGGGGGCTGTGTTCATTTTGCTGTTGCTCTATATCCAGAAGCTAACACGGTGCCTGCAACATAGTAAGTGCTCAATAAATGTTTCTTGAAGGAATGAGCAAATGAATGAGTGAGTGAACAAAGGAAAGAGAAGCTTGGCTGGGGAAAGTCTTCTAGGCCAGGAGAACATGTCGCAGACCCAGCTAGAAAGGAAGCTGGTTGAAGCCCCTTTTGACAAGGATAAGCCACTTTCCTCCCCAGAAATGACTCCAAATGGCAGGTGGGTGGGTATCTCTATTCCTAGAGGGGCCTCCTAACTGAGGACCTTGTGGAAATAATAAAGGAATCCAACAAGGGTGACAGAGATGCCATTGAGAAAAGAACCACACATATTTTATTCTATATTAACACAATCATTATATAACCAGGGGTAGAATTTTGATGACAGCCACCATCCCTTCCTCCCTGAGGGGCTACACAGAGCTGTTGCCCAGTGTGGCTTGGGGAGCTGTTTCTGTTCTGGCTTGATCTAGATTTCTCTTCTCCCAGCCTCTGCTGACCTCCTTCTGAGTCTGACATGGGTCCTTAACCTACTCTGCCTGCTTGGGAATCCATTACTTCCTTGTTTTGGGGTCTTTATTACTATTTGCAGAGAAGGGGTCTTTATTACTATTTGCAGAATATTCTCAGTCTCTGAAAATGTGATTGCTCAAATTTCACTTTAAAGACAGTCTGTATCAGCTGATATTTATAGGAGTTTTACCTCCCTCTGCTCTAGGCTGCAGAAAGCCTCCTGCTGGGAGTTGAATGATGACTATCCCTTCTTCAGTTCTGTCTATAGTAACTCCCACAGGGTGCTCAGATATGTCCCATGCACTTTTGTTTTGTTTTAGCTTAGCTTTAGGTCAGGCTAGTGTTTGGCTAGAAAATGAAAGATGGGTTTTACGTCGCTTTTCTGCTAGGCTCCTAGCAAGCCACTTGTGGTTGTGCGTGTGTTACTCTTTGGGAACTTAAATCTAGGAGGACTTGGAGCTCTCAAAATAATTGGCTTTTAGCAAGTGAATTCTTTCTTTAACTTTTCTTGCAAAGACACAGTATGGACCATTATGTCAATCCAATAAACTGTGAGGGTGTGGAACAATGGGGGAAAAAAAACACTGAATTGTGTGTCTGGGGGCCAGAGTCCAGCCTCGGTTTGGGCCCCAATGAACTGTGTGGCCTTGGACTGGTGCTCATTTTTAAACTGCTATCAGCTCAAGCAAAACCTGAGTCAGAGCAGCTTTTGAAACTGGCCATGATCCATTGTTTGCAAAAAAAATTTTTAATATCCATGCATCAAATGGGAAAGAACTAGTAGAAAGCTTATAAGAATAGCACTGAAAACTGCTATCATCAGCAAGGAAAAGAAGTGAGGATGAGAAAAATATCCATTTTTTTTTCATTTCACAAAAGAATCCCGGCTTATCGTTTTCCCCCTTCTCAGCAGCAGCCTTAAAACGTGAGTTAACGAAAGCAAACAATTCCGTGCTAATATATTTTTTTAAGATTTTATTTATTTATTTGACAGAGAGAGATCACAAGTAGGCAGAGAGGCAGGCAGAGAGAGATAGAGAGAGAGTGAGGAGGAAGAAGACTCCCTGCCAAGCAG
Source organism: Mustela lutreola (assembly GCF_030435805.1). Taxonomy (NCBI): domain Eukaryota; kingdom Metazoa; phylum Chordata; class Mammalia; order Carnivora; family Mustelidae; genus Mustela; species Mustela lutreola. The sequence goes on from NC_081293.1 coordinate 83,210,261, forward strand.
AGAACCCGATGCGGAACTCGATCCCAGGACCCTGAGATCATAACCTGAGCCGAAGGCAGCGGCTTAACCCACTGAGCCACCCAGGCATCCCCGAGCTAATATTTTGTTGTCTTTAAAGTTATAGCGGCATCAGATGATTTTATAGCCCACTGGGGCCAGAAGATTCACTGGGAAGCAGAGTGTACCTACATGAGCAAGTTGTACTATATAAAGTGGCAAGTGATCTCAGACAATTACAGAAACCTTCCTGTCTCAGTTGGTACCCTGGAGACAGCCAATAATGCTGGCATACACTGCTAAAACTGTCAGCAATAAGACGTGAGGAAAACCCAAACCAGAACTTTTAACAAATTATGAGGTTGTGGAAAAGAGCAGAAACGTCTTGGTAATGACTTACATTAACAATACAGCTACCTCCTCGAGCTCCCCGAGACAAAAAACACTAACAGCTAGGGGCTGAAAGGAAAACATGTGCACGTTACAAGGAAATGAAGATCAGAGAAACGGACTTTGCATGGGGGTGTGGTGGTTGCCAAGCTAAATGCAGAAGAGCCACGGTTCCGCTGATGCGAAAAGAGTCAACCACGACACAGGGAAGGCGGCCGAGTGGGCTTATCTCATGCACAGGCCACAGTGACTAAAGGTGGTTCAGGTGGAAATCGCTGGGTTTAAACCACCAGCAGTAGTGATGGGGGCTATAGCTCGGTCTCCTCATCCGTCAAGTATGGCCAATGGCTTCTGTAAAGAAAGCATTTTGGGGGCACCTGGATGGCTCCGTGAGTTAAGGCCTCTGCCTTTGGCTCAGGTTACGATCTCAAGGTCCTGGGATCAAGCCCCACTTTGGGCTCTCTGCTCCATGGGGAGCCTCCTTCCCCCTCTCTCTCTGCCTGCCTCTCTGCCTACTTGTGATCTCTGTCAAATAAATAAATAAAATCTTTAAAAAAAAAAAAAAGCACTTTGAAGAGTGCCTCGTGACTGAACACTCTGGAAATGTTCGCTGTTACTACTCTCATTTCTACTGCCACTGCTAGGAATGAGCCTCGTCAAACCAAACCAGACTCTTTTATTCCCCCCAAAACATGGATAAAACCAGAAAGTAGTATCGGATACTGGCAAACGACTTCAAGAGTTGGTTAGGCACAAGTCTCTATGTTCCCACATTGTTGGTTTATTTGTTTTATTACTGATTTATACAACAAATATTCATCGAGCCCTGTCCTGGGGCAAGGCTCCATGGCCTAGGATTCTGACAATGAATAAGATATAGTCTCTGACCCCGAAGAGCTCACAACCTGGCTGGTGGAGAGCAGACAGAGCAGACATTCTGAGGAGTTACATTTCAGGTAAGGGAGGGTACAGTGGGAGGACAGAGAAGAAGGAAGCCAGAGGGAGGAAGCCTTGATCCAGACTGTCTGGGGTATGGGAGGAGAGTGGGGGTGGGCCACGGTCAGGCGGCATTCCCTAGTGATGTCTGGACAAAAATGTGAGGTGTCACTGTTTCAGTTAGAATGGAGACGGCCAATCAGATTGAGGGTAACAGCCAGAACACCTTGAATTCCCTACCACCACTGACAAAGAACTCAAAGTGTGCTTTTTAAGTCAATGCCTACCTTTGTTCTTTCTTCCAATTAATAGAATGGAATCTTTATGGGCCATGATTTTATATTATCTCCTCTTGCAAAGGAAATGCTACTTTTATTTATTATTTATTATTTTTTGAGAGAGAGGGAGAGTGAGCTTGCAAGTGGGGCAGGTGGGGGAGGAGGGGACGGGTAGAGGGAGAGGGAGAGAATCTTAAGCGGGCTCAGCACAGAGCCTGACCTGGCTCTCGATCTCACAATCTCACCACCTTGAGCCAAAATCAAGAATTGGACGCTTAGGGCACCTGGGTGGCTCAGTGGGTTAAAGCCTCTGCCTTCGGCTCAGGTCATGATCCCAGGGTCCTGGGATCGAGCCCTGCATCTGGCTCTCTGCTCAGTAGGGAGCCTGCTTCCCCTCTCTCTGCTTGCTTCTCCGCCTACTTTTAAACTGTCTGTCAAATTAAAAAAAAAAAAAGTCTTTAAAAGAGTTGGACGCTTAACTGACTAAGCACCCCATAGAGGAAACAGTACTTTTCACGCTAACAGCATACATTTATAAAGGGTAACTTGCCACCATCACACTATGTAAGGTCCGTCTGGATGCATGAAGTCCTGTGGGGCCTTGGGCTGACCAAGACTGACCACTACTAAGGTTGTACAGACTCCAGGTCCTAGGGCAGAGCTACTCCGGGCCCCGGTGTGTGCAACTGCGTTTCTGTTACACCACAGCCGGGCAGGAGGTAGATGCGATGGCTGTGGCATCCTTTGTCAGAGGGAGAGGAAAGAGGTGGGGAAAAGGAACTCACTGTGAGCAGATAGAAGGCCAATGAGGCTACAGGTGAGGTTTTGTGAGAAATCCAAGACTGCCCTGCTGAGTACGCCATTGGGGGAGCGACATAAGCCAGAGAAAGGTGCCAGTCCCTCACCTCAGAAGAAGTCCTGGACACCAAGACACAGAAATCAAGATTTTTTTTCTAATCCTGAAATTGACCACTGTTGATTTTAACATGCAGTAGGACAGAGAGACGTTTTCGAAAGCCCTGGAGAAACTGTCGGTGAAAGCGTTCACATAGGGAATGCGCTTCCTGTTGTTCAATGCAGCTGTCTTCTTGTGGAACTCCCCTTTGAAAAATGAACAACAGACTTGAGGATCTTCAAAGAACAGAGTTCTGCTCCACCCTAGCTCTGCACATCTGAAAAACGGGAAAGAACATTTTCTGTCCTTTTTATTGAGTCGTGACCCTCAAAATGCATTTCCTTAATTCAAAGAGTCCCTCTAACATTTGGTAGTTTAAACAATTGGTTTAAAATATGTGAATAACTAGGCTTCATTTGTTGGGAATCAAGACCACTTGGAGAAAAAATAGAGAAAGATGCAAAGAATGTCTGAGAATTGTGGGTATTTCATTCCTTTTAAAAACCACACTTCACTTGCTCAATGAAAAAGAAAAAAAAACAAAACCTTTTATTTTTAAAGCTTCTTTCAAGCTGAAACTGTCTATGTCCAAGCTGTAGCCTAGAGCAAAATTTTACAGCTGAGTAACAAACCTCTTAAAACAGGGATTTATAATGGAAATGCTATCCGAGAGTTAATTACAGTGGGCTCCAGAAGGGTGTAATTTTTTCATCAGTTCGGAGAGAATGCCAACCTGGTGTGACCATATTTACCCCAAACCTCAGACTCCATTAATTCATTCCACTGGGCTATACAGCAAAAGCCAGTGTCCAGGTCCCTCTTTTTTTTTTTTTTTTCCCACTTTATAGCCCTAGTTTGTCTAAAAGGTTTCGGAAAAAGAAAAGTTCTTTTAAGAGAGGCCAGTATCAATAACAGAGGTTTTAAATTAGGACAGCCGAAGACCAAGAACGAAGTCCTGCCTGTTCTTAAGGGAAGAAACACAAACACACTCTTACTAAAAACAAAGTTTAAAAACCTGAAACCTTAATTATCTTTAGACTTCTCTTTGGACTTTGACAGGGTAAGGTTTTCATTCCTAGGAGGTCTGTTTTCTGAAAGTGCACCTGCTGCCTTATTGATGACTAAAGGAGTTAGCCTGTGACCAAGGGGACTGGGTGACACCAGGACCAAAGAGCAGAATTACCAGGGGGGATTTAAAAAAATAGATCTGCCTGAGTTCTAACGCTAGAGATTTAGATCCAACAGCCTGGGGGTGGCCAAGAGATTGAAAAGTTCCCTTGTGGATTTTAACAGGGGGCCAAGACTCAGAATCAGAGCTCTGTCCCTTCTACAAAAAGTGGGGACCATGGACCAGCAGTGCCCGTATCATCTGGAAAGGCAGAATCTCGGGCCATGCCCTATTAGAACCGGTATTTTAGCAGGACAATTGGGGGATTTCCCCAGGGCATTAAAGTTTGAGAATCAGGGCCCTACACTACAGCTATTGCAAACAACCTGCTGATAGTCTCAGACTCAGTCTTAGAGGAGTTCCAGTATACCCACCGAAAATATGATCTGCCCGATGTTCCTTGCAATAAATACAGATAGGGAGTATTCCTTCACCCGATCAGAGTTGGAGAACAAAAGGATGGTACTGATGAGATGGGTGTCCCTAAAGCTTTCTGGGCTCTGGATCCAGGACACATGCAGAGTTGGAAAGTGGGACGACGGGAGGGGGAGGGAGACAGTGGTTGAAATGAGTGATGATTCATCCATGTTCATAATGGAGCAGCCATTAAATATTTTGAAAATCATCTCTGTTTTTCTGTTTTGGCACACCCCAGTGTGTTTCTTGTCATCACCTGAATCATGCTAGGCTCTTTCCATCAAAGGTCCTAGCCCTAGGCTCTACTTCCCCCTGGACACTCTTCTCCACATCTTTGCACAGCCAGCGACTTCTTGGCATAAATAACCCAGCTTGTCACTTGGGCAGCAAAACCCTCCTTGGCTACAAGCTAGCGTAACCACCCAGAATTTTATAACATCATCTTCCTTTTAATTCCCTCCATAGCACTTATTCCATCTTGTTTCTTGGTTTTCTTTTTTTTTTTTAAATATTTTATTTATTTATTTGAGAGACAGAGATCACAAGGAGGCAGAGAGGCAGACAGAGAGAGGAGGAAGCAGGCTCCCTGCTGAGCAGAGAGCCCGATGCGGGGCTTGATCCCAAGACCCTGGGATCACGACCTGAGCCGAAGGCAGAGGCTTTAAACCACTGAGCCACCCAGGCACCCCAAACCAGAGCTTTATAAGATCAAAATTAGGGACAAGCTAAATGCCTAACAATAGAGGAATATACTCTACTCATAGAGTATAGTTCATTCAAATAAGCAAGAATAAACTATTGGCATTACTTCAAAATAAAAAACTGCACAGCAAAGGAAATGATCAATGAAATGAAAAGGCAACCTACTGAATGGAAGAAGATATTTGCATATCACCTATCGGATAAAGGGTTATTATCCAAAATATATAAAGAACTTATACAACTCAACACTCTCAAAAATAATCCAGTTAAAAATGGATAAAATACATAAACAGCCACTTCTCCAAACATCCAGATGGCCAAAAGACACATGAAAGGATGCTCAACATCACTGATCATCATGGAAATGCAAATCAAAACTACAATGAGATAGCACCTCACCCCTGTCAGAACGGCTGAAATAAAAAACCCAAGACATGAGTGTTGGTGAGAATGTAGAGAAAAGGGAACCATTGCACACTGTTGGTGGGTGGGAATGTAAACTGGGCACCCACTGTGGAAAACAGTATGGAGGCTCCTCAAAAAGTTAAAAATAGGGATGCCTAGGCGGCTGAGTTAGTTAAGCGTCTGCCTTTGACTCAGGTCATGATCTTGAGGTCCTGGGATGGAGCCCCGAGTAGAGCTCACTGCTCAGCAGGGAGTCTGCTTCTTCCTCTCCCTCGGCCCTTGCCCCTGCTTATGCACACACATACTCTCTCTCTCTCTCAAATAAATAAAATATTTTTTTTAAAAGTTAAAAAAAAAAAAAAAACTACCTCATGATCCAGTAATTGCACTACTGGGTATTTACCTAAAAAATACAAAATCACTAATTCAAAAGGGTATATGCACTCTTAAGTTTATTGCAACATTGTTTACAATAGCCAAATTATGGAAATGATCCCCGTGTCCATCACTAGATGAAGACATAAAGAAGATGTGGTATATGGAATGGAATATTACTCAGTCATAAAAAAGAGCTAAATCTTGCCATTTGCAACAACATGGATGGATCCAGAGGGTATAATGCTAGGTGAAGTAAGTCGGTCAGAGAAAGACAAAGACCACATAATTTCATTTCTTTGTGGAATTTAAGAAACAAAACAAATGAGCAAAGTAAAAAGAGAGAGAGAGAGAGAAAGGTAAACCAAGAAATAGGCTCTTAACTACAGAGAACACACTGTTGAGCACCAGAGGGGAGGTTGGTGGGGGATGGGGGAAATATGATATGGGGATTAAGGAGTGTACTTGTGATGGGCCCCAGCTGACATATGGAAGCACTGAATCCTTATATTGTACCCTCAGAACTAACACTACACTGTATGTTAACTATACTAGACTTTAAAATAAAATTTGAAAAGCAAATAGATCTACTTCATTCATAAAATGGAACATGAAGCAGCTCTAAAAGTTCATGTTTCTGAAGAATAGTATCAATGGGAAATAAATGGTCATAATATATATTAACTTAAAAAGTATAATATGAGAAGGAATATATGGTGTGAACACGTAACACATGTTTGTATGAAACAGGAAGGAGCTCCAACCAGAGTACAGGAAGAGAATAAGGCCACATATAAAGACATCTTCCATTTTGCCATCTTTTCCCTCCTCTCTTTTCCAAGGTGCAACTAATTTTCCCAACTCAGATATTGGTGATTCATGCCATCTGGGCCATCACAGAGCTCAGTACCCTGGCCACAGTGTCCAACTTATGACCAAGGTCAACCGATCGGGGTTTCTTATGCCCCTCTCCATAGTCACTGCCTGGGCATGTGGGCTCAGGTGGTACTCGAAGGTACAAATACTGGGACAATAAACTGGAACTCTTGATTTGTTTTTGAATGAAGAGATGAGAAAACAGTTGTGGCTAGTGCCCAGGTTCCTGCCATGAGGTGGGGAACAACAGTCACCTTCCATCCCGCGGGCTGCCCAGGGAGGGACGGTCAACTTGTGTAAGAGTTAGACAATCACAATATCACAGAAATCCAGAACAAGGAGAGGATGCGACACGTGTTTGTTAAATTTAGTTCAACAACAGTACTTTTCTTTTTCTTCTCTTCTTTGAAAAAGCCTGCTAGCACCAAGGTCTCTGAGGTCTGCTGGTATGATCTGGTCTTAGGACCCAGAAAAGAAATGCTGCTCTAAGGAAATAATGGATCAGGCCATGGACCATGACTTACTTCTTTGTGCTTTGTTTCATTTACTAGATATTTTTACAGCTAAAAATTACTCTTAATATATATGTTGAACATAGCTTTTACACAATATGCATAGACATATATGTATGGCTTACAAGATGGTAACATGCAAATGATTTCATGATTTTTCCTCTTTAGGCTTAATAATGTGCCATAAGCATCCTTCCGTGCCAGCACACAGGGCTCTATGACTCTGTCGTAATCACTCTTTGCTACCCTCCTGTGAACTGACGGGTACAGTCATACCTATCTTGGCCACGTGACCTCATTTCACCGCTAGGTGTCTCAGTGTTTGTCTAAGTGGGGTTAACTGACAGAGGATTTGCTATAAATGAAAGTGAAATACTGTAAGTAAAACCCTTAGCACAGTGCTCAAACAGAATGGGCTCAGTAATTGGAGTTCTATCACTATTTCTCCTATGGAATTCTTACTCCATTAATATTGTCATCAGTGGATAGCTGAGTTATTTCCGATTTCCGATTCAACAAACAAGACCGCAACACACAGTTTACCCTTGTGTGATTTTTAAAGACTAAACTCCAAAAAGCGAGACTGCTGGGCACAGTATATACCACACGCATACAAAGAGAAACGTGACAGCATACACACACGTATACACAGCATATACACAGCATGACCCCAGGACTTCGGTACACAAAGACACCCTTATGAAGAAGAATATTTCAGGGGCTCAGAGGTTATCTCTTGGGAGCTGGCCAAGGGCTAGTCCTAAAGACACATTTCTTTGGCAAGTGTGGGGTCTGAACGACACAGGCCTGCTGAGTTAACCCTTTTCTGCCCCCGGGGAGATGCATGAGCCAAGACAGAGAGGTGGAAATGCACAACCCACACTTAGGGACAAGAGTGCAAACCAGTAGCATTAAAGGGAAGGAGAGGAGCGAGAGGTCAAGTGGAAAAGTAGCTTCGCCCAAACCATGAAGAGGAACCATGGAGAGGTTCAACGCACAGAAGCACGGGGATGAGGATAACGCACGTGGGAGTGGTTTTAAAGATAAGCTGGAGGGAAGATTCTGGAGCCTGGGGACCCTGCCAACACCCCGTGGGACAAGATGGCCTGAAGCAGTGGGAATGGAGAGGGCCTGTGCAGGAGACTGTGAAAAGCAGCCAACTTTCAAAGTCACTGAAAATGGGGACAAAGCTGAGGGGCTAGAATCCTAGAGCCCTCTAGGATCGTAAGCCCATGTGGTCAAAAGTAACAGCCTCCCGATACCAACAGACGTGCCAGGAGAGCCTGCGGATCCATTCACCAACTGTTTATCAAGGGCCTACCAAGTGCCGAATGAACCATCATCCAAGTTTGGTTCATGAGCCCCCCTCCGTCCCCTGAGGAGCTTGTCGACAAAGCCAATTACACCCCCCAAGAGCTACCAAATCCAAGTCTCTAGTGCAGGGCTTGGAAATCGGCATTTTTTACAAGCTCCCCAGATATTCTCACCACTAAAGTTTGAGATTCTCTGTTCTCTCTGGTGCCCAGAAAGTCATTTACACTGGGAATACACTGGGAATTTAAATATATCTCAAGTTGTGAAAAGAGGGAGGAAAAAACTATAGAAACCAATAGATACAGGGTTGTTTTTGTTTTTGTTTTTGTTTTTGTTTTTCTTCCTCCTTTTTCCCAATTCAGGATGGGAGTCTCCATGGTAGGCATGGAGTAAGGCTAAAACTACGACATTTTTCTGGGTGGCTACATGTGTGTGTGTGTGTGTGTGTGTGTGTGTGTGTGTGTGTGTGTGGCCTTTCTGTTAGGAAAGGATGGCTAAAATCTGCAGATGATGAGGATGTCCAAGTGCATGGCCCTGTGTGCGATCTGATGAGGCCGAAGCTCTTTTAACCAAGAATGACAAGGTCTTTGCCCAGCACAACCCAAGACTGCTACAAAAAATACATGACATATATTTTGGAAATGAGCACATTAAAAGATGCCTTTATATATGGAGAAAGCAGAGAATTTTATTTAAGTTTGGGCAGCCCTTTAGAACGTTCATGAACGTTTTTAAAAGCAAAGTTCCAGAGGAAGCAAACGTTGCTAGTGACAGCCCAGAGCTCAGGACATAAGCCGAATGAAATAAAAAATCCAAGGATTTTTTGTTTTTGGTTTCCTCTCCTAACCTCTTCACCTGGCTTTCGCCTCCCCCTCCCGCATCCTTCTCCTTCCCTATAGGAGTCCTTTCCCCTCCTGGCCGACAGTGGAGAAGCAGCATGTTCCAGAATACGCAGCTCTCTTAATCTAATACAGCGTTGATGGTTTCTTTCATTAAGTTTCAGCATCCTTCTGGAAATCTGGCAAATACTATGATACATGCTATCTCCGTTAAATGTATTAAAAGAACATTCAATCAGGAAATTAGTTAACTATTCTCTAAATAAATTATATTTGAGATGCTACATATAAAATATGATAATTCAGAGAGTAAATCAAATTATACATAATATTTTAATGTTCTGTTGAAGAGAGTGAACAGGGCATAAGCTTTAGGGCCAGACAGAGATCAGTTTGATTTATGGCTCTAGATTCGGGGAAGTTATTTAGATTTTCCGAATCCATTATTAGATTCTCATCCATTACCATTGTTTCCGAGCCGGGCATTATCGGCATTTGAGGCAGGATAATCTTTTGTCCCATGAGGTGGTCCTCAGCATTTCTCACCGTGGTCCTCCTCCTTTTTCTAGCTACTAGATCCCAGGAGCATTCTCAGCTCTCACCTTGAGATACCCGAATACCGTTACAAACCTGCAAACGCCCCCCCCCCCCCGCCCCGGGAAGGCGGTGATGCTCCCAGCTAAAAGCAGGTGCATTAAATGAATAATAATAATGCCTCTCCAAGCTGGAAAAATTTTCCTGGCACTTTGGGGTAAACAAAGAGGTAGCTTAATCCCAGCCCGGTCCACAGGGGCTGCTGTGCAGAGCAAGCTGCTTCATCTAAACATCCCACCGGTAACACTGCAGTAGGAGTAAGACCTGAGGGTTGTAGTAAGAATGCAATGAAGCATCACGCGCTAAGCACCTGGCAGCCAGGCTGGTGCAGTCAAGTCAGTCGCGTGGGTGCTGTCCAGATGGGAAAGCCAGATGCCGGAGACGAAGGACAGCGGAGGTGGCCAGGAAATCAGTTACCTTGTTTGAGACGTTTTGCAAAAACAGGGAAGTGGGAAGTAAAGAGTTACTAGACAGTGTCGAGTTGTCAGTTTCTCTCCCACGCCCCTCCCCTCCCTGAAAACACTGTGTGTACTTGACGCGCTCTCTTGAAGGCCTTGGGCCGGGATGGTGGGGAAAATAAGGCTGAGTTTCAGGAGGATGTAAAGGGCCGCGAGGTGGCGAGAGAGGATGAGGATGCCAGCTGGGCACACAGGGAGGAGAGCTCACCAGCATTCTATGCGGCTTTTCCAAACTCCAGGCTGCGCTTACGTGTTCGCGGACCATGTCCAATGTCCCCGAGATTTTCACCTGCTCTGCACTCTATTAACACCCGGCAACAAGAGAGACAGCCAGCACTCATCAGAGCTGCTTAAACGAGATGAAGCTCAAGAAAAAGGAAACTGGAACGGATAATGTGCTAGCTAAAGGAGAGGCTGGATCCACCGGGAAGGGAAGTTATCTCCTCCCTACAACCTTCTGCTCCCGTTAGACCTTGGCCTCAGAACGCTGATATCCAACAGGGTTCAAGGACCAGTTTTATGTTTGTTTTTTTAAAGCACATTTTCGATGACTTTTTTTTTTTTTTTTTAACCCTCAGTTGCCCTATCATTTTCCCTCTACCTTCTTTGAGTGGCACGAAAAAAACCTTTTGTATCTGATTCATTCCAGGATCCGTTCATTTCCTAATCTCACTTTCCTTTGCCAAGAAGTATTTTCCAACACAATTATTGCCAAGTCATCCCTCACATAATCTGCCGAGGCCCTTCCCACATTCTCTGGGATGATTCAGAAATCATAGGAGAAATGCAGTCCCTGGCTTCTAGGAGCTGGGACTTTGTCTCTTTTTGATCAACTGGTCAGTTTTGTTTGTTTGTTTGTTTGTTTGTTTGTTTTTAAGGATTTGCTCCCTCTTTAGAGCCTTCACCATTTATTTTTCTTATTTCTGTATTCTTTTTTTTTTTAATTTTAATAAATTTTTTTATGTTTTATAAACATATATTTTTATCCCCAGGGGTACAGGTCTGTGAATCACCAGGTTTACACACTTCACAGCACTCACCAAAACACATACCCTCCCCAATGTCCATAATACCACCCCCTTCTCCCAAACCCCCTCCCCCCAACAACCCTCAGTTTGTTTTGTGAGATTAAGAGTCACTTATGGTTTGTCTCCCTCCCAATCCCATCTTCTTTCATTTATTCTTCTCGTACCCACTTAAGCCCCCATGTTGCATCACCACTTCCTCATATCAGGGAGATCATATGATAGTTGTCTTTCTCCGCCTGACTTATTTCGCTAAGCATGATACGCTCTAGTTCCATCCATGTTGTCGCAAATGGCAAGATTTCATTTCTTTTGATGGCTGCATAGTATTCCATTGTGTATATATACCACATCTTCTTGATCCATTCATCTGTTGATGGACATCTAGGTTCTTTCCATAGTTTGGCTATTGTGGACATTGCTGCTATAAACATTCGAGTACACGTGCCCCTTTGGATCACTACGTTTGTATCTTTAGGGTAAATGCCCAATAGTGCAATTGCTGGGTCATAGGGCAGTTCTATTTTCAACATTTTGAGGAACCTCCATGCTGTTTTCCAGAGAGGTTGCACCAGCTTGCATTCCCACCAACAGTGTAGGAGGGTTCCCCTTTCTCCGCATCCTCGCCAGCATCTGTCATTTCCTGACTTGTTGATTTTAGCCATTCTGACTGGTGTGAGGTGATATCGCATTGTGGTTTTGACTTGTATTTCCCTGATGCCGAGTGATATGGAGCACTTTTTCATGTGTCTGTTGGCCATCCGGATGTCTTCTTTGCAGAAATGTCTGCTCATATCCTCTGCCCATTTCTTGATTGGATTATTTGTTCTTTGGGTGTTGAGTTTGCTAAGTTCTTTATAGATTCTGGACACTAGTCCTTTATCTGATATGTCGTTTGCAAATATCTTCTCCCATTCTGTCAGTTGTCTTTTGATTTTGTTAACTGTTTCCTTTGCTGTGCAAAAGCTTTTGATCTTGATGAAATCCCAATAGTTCATTTTTGCCCTTGCTTCCCTTGCCTTTGGCGTTGTTCCTAGGAAAATGTTGCTGCGGCTGAGGTCAAAGAGGTTGCTGCCTGTGTTCTCCTCAAGGATTTTGATGGATTCCTTTCTCACATTGAGGTCCTTCATCCATTTTGAGTCTATTTTTGTGTGTGGTGTAAGGAAATGGTCCAATTTCATTTTTCTGCATGTGGCTGTCCAATTTTCCCAGCACCATTTATTGAAGAGGCTGTCTTTTTTCCACTGGACATTCTTTCCTGCTTTGTCGAAGATTAGTTGACCATAGAGTTGAGAGTCTATTTCTGGGCTCTCTATTCTGTTCCATTGATCTATGGGTCTGTTTTTGTGCCAGTACCATGCTGTCTTGATGATGACAGCTTTGTAATAGAGCTTGAAATCCGGAATTGTGATGCCACCAACGTTGGCTTTCTTTTTCAATATCCCTTTGGCTATTCGAGGTCTTTTCTGGTTCCATATAAATTTTAGAATTATTTGTTCCATTTCTTTGATAAAGATGGATGGTACTTTGATAGGAATTGCATTAAATGTGTAGATTGCTTTAGGTAGCATAGACATTTTCACAATATTTATTCTTCCAATCCAGGAGCATGGAACATTTTTCCATTTCTTTGTGTCTTCCTCAATTTCTTTCATGAGTACTTTATAGTTTTCTGAGTATAGATTCTGTGTCTCTTTGGTTAGGTTTATTCCTAGGTATCTTATGGTTTTGGGTGCAATTGTAAATGGGATTGACTCCTTAATTTCCCTTTCTTCTGTCTTGCTGTTGGTGTAGAGAAATGCAACTGATTTCTGTGCATTGATTTTATATCCTGACACTTTACTGAATTCCTGTATAAGTTCTAGCAGTTTTGGAGTGGAGTCTTTTGGGTTTTCCACATATAGTATCATATCATCTGCGAAGAGTGATAATTTGACTTCTTCTTTGCCGATTTGGATGCCTTTAATTTCCTTTTGTTGTCTGATTGCTGAGGCTAGGACCTCTAGTACTATGTTGAATAGCAGTGGTGATAATGGACATCCCTGCCGTGTTCCTGACCTTAGCGGAAAAGCTTTCAGTTTTTCTACATTGAGAATGATATTTGCGGTGGGTTTTTCATAGATGGCTTTGATGATATTGAGGTATGTGCCCTCTATCCCTACACTTTGAAGAGTTTTGATCAGGAAGGGATGCTGTACTTTGTCAAATGCTTTTTCAGCATCTATTGAGAGTATCATATGGTTCTTGTTCTTACTTTTATTGATGTGTTGTATCACATTGACTGATTTGCGGATGTTGAACCAACCTTGCAGCCCTGGAATAAATCCCACTTGGTCGTGGTGAATAATCTTTTTAATGTACTGTTGAATCCTATTGGCTAGTATTTTGTTGAGTATTTTCGCATCTGTTGTTCATCAAGGATATTGGTCTATAGCTCTCTTTTTTGGTGGGATCCTTGTCTGGTTTTGGGATCAAGGTGATCTGGCCTCATGAAATGAGTTTGGAAGTTTTCCTTCCATTTCTATTTTTTGGAACAGTTTTAGGAGAATAGGAATTAGTTCTTCTTTAAATGTTTGGTAGAATTCCCCCGGGAAGCCGTCTGGCCCTGGGCTTTTGTTTGTTTGGAGATTTTTAATGACTGTGTCAATCTCCTTACTGGTTATGGGTCTGTTCAGGCTTTCTATTTCTTCCTGGTTCAGTTGTGGTAATTTATATGTGTCTAGGAATGCATCCATTTCTTCCATATTGTCAAATTTGTTGGCATAGAGTTGCTCATAGTATGTTCTTATAATAGTTTGTATTTCTTTGGTGTTAGTTGTGATCTCTCCGCTTTCATTCATGATTTTATTTATTTGGGTCCTTTCTCTTTGCTTTTTGATAAGTCTGGCCAGGGGTTTATCAATCTTATTAATTCTTTCAAAGAACAAGCTCCTAGTTTCGTTGATTTGTTCTATTGTGTTTTTTTTGGTTTTTATTTCATTGATTTCTGCTCTGATCTTTATGATTTCTCTTCTCCTGCTGGGCTTAGGGTTTCTTTCTTGTTCTTTCTCCAGCTCCTTTAGGTGTAGGGTTAGGTTGTGTACCTGAGACCTTTCTTGTTTCTTGAGAAAGGCTTGTACCACTATGTATTTTCCTCACAGGACTGCCTTTGTCGTGTCCCACAGATTTTGAACCGTTGTATTTTCATTATCATTTGTTTCCATGATTTTTTTCAATTCTTCTTTAGTTTCCCGGTTGACCCATTCATTCTTCAGAAGGATGCTGTTTAGTCTCCATGTATTTGGGTTTTTTCCAAACTTCCTCTTGTGGTTGAGTTCTAGCTTCAGAGCATTGTGGTCTGAAAATATGCAGGGAATGAACCCAATCTTTTGATACCGGTTGAGTCCTGATTTAGGACCGAGGATGTGATCTATTCTGGAGAATGTTCCATGTGCACTAGAGAAGAATGTGTATTCTGTTGCTTTGGGATGAAATGTTCTGAATATATCTGTGCTGTCCATCTGGTCCAGTGTGTTGTTTAAGGCCTTTGTTTGCTTGTTGATCTTTTGCTTGGATGATCTGTCCATTTTAGTGAGGGGAGTGTTAAAGTCCCCTACTATTATTGTATTATTGTTGATGTGTTTCTTTGATTTTGTTATTAATTGGTTTATATAGTTGGCTGCTCCCACGTTGGGGGCATAAATATTTAAAATCTTTAGATCTTCTTGTTGGACAGGCCCTTTGAGTATGATATAGTGTCCTTCCTCATCTCTTATTATAGTCTTTGGCTTAAAATCTAATTGATCTGATATAAGGATTGCCACTCCTTCTTTCTTCTGATGTCCTTAGCACGGTAAATTCTTTTCCACCCCCTCACTTTAAATCTGGAGGTATCTTTGGGCTTAAAATGAGTTTCGTGGAGGCAACATATAGATGGGTTTTGTTTTTTTAATTCATTCTGATACCCTGTGTCTTTTGACAGGGGCATTTAGTCCATTAACATTCAGGGTAACTATTGAGAGATATGAATTTAGTGCCATTGTATTGCCTGTAAGGTGACTGTTACTGTATATTGTCTCTGTTCCTTACTGATCTACCACTTGAAGGCTCTCTCTTTGCTTAGAGGACCCCTTTCAAGATTTCCTGTAGAGCTGGTTTGGTGTTTGCAAATTCTTTCTCTTTTTGTTTGTCCTGGAAGCTTTTAATATCTCCCTCTATTTTCAATGATAGCCTAGCTGGATATAGTATTCCTGGCTGCATGTTTTTCTCGTTTAGTGCTCTGAAAATATCATGCCAGCTCTTTCTGGACTGCCAGGTCTCTGTGGATAAGTCAGCTGCCAATCTAATATTTTTACCATTGTATGTTACAGACTTCTTTTCCCAGGCTGCTTTCAGGATTTTCTCTTTGTCACTAAGACTTGTAATTTTTACTATTAGTTGATGGGGTGTGGGCCTATTCTTATTGATTTTGTGGGGCGTTCTCTGAACCTCCTGAATTTTGATGCTCGTTCCCTTTGCCATATTGGGGAAATTCTCCCCAATAATTCTCTCCAGTATACCTTCTGCTCCCCTCTCTCTTTCTTCTTCTGTAATCCCAATTATTCTAATGTTGTTTCGTCTTATGGTGTCACTTATCTCTCGGATTCTCCCCTCGTGGTCCAGTAGCTGTTTGTCCCTCTTTTGCTCAGCTTCTTTATTCTCTGTCATTTGGTCTTCTATATCGCTAATTCTTTCTTCTGCCTCATTTATCCTAGCACTGAGAGCCTCCATTTTTGATTGCACCTCATTAATAGCTTTTTTGATTTCAACTTGGTTAGATTTTAGTTCTTTTATTTCTCCAGAAAGGGCTTTTATATCTCTCGAGAGGGTTTCTCTAATATCTTCCATGCCTTTTTTGAGCCCAGCTAGAACTTTGAGAATTGCCATTCTGAACTCTAGGTCTGACATATTACCAATATCTGTATTGATTAGGTCCCTAGCCTTCGGTACTGCCTCTTGTTCTTTTTTTTTTGTGGTGAATTTTTCTGCCTTGTCATTTTGTCCAGATAAGAGTATAGGAAGGAGAAAATAAAATACTAAAAGGGTAGCACTAACCCCAGGAAAATATGCTTTAACCAAATCAGAAGAGATCCCAAATCGTGAGGGGGGAGAAAGGGGATAAAAAGAGGTTCAAAAAGAAAGAAAGGAAAAAAGAAAGAAAAAAAAATTAAAATAAAGAAAACGAATAAAGAAAAATATAAAAAGATAAATATATATATGAGATAAACTAGTTAAAAAACGTTAAAAAAGAAAAGGGTAAAAGTTAAAAAAAAGTTAGCAGAAGAAAAGAAAAAAAATGAAAAAGAAAAAAATTAAATTAACTGCAAGACTAAAAAAATCACAGGGAGAAAGCCATGAGTTCCGTGCTTTGCTTTCTCCTCCTCTGGAATTCCGCTGCTCTCCTTGGTATTGAAACCGCACTCCTTGGTAGGTGAACTTGGTCTTGGCTGGATTTCTTGTTGATCTTCTGGGGGAAGGGCCTGATGTAGTTATTCTCAAGTGTCTTTGCCCCAGGTGGAATTGCACCGCCCTGACCAGGGGCCGGGCTGAGTAATCCGCTCAGGTTTGCTTTCAGGAGCTTTTGTTCCCTGAGCGCTTTCCGTAGAGTTCCAGAGGACGGGAATACAAATGGCAGCCTCCTGGTCTCTGGCCTGGAGGAGCCGAGAGCCAGGGCCCCACTCCTCAGTGCGCCTTCAGAGAACAGCACCCAGTTACTCCCGTCTGCCTGACCTCCGGTCACGCTCGGAGCTCACTGAGCCTGTGACCAGTTCAAGGTAACACCGAGCTGTGAGCTTACTGTCGGCTCTGCCTCTGTAGCCGGCTTTTCCATTCCAATACCTGCAAGCTCTGAGACATTCAGACACCCCCAATCCTTCTGTGATCCTGCGGGACCTGGGGCCACGCCTACCCCGCGTGGCTTCGCCCCGGTTTAGTCTCTGGAGCCATGTCCTTCAGCGGAACAGACTTTTAAAAGCCTGATTTTGTGCTCCATTGCTCCGCAGCTTGCCGGGAGCCGGCCCCTCCCCCCGGGGTCTATCTTCCCGTCGCTTTGGATTTACTTCTCCGCCAGTCCTACCTTTCAGAAAGTGGTTGTTTTTCTGTTTCCAGAATGTTCTCTTCTTCTCTTCGATCTGCCGATGGATTTGCAGGTGTTTGCAATCTTTAGATAAGCTATCTAGCTGATCTCCTGCTAGCTGAAGTAGTCTCAGACTGCTACTCCTCTGCCATCTTGACTCCTCCCCCCAGGAATGCTTACTCTTATTGGTTCATGTTCAGGAACACAGTCAAGGATCACCTCCAAGACCCTTGGCGATGTAGTGTGGTTGAGGAGAATTCCTGCCAGAAGTCCTAAGACATTTGAGAAAGTAAATTATATAACATCTTTTCTTTCAGAAGATAAAATTAAAAGTTAAAGACAAAATTGAAATAATTCATGCATGCTTTAAAAATAGGAAGATATTTTTTCAAGTGTTTAGAATAAAAACAAAACACATTTGGCCATACCACAAAGATACTACTAACAAAGTAATTTCTTTCTTTCTAGTTTTGTCTCATGCCACACTTTAGTAAAATTCATAATACTTCTTGACTACTCTTCCTCTGCTCTTGTTGTTCTTATTTCTCTTCCTTCTCCTGTTCTTTCTTTTAATTCTTAAATACTTAGGATTGATCTAATTTTAATTTCTTCTCATTTAAAGCTATTCTTGGAGGGTAGCCTGGGTGGCTCAGTTGTTGAGTTTCAGCTCAGGTCTTTTACTTTTGGGTCCTGGGATCCTGCTCAGAGTTTGTCTCTGTGCTCAGCAGGGCGTCCGTTTGAATATTCTCTGCCTCTTCCCAACATGCCCCCCCCACACTCTCTCTAATACAAATTCCTTAAAAAGAGATGAAAAATAAGAAAAACCTGAAAAAAATAAAGGCTACAAAACAAAAATACAAAGAGTGCTACTTAATGTTTTCCCTAAGCTCTGAAGCTTTGCAGCCCTCTATTATCAGTAAACTTGAGAGGAGTGAGTTTTTTGTGATGGTCTTCTAGGGAAGGGATCCCTTGCCCTGATCCTCAAGTGTACTTCAACTAGCGCAGAAGCAGCTCTCCTCAGCAGCAGAAACAGGCCTCCATGTAAGCAGCTCTGGATTCCAGTATACGATGCTGTTTTACTCCCTGAAGGCTTGCAGTGTCAACGAGTGAGATGAGTATCACTGCACCTGGCTTTCTACCCAGGAAATGAAAATTTGCACCCCAGTCCTTCAGTGAGAAGGAAAAAACAAAAAACAAAACAAAAAAACCAATCTGAACCACCCAGTCAGAACCAACTCCTATTTCTATGGATTCTTGTGGCACAGACCCACACCATACCTGTGGTGTGCTGGAGGTCTTGCCATGGTTCTGTTTTTTGCTGGACCCCTCTCAGGAAAGTGAACGCCCTACCATGCTGTGATTCAGAGTATAGGGCTACACATCAGAAAGCCAGGATGTAGCTCCGTGGTTTTCAGCCATTTTCCCCCAACTGATGTCTGGAAACTCTGAAGCCTTCGGACCCCACCTGTTCTTCTTGTGACCCCTAGGACCCTGAGATCATACTGTCACACCTGGGATTCCACCCAGCTTCGCCACTTGAACACTTTTTAAGCCAGGAGTGTCCCCCACAGTAGTAGACTCCTAAGTGTTTCAATCACACACTTCGTTGCCGTAGGCATCTCCAGATAGGTGCCTCCCCTCTGCTGTATCCACAGCCGTATCATCTGCACAACTTATTCACACCCACGCTACTCGAGCTCTGAACCTGCCACAGGTACCACAGTGGGAGCCAGAGGTAGCTCTGAGGTGGTTCAGGATCTTCTTCTGGGGCTGCTGCTGTAGGTCCAAGAAGAGAAAAGTATCATCCCCATGACTGACTTTTTGTGTGCCTCCTAAATAAAAGAAACTTTTCCCACCATTCAGTGTTCCCTGAGTCCATGAAGCAATCCCTGCAAGGTCTCCTCTGATGGCAGGACATGGGCACAGGGATCTGAGAGTACTCACTACTCCCGGAATACCAGTCGATGGAGGCTTGCTCTGTGGGGCCTAAGCTGTTCTCTCCAAAGGTCTATATCAGAAACACCTGTTCTCCTCATCTCAGCATCTCTCTAGTTCCCCTCCTTCTGCTCCTCCCCCTCCTGCTTGTGCTCTTTTCCCTCTAATAAAGAAATAAAATCCTAAAAAAATAAATACATGATTGAGTGTAAAAGTGTACATTTAGGCCTTCAAGACCTGGATGGAAACACCCTCCTGTGTGTTTTTCTCTGTCATCTTTCCTCTTGTGTTGATGGCATCAGAGGTGCATCACAGCCCAGGGAAGTGAAAATGCCCATGGTGGAGGGACTCCATGTTCCTGAAAGACCACATAAAGGATTTCAGTCTCCTAATCTGAAAAGTCCCTCAGCACTGTCGTGGGGGGAAATCTGTGGCAAGCTACCAAATTGAGGGAGTTACTTGATAATTTAGCATAATGTAACATACCTACAACATGTTGAAATCACCAAGTAAACTTCAATAGTTATCAGCCTAAAACCTTTAAAAATGACCAAAGAGGCACCTGGATTTCTCAGTCAGTAGGATACTTGATCTCAGGGTTAGGAGTTTGAGCCCCACATCAGGCATAGTTAATTTAAAAAACAAAAGAAAAGAAAACAAAAGGACTTACACATGGCCAAAATGAATGAGGCTCAAAGAATGGAGCTGGTCGGTATCAGGATGATCCTGTCTCCAGTTCATTCAGCCACTGGGCTCTGCCCACTCAGATGGTGCCCGTGCTTATCAGCCAACCAGGTTCTCCTTCTACGAGCTCAGGGTCTAGAGGAGAAGATGGAGAAACAAGAAACAAAAATGTGAATGAAAAGAGCAATTGCGTGTTGTAGCTGTCCTTTTAACCATTGCCGGTTCTCTAATGTTTGCTCTTCCAGAGTAAGGACACTTTTTTCTTTAGATGTCCATGACTTATAGAAATTTAAAAATATTTATTTATAAATAAAGCATTCAACTATTCTCTGAAAAAAAAAAAAAAGTAAAGAAAAGAGCAATTGCTCCATAGGAAAAGAGCAAGGGACTACAACTAAGTCCTGAGCTCCACCAGGTGAGGGGTATGACAAGGCTATGCTGAGATGACATTGAGAAGTCCTGTGGTAAGAAAGGAAGGAGACAGCCCTGCATGAATCTGAGTGTAGTTAGTCTTGCAGAGGGCACCATGCAGCAGAGGATTGGAGGCAGAATTTGATGTTCCCAGAGGGGAGGTTAAAAAGGAGGCCAGGGTGGACAGAGGAAGCTGAGGAAGAGAGCAGAGATGGAGGGTAGGAGGGCCACGGCCCAGGGCAGTTTGAGAGTATCAGTGCACTTCTCCCAGTGCTGTGTGACCACATTTCCCCACACTCAGTGTCTGAACCCACAAACACTGTCTCTCGGTCTCAGGGGGTCAGTAACCAGCAGTGCTCAGCTGGGTGGGGCTTTTGACAACACCAAGAGAGGACCTGCTTCACTGAGAACCTGACTCACTTAGGGGCACTGGCCAGATACAGCCCATCTCAAAGACCTGAGTTCTCTCTGTTGTTGACCCACAGTGCTAGGCCACGTGCATATGTCTGTGCTTGTACTCCAGTGTGAGGATCTGAGAGAGAACACGTGTCGGAGTCAACATGTGGCTAAGCAATGGGCTTTTAAAAATAAATCTCCACAGGGCCTTTGGGTCATGTTGCCATGTTCTGTGGAATGGAAGTGAATCACTAAATTCAGACCACACTCAGGGGAGGCGGTTGCAAAAAGATGTATACAGAGGAGTTGGGGAACCAGTAGAGCCCCTGCAGGGAGAAGGTGATGATTCCTGCAGAATCCATGCCTTGCCCAGAATCAGGCTCGTAGGAAGGATTACTAGGCATGAACCCAGCTCTTTGAGCTTCCTCAAAGGTGGGGTCCTGGATGTACTTAGTCATTCACTGGGGGCTCTGGAAAAGGTTGTCTAGAAGGAAGTGGCTGTAGACATGGAAATGGTATTGGGCTGAGGGTGATCATTGATGTCCTACATAGGAGACATCTCTCCATGTTCTTGTATGAGGAGGACCCCAGGTCATGGCAACTCAGTGAATGTACACCTATCAGCATCACACCATTTGGAAAGGAGGTAATGGCTTTCCTCACAGGACAGGCAGTCTCTAGGGGTAAGGGTGGTTTCTGACCATCAAGGGCCAAGGCTCCAGTCCCTTCTTTAGGGTTTGCATTGAAAATTAGAAGCCTAAGGTCTTGGGAAGCTATTGCCCACCCCTCTGTAAGTGGGGCTGTCACCTTCTGGGACTCCAGAATGTGAGCACTGATGATGAACACTTGCATGCACACAGGAGTGAGTGTGCATGTGCACACAAAAACACACAAACCAGTCGGGACTGTGGGGTGGGATCTGACTAGAAGCAGATTCAAAGAAGTTGATAAGAGGAAGGAAGTTTGGTTGGAGACATTTCCTACATGTGACACTACTCCTCTAACATCATAGACATTATCCAATCTATGCTTGTGGATATCTGGTAGAAGGGCTTTTTAGAATCATCTGTATTTTACAGAGAAGACCATTCCAAAATGTAACTGGAATCTAATTCCAGTTAGAGTCAAAACCAGGTAAGAATAGAGACTTGTGCCTGAAACCAAGTGCGTTTCCAAGCTGAGGCCCTGGCCGCACCCAGATCTTCCCTGGGGGCCTGTGGAGAGGGATGTGTTGTTGTCACTGTTTACAGATGTGGCCTTGCATGCAGAAAGCGTATGAGGAGATGGCAGACCAGAGCACTGTTTGTGTAGGTGCCAAACAAAGAGTGGACTCCAGTAGGGGAGCCCAGGCAGTGATGTCACTTCCTTGAGCAGAGACCCCAACAGAACCTGGTACCCCTGCAACCAGGCAACCACATTCTAGTGTAGTCCAGTATCAGAGTTACTTGGCTGGAGACATCTGATATGGAAAGATGTTCTCTTGCTTCTTGCCTACTTCCCGGGGCTCTGGCTCCCAGAAACCCCAGGGGAATGGCGTCTTACATGCTGGGGACTTTGGCTCAAACCTCGACCCCAATGC
The DNA here is from genome assembly GCF_030435805.1 of Mustela lutreola. Classification (NCBI taxonomy): domain Eukaryota; kingdom Metazoa; phylum Chordata; class Mammalia; order Carnivora; family Mustelidae; genus Mustela; species Mustela lutreola. The sequence goes on from NC_081293.1 coordinate 83,232,541, forward strand.
CTCAGGGCATTTGGCAGGAGGGGCTATAAGGTACTTAATACTGAGCAGACTAGGCGATGCCCACCTCTCTGAACCATCCAAGGGCAGCCCCATTCCTTCTTCTTAAGCTTTAGGGAAAGAGGGCTATGTGTGGTTTCCCGCCCGTGGCCTGGGGCACGTTGAGCACAGTGGATGCCATGGTGGTCCCTTCTTGTTCACACCGATGTCATGGTGGGCAGGGTGGAAAGAGGATTCCTGAGGTGACTGTTACCTGTGCCAGAGCACACCCAAGGCCCTGAAGCTGTGCCACGTTTCTCTCTCCTTGGTGGAGGTGTGTGCGTACTGGGGTGTGGTGTGTCTGGAATAGAGTTCCTGAGATCTGAAGACCAACAAAGCCATCCAGACAGGGCTCTGAGGCCTCCTGCCTGGCTGCCGGGCACTGCCTCTGTAGAGCTCCACAACGGAGATGAGGCAGAAGCTGAATGATGAGATCCCCTGCTCTACCTCCTTGAAGGACTAGAAGGTGCCCCACACTGCCAACAGAATCCAGTGCTGGCTCAGGGTGAGTGCACTTGAGTGCAGGTGCTAGGGAGAACTGACCCCCAGGGCACTGATGCAGCACAAAAGGCCCCACTTCCTAGAAGCCAGCCTGAGCTCCTAGAGCCCTGTACTCCCATGAATATGCATCCCATCTCTTCCCCAAACTTGCCCTCATGGTCCTGCCCATGCCTTGGATAGAAGCAGAGTCACTGTAGGAATAGAGACTTATTAAAGAGACTTTCAACCATGTCCCATCCCATTTATCTAGAATCCTTTTGCACTGTGCTATGGATTTTCCTAAATCGTGCTCCCAGATGTCCCCATTGGCCCAACAGTCCTTCCCCAAATTCTGCAAGTCTTGCAAATGATCATGGTGAGTTGGGAGACTTTTATCCAAAGGGATCTCTGGCCCATGGTACTATGTCTCTTGCTCTGCCCTTTTGTTTTGATGGGACACATCTGTGGGCCCCCTCCCAGGGTCAGGAAGAGAGACATCACTGCACTGCACCCCATTCCTGAAGGCCAGTCATTTATCACAGCCATTGAGCCCTTTACTGATGCAGGACTTTGATGTGATCCCCTTCTGTCACCAACACACAGTACTGCATCCTACATCCTCCATGTCTTAATATTCTAAGCTCGCTCACCTAAAACATCTCTGTGTTCTCGTCTCTAAAATGGGATATGTTATCAGAAATCATAGGATCCATGCCATTCATGCAGAGAGGTTCTATCAATACTCAGCTCACAAAGTTACCTGAGATACTATCAAGTTCAGACATCATTTCCTTCAATTCCTTTAATAGATGACAAGAACTTTTTTTTTTTTCTTTTTCCTTAAAGGTTAACTAATTGATTGGTCGATTGATGGATTTGAGAGAGAGGCAGGGGGAGATTGGGGAGAAGCAGAGGGAGAGACAGAATCCTCAAGCAGACACTGCACCATGTACACAGCCCTATGAGGAGCTCAGTCTCAGGACATTGAGACCATGACCTGGACCAAAACCAAGAGCCTTACGTTTAACCCAATGAAACACTGAGTCACCTTATTCTTTTTAGGACTGTGGGCCCTCTTGTCCCACCTCTTGCCACAAGTCACTGAGATCTGGGGGTTCAGTCTACCCTCCAATCCCCAACTCTCCTGGTGGCTATAGCACTGACTCATGTCTCCCCTGATTCACTTCATGGTAAAAATGGATCAAACAGGAAGGGAAATGAGACCTCCGTGCTAGGGACCAACCGGGCCAACACGCTGGAGACAGAAATAAAACACCTGGTGCCTGCCTCCCTAAGAAGAGATCTTAAGTATGTCTACATATTCCTGAGTACACACCGAGCCTTTGCCGCCACCCAAGATGTGCTTGACCTCTTATTTGCAAGATGAGCATTCTGCCCCTAACTGCCAAGTGTGATTGGGCCAATGCCTGGTTGTGAGACTTTGGCATGTCCCCAAACTTCACAAAGCCTCAATTTGCTCCTACCTGGGGCAGAGTTATTACAGGGACTCAGTGGGGTCTTGTGGGGAAAGTACACCTGGGTGTCGGCTCCTGTGGAAAAGTCTGCTAGGGGGCCTGTGGTCAGGAAATTTTAGCATTCTCCTGCTACTCATGATGAAACCACTGCCTCATCCTTCACTATCACTATGGTCTTGTGCTGGGCTGTTTTGCCATTTAAAGGGAGATCTGAGACTCCATCTGGGGATCGTGGGTGTGAGTAAGGGTCCAGGCCCACTCACATATCTGTGATGGCTTGTTGGGGCCCCTTCATTCATCAAGCATTGAGGAAGCTCCACTCTGTAGAGGCATTTATCTAGGAGCTGAATGGGATCCCTACAGAGAACAGGCAGCACCCCAGGGCTACAGAGTAGTTGGGGGTCAGATGATGAGATGTAGCATCCACAGGACATTTCATGTGGTGTCCCCTGGCCTCCTCTAGATATGGGTGCATTTTCTCCAGCTATGATGAGGTTGGCGGGGCCCAGGAGAAGCAGAATATATGAGTGAGCTTTAGCTGATAAAGGAGGGCCTTCCCTCTCCACCGAGCAAGCTAGGTACTGTAAATTAGAGGGGCTGCTGGACCTTCAACCACACATCTGTTATTCGTGCTTTAGGGTAAATGTCTGAGAGCTTCTTCTGGAAAATGGGAAGTTGTCCTGGGGAGATGTGGTTGGTATGTGAGCACTGTGGGAGAGCATAGGGGAATGGAGGACATCTTGAACCCCTAAGAGGGTCATTCTCCATCCCTGCCCTCTCCTGGCCCTATCTCTACCCCAATTCCGGGACCCTGAACTGAGGATTTAGGAACCATCACACAGCATTCTGTTGGAACCTGGACACTGGGTTCTCAGATGATTCTCAGGAGACCCAGTGAGCGCTAAGGGAGCAGACATCCCACACTCTGTGGGATATTAGTGTCAGTGGAAGGAGACCCACTCATAGCACCTAGTGAATAAGGCAGCAAATGCGTACAGGAGGTAACATTTGAGGCATTTGGGAGGGTCCTGGGAAGGCCTGGCTAGAGACAAAGTCCCTTAGTTCCCTCCTTGGTTGGATCTTCACAGAGCAGTGGCGTGTGCAGTGAGGGTAATTAGGAGGCCAGACCCCACCCTTCCTCGGCACCTGCAGTTGAATTTAAGTGGCAAGTGGGCAAGGAGACAACAGGGGAGCTGGACACACTCCTTGAGCTAAGGACAGAAATGGTCACACCGTTAATCAGGGACTCCCACTCACAGTGCCTTTTTGCCAGCCTGCTGTCTGTGACCAGGCCTGTCTTAGGCAGGACTGCCAGATCACAGGTGGACCAGGACTAGGACTGGACTCTGAAAGGAACTGGAAACCCAGGGGCCCAGTTTCCCACAGGGGTTCCCTGGGATATTGGTTAGGATGGGTGCCCTGTCCTCTGACTTCTCTGCCTACCTGTCTGTCCCTAGGGCACTCTATTCCATCTTGAGCACATGGCTAGAACCATATCTTGGGGATCTTTTCCAGCCCCCAGAATTACCCAGCCTGAATATGCTGCTGGCATACCTGGGGCTTAATATGCCAGGCTCAGACCTGGAGTGTCATGTCCAGCTTCTGCTCTCACAGCTGCAACAGCTTGAGACCACAGAGCCAGAGCCTGGGGGTGAGGAGGGCTGGGGGTGGCTCATGTGAGCCTAAGAAGGAGACAGTGTGGGCTACAGGTTGGGCCAAGTGGAGCGAGTAGTCTCAGATCCCTGTCCCCATGGGCTTCAGTTGGGGAGACCTTCCAGGAATTGGGTCTTGAACGCAGACCACACTGAGTGGTGGGAAAAGTTTCTTTTATTACAAGGCAAAAGGGAAGTCGGTCATGCTGATGATACTTTCTTTTCTTGGAGCTACAGCACCAGCCCCAGAGCAAGGTCCTGATCCACCTCAGGAGCTCGTCCCAGAACCTGCTCTGGCACCTGCTGCATCTTTGGAGCCTGAGCTGGCTCACCCCATTGCTGCTGCTGTGGCTTACCTGTCAGGAAAAGCAGTGACAGCACTTGCCTTGTTGGGACCAGTGCAGGTGGTAGACAGGGCTCTAATTCACTCTCCTGAGATGGAAGAGCCATCAACCCCTTTGCCTGACCTGGAGGTCCAGCAGGGTCCTGCCCCTGCTCCTGGGGTTCCTGAAGAGCATAAACCACCATCTGCCTCAGTGGAGCAACCAGCCTTAAACCCTGAGCATTAGCTGGTGAAGGCTGCAGCCCCAAACAATGCCCTCCCCTCCCCTGTCATTGCCTTCTTTATAATATTTGTGTTTTGTATACAACTGTGTAATGCCTTAATAGATTTTGTTCATTAAATAAGTAGAATTTGAGTTTACATAAAGTTTTACTCACATATTTTTCAATGGGATATCGAGGTCTCATTAGGTACATTCAGAGTTTGGCACAACCACTTACTTCTACAACATTTCTATCAGAGACACCTGTGCTACTAATCACTCACTGCTCATTCCCTCACCCCAGTCCCTTAAACCACTCTTTACCTCGTCTTGGTTTTTCATGTGCCTGGAATCCTACAATATGGGCATCTGTGTCTGTCTGCCAATCATAAGAGTAATTCATATTTTCTAATTCTCTTATACAAATAACATTTTATTACATAGGAATGTTCCTGAAAGAACAAAGATCACAGGAAGCCTCCAAATGAACTATTTTCATTATCTGTGATAGGATTCCCTTTTACAAGGATGCCTTGAAAAGCAGAAAGCACAAGAGAAATGTCTGGGTCCATGAGACACCTTTCAATTCTTTCATTTTCCTGGATAGTCTACATTTAAAGTATTCTAATGGCCATATTATAATATATTAGAATTGTATCTTAAATATCCTCATATATTGCTAGTAAGTTAGGTAATAAGGTAAATAGTTCTTTAGGTGTTATCCAGACTATGTTTATTTAGTAAATAATGATTTAAATATGAAAAAAGGCACGTTCCTTCTACCAAGAAATAATTGCCCGTAAGACACAGTGTCCTTCTTCCCTGCCTTTCCCTGTAAGTGTAGTGTGTGTGTGTGTGTGTGTGTGTGTGTGTGTGTGTGTGTCAGAGTGGGTCAGGAAAGCTTCCAGGACTGAGCTCTTGTTCTACCGTATGTCCCCACAGTGGACAGGCACTGTCGCTGCTGTCCCCTTGGGCATTCTCAGTGACAGCACTCAGCAGACCTTATTATTGAATAAATGAGCCATTTCCAATTATTTGACTCTCATAATGTAAGTGATAAGCATGTCTGTGCTATAAATCTCTGTTTCTTTAGGAATGATTCCTATAAACACCAATACTGAAACACACTTTAACCACATTTTGGGGGCGGGGGCTGGCTGCTGGCTCCTCTATGCCCTCTTTATTAAGGAGAAGCATTGCTTTGAAAAGGAAGGATCCCGGGTTCTATAGATGAGAACTGAAATCATGAGGAGGACAAGCCAGCAGTGATGCCATCGGGGTATTGGTAGTGACCATAGAGCATGGAAGAGCCTGCGCACAATGCCCCTCATATGTCCTCTCCCACAGGCTTCCTTGCCTTGTGTCCTGGAACCACCTCACCCATGCCCTGTCTGGTGACACACTCCAGCCCCTCCAGCCCCTCGTGCTTCGTAACTCAGATTCTAACTAGAGCAACCACACCCTGCTCCAGGCCAGCAGAGGGGTTCAGGCCAGGCCACTCTTCTCAGCTTGATCCCTGTCCTTCCTGGCTGAACCCCATCCTTTCAGGGAGGAACCTCTAAGGACAGTGCATGCCAGTGTGTTATAGACAAGTGTTCATCCAGCTTTAGTTTTAGTGGCAACAGCAAGAACCACTTGAACTTGTGTGAGCAAGAGAGGCCTTTACAAAACACATTGGCTGCTTATGGAAGCTGTAGGATGGACAGAGCCTCAACTAGGGGCTTTGGCACTGGACACAGCTCATCAACACCCCTCAGGATCCTCTAGCTGTGACCCCCTGACCCTTCCAACCCCAAACTTGGCATCCCTCAAGTTGGGCCTGTCTGAGAGAGGGGGCTGTGCTTCCTGCTGAAACCCCTTTTCTCCCACAAAGTCGGGTAAAGGGGTGTCCACTTGATCTGATGCTGTAATAGAGACCATCGTCAGGAATTCCTGTCTTCTCTGCCATAACATGGAGCTAACCAGGCACAGAAGGTACATCTACAGAGAGAGGACATTTGGGGCTCTCTCTGCAGGAAGAGAGAGAAACACCAGTGAGTGGGACTCAGTGAGAAAGGAGAGCTCTGAGCACTAAGGGAAGGGCTGCCATGGGCTGGGCACTGCCATATTGGTCCATGGCACAGGCTTTGTGTTGGCTTGTAGAAAGTGGCCAGGCTTCATCCTACTAATAGGTCCAACAAAAACCAAAATGATGCCCATAAAATTCTTTCAACTCTAACTACAAAAAGGTTCTGGGACCCAGGCATCCAAGGAGGCCCAAGATGCTATGTACCAATGATTACACGGTGCAGGAAAAGCGGGACAGTCGTGATGGAACTGAGAGCAGCTCATTTCCCTGATTTGGGGAGAAAGAGCCCCATCACAAGGCACCCCAATATTTGTTCCAAAAACGGGTAACAGCTGTGGGGGCTCCTGCCTGCCAGTCTCCACAATGAGGATTGTCCATGTTCTGGACACAAGCTCTGGGTGACATCTGGTCCCAGGGCTGGCCTGGGTCTGATGGATGAGCCCCAGTGTTGTGGGATCCCATACTGGAGGGGATGAAGGCTTTCTGGAAGGACAACTGAGTCAGGGGAGCCTGGACTGGCAGGCTGAAGGGACACAGTAAGGCAGAAGCCCAGAGCCCAGGACAGCAATGTGCTCCCAGTGGGCTAATTTTAACAGGCAAAGCTAAGGATTACTCAGTATCTTTTGAGAGAATGAATCATGTCAGTCAATCCCCCTAACAATTCCATGAGGAAGGTAGAAATGCTGTCTCGGTTTGATGAAGAAGGAAACGCAGGTTTTAAGAAACTGCCCCTTTCCATGCTCCACATTGAGTCCCAGGCAGGATTTGAACCCAGGGCTTCCAGCATTATGGGCCTGACCTCACGAGAAAGTTGCATGCAGATGCTTCAGAAGAGACTTCTCAACTCTGAGGTTACATGAGCCTTTATACCCAGGGAGAAACCTCCTCCTACCCAGACAAATGCTGGCTGGTACTGGGAGAGTCCTTAGTGCCAAGGCACAGCATCATCAGACAACAGATACGGGACAAGCCGCAGTCAGAGGTGGCACCGCCGCCCCTTGGATTCAGTGAGGTCTCCAGGCCTGTGGAGCTTTCTGCACTCTGAGTTCCAGGAGTGAGTTGTGGATGGAACACAGAGTCCAATGGCAGAGAGACAGCAGTTCTAGCCCCTGCTCAGCCTCTTTGTTGCTGGGTGACCCCAAGCAGGGCTCTGAAGCTACATACCTCTTCCCTAAATTGGAGAATGTAATGGGTACTGCTAAGTGGGATGTAGAAAGAAATGACTCCTACGGTTCCTGCCTGGTGCCTGGGAGCACGTGTGGAGCCCAGAGGGAAGGCATTCTTGTCAGTGACCAATGTACCCATGCACCTGTCCTTCCACTTGTTGATTCTGGTGTCGTCCTTAAGAAACAGATGCCAAGTCTAAGGTCAGGAATATTTCTTCTTAGGCGTTCTTCTCTGAGGTTTATAGCTTTAGCTCTTAAATTAAAATTGTGACCCATATGGGGTTCATTTTGTGTCTCCTCTGAGGGCAGGGTCCATGGACCTTCCTTCAGTCATTTATAATTTTATGTATTTGTATGTGTAAGAAGGGACTGGTCAATAGATCCACAAGAATTTGTAGAATAATATTTATTCTATCCTTGAAGAACTTCGCTGAGATTGTGAAAAGGAGGTTACCTTGTATCTTGTGTGGAGGTGGAGCAGTGTCCTTGTTAAGAGCACCCCCCCCCTCTAGTGGCCACAGGAGACATTGCAGCAGTTCCCTGATGTGTGTGCAAAGCAAGCCACAGTCAATGTTGGGCATCTTCAAGGATTCAGAGAGATCCAAACAGTTCTGTAAAATTCAATGTTTTGGAGGGTGTCTTCTAGGAAATCTGTGGAAAAAGTGCACTATTTCGAGAAATATTTTTTGAGAAGCCTAGTCAGCCCTGAGTTCAGGATAGAAAGTAGGGAGAATGGTGGATGCTTCCCAAGAGGCACAGGGTGTATGGTGGGGTAGTCTGGAAGATAACTGGTCTACACCAAAGCTCCGTATATCCAGTTGAAAGATAAAAAGCCATATTTATGGATTCCTGTGCTTACATTAACCATAAGTCATTTTAGAAAAATTGAAAACAATCAAACAGCATATCTGTATCCTCTTTTCCCAGTTAGATGATGTCACCTTATATTCCCAGATTATTTTTTACTTATTAGGGGAAGATGATGTCATATATTGAACCCTTAATGACTCTACAAAAATCCTTGCAGAACTAACAGATGGATTAAGTCCTAAACTTATTGACACAGATTTAATATACAAAAATGAGTTTCATCTCTATACAAGAATAACGTGCTGTCAAGAACAGAAATTAAGAAAATAGTTTGTAATTGATAATCACTCAAAAAGAATAAGATACATAGGAATTATTTTCACCCAAAGGTGAAAGACCTGCATACTGAAAACTTAAATCATTAATGAAAGAATTTGAAAAAGCCAGAATTAAGTCTGAAGACACCCCGTGCTAATGGATCCCTAGAATATATGTAATCCAAAGGTCCACAGTGTGTAAAGCAATCTAAATATTTGGTGAAAACCCCATAAAGATCTAATGGCATTTTCAGAAATAAAACTAATAATCCTACAAAGTGAATGATACCACAGAATGCCCTGAATAGACAAAGCCATCTGGGGAAAGAACAAAACTGGAGGCATTATGCTTTCAGAGCAGAAAATCCAGCAAAAAAACCCACACATATGTAGTCAATTAATTTAGAACAAAAGCTCCAAGAATATAACATAGGGAAGCAACAGTCTCCACCAAAAGTGGCTTTGGAGGACATGGGTAGTTAGAGAGAAGTGGGTTGGGGTAAATTGGAAGGGGAGGTGAATCATGAGAGACTATGGACTCTGAAAAACAATCTGAGGGTTTTGAAGTGGTGGTGGGCTGGGAGGTCGGGGTACCAGGTGGTGGGTATTATAGAGGGCATGGGTTGCATGGAGCACTGGGTGTGGCGAAAAAATAATGATACTGTTATGCTGAAAATAAATAAATGAAAAAAAAAAACAAAAAATATAAATAAATAAAAAATAAAATAAAATAAAATCACACACACAAAAAAAGTGGCTTTGGAAACACTGGGCTACCTCAAGTAAAGCAATGCAACTGAATGTCTGTCCCACCCAATCCACAACAACAAAATCACAATGTGTCAAGGACTTCAACAAAACAGCTACACCCATGAAATACGTAGCTGAAAATTGGGCAGAACGTTATTAGCACCCCTGATTTTTTATAATAAATTCCATGAAAAAAATTTGAACACCAGATTCTGAGATCAAGAGTCAGATGATGTGCTAACTAAGCCAGCCAAGAGTCTATTAAAACAATGGGGCACAGAGGCATCAGCAGAGATCTATTCATTTATCCCCCTTAACACATTTTTTTAGAAGAATGTTTCTTGACTTCCCTCTTGACACTGATTTTTGGATTTGACATCAGAAGCAAAAGTTACAATGAAAAATAAAATGGGACTGCATCAAACTAAAAGCCTTATGTACAGCAAAGGAAATCTCCAGTCATCAACACACTGAAAATACAGCATACTGAAGAGAATAAAATACTTGCAAACTACCTAATTGTTAAAGGTCTCATATCCAAAATATTGAAGAACTCATATCATCAGGGAAATGCAAATCAAAGCCCAAAATGATGTCACCTGTCACCTGTCAGAATGACTAGTATCCAGTAGACCGAACAAGAAGGTTTGCCAAGATCTAGAGGAAAGGGAACTGTGCTCTTTTGGTGGGACTGTAAACAGGTTCTGTCGGTAGGACTGTAAGTGGGTACAGCCACTATGGAAAACAGTATCAATTTTTCTTAAAAAAAAAAAAAAATTCAAAAATTTTGGCTGACACAGTCAGAAGAGTGAGAGACTCTCGATATCAGGGTCATGAGGTTGAGCCCCACATGGGGGTAGAGAGTACTTTAAAAATGGATATAGAACAACCATATCATCCAGAAATTCCCTTACATAGTAGAATGAATCCATGTCTTCTCTCTTCTAAAATGAAGGTGTATATGGGTGCCTGGGTGGCTCAGTCATTAAGCGTCTGCCCTCAGCTCAAGTCATAATCATTGGGTCCTGCTCAGTGGAGAGTCTGCTTCTCCCTCTCCCACTCCCCCTGCTTGTGCTCTCTCTCTCTCCCTTGCTGTCTCTCTCTCTCTGTGTCAAATAAATAAATAAAATCTTTTAAAAAATAAAATAAAATAAAATGAGGGCATATAGTTTTATGTGCCCCGCTGTTTCATTCCAGCACTGAGAGTCTCTGTTCCTTTGAAGTAGACTGTGAAGGGCCCTGGCCGCCAAGGCTCAGGTAAACTTCCCTTCAGAGCTCTACTCAGATTCTGACAAGTTAGCTCTCAGTCTATTCCCCCTTGTACCCACAGCTCTGCCTCCCCAGTCTTTCAAGACCCAGCCCACCATCCCCTGGGAACTTGACATAAGTTTGTGGTTTGACTGACCCAGGACTTGCTGAGTCAGCACTGCCCCAAAGCTATGTCCTGAGCTGCCCCCTATAAACATGCCTGGGTCACAGGAACTTACTAAATACTTAGCAGAATGCTCTCACAAGCACAGGTTCCCAACCTGTATACTTGCTGATCAGGGAGCATGTCCTTGCCATTGCTGTGTCACTGTATCCAATGAGCCATAAGGTGTTCTGTGCAAGTTCCTTCCACACTTGTCCCTCAAGCAGCCAAGTCAGATGCACATGATCACCAAAATGTTTCTGGCTTTAAGTCTTCTGCTACTCATGCAGCTATTTCCTTCCTACCTCAGCAGTATCTGGAAGTGAGGACACTCTACTGAGTCTTCTGATCTTGAAACCTTAGACCCTTCATCTACCTCATGGTCTGATGTGCCTGGTGTCTTCCTTATGCTCTCAGGAATGTTTTTCTTCATAAGGTCCAGTCTTTGGCTCTGAGTGCTGCATTAACCCATGGAGTCCACCAGGTAACCTTCATGATCCTTAGAGTCTCCCTGTTTATGGCTTGGGAACAATAATCTAGAGTTTATGGATTTCTAGGAGTTTCTGGAGTGAATAAGTGATATATATCAGTCTAGCTGTCTCAGGTTTTGTTTTGTGGAGGGAAACATTGACGCTGACAGGGCAAACAAAGTCCATTCAAATGCAAGATATTTCATACATATACATGATCAAAAAGGAAAATCCAAACCATAATTTGTCTCATTTTATATTTATTCAAAATGATGACCTAAGTTTGTTTCCTTCAAAAGATCCACATAGGGGCGCCTGGGAGGCTCAGTGGGTTAAGCCTCTGCCTTTGGCTCAGGTCATGATCTCAGGGTTCTGGGATCGAGCCCCATATCGGGCTCTCTGCTCAGCGGGCAGCCTGCTTCCTCCTCTCTCTCTCTCTCTCTCTGTCTCTCTCCGCCTGCCTCTCTGCCTACTTGTGGTCTCTGTCTGTCAGATAAATAAGTAAAATCTTAAAAAAAAAAAAAAGGTCCACATAAGCAAGCAAGAGCCTATTTTAAGTGGTCATTTTGGCAGAAATCTAGGTGGTGTTTTTCCTCTCCCATCACTGACCTTTTCTTCGTCCAACTTGCAACACATAGCCCATTCTTTCTTCCTCTTTGTAAGGAAGCCAGGTGCCCACCTTAATGCTCAATCCCTAAAGAATAGGGTCTTCTGATAATCACACAGAAACAATAGCTGGCCCAGTTGAAGAAGACAGATTACCCAAAAGGCAACTGCATTTCCACTTTTGGCAACATTATCTGAGGTGAAATGTTAGATCCCAATTGGGGAAATTTGGAGCGAATTTTCCTCAACTCTTTCCAGAGATGAATGTGGGATGTGACTGCCCCAGGGCCTAACTGCCACAGCAAGGAACACTGCTCCAGAACTCCAGACTATGAAGACTATGGGAGGATTAACTCTGAAAATGCCTGTAATCAAAAAAGAGTTTGTGAGTGATGGAAGGAGAAACAGTGAAGCATCAGTGTGGGAAATACCCACTGGATGCTAAATGTACTTGAATGCTGAGCAAGGACTGGGCCTGATGTCTTGTACCTGGCATGTGTCCCCACAGGAGGCTCTCTCAAGCAAAGACTAAAGTCATATTTGATGCCAAAATCAGGAGAAATTTACAGTCCCTTCCAGGCAATGGAGATGTGAGAGAAAGTGCTTGGGCTTTGGAACCAGGGCACCAAAACTTCAGTGCCCAGTTTCTCATCTAGTAGTCCTCAAGTCTCTGTTCCTTCACACTGCACAGAAAGACCATGATGGTGCCTTTTCTTTTCTCATGCTTGTTCAAATGCCATGAGGGAAATCTAAAGCCTGATCAGAGGTGAGGTTTATTGCTAGATGAAGTTATTACTGACTCATTAACAGAGATTCTGAAGTGTGGTTTTGTTCATTTACCACCCTGTGAACATGTTTTTCAGTGGTCATGACATTTTCCCCCAGGTTTATTGAGGTGCTACTTGGTGTACAATAAACTGAGGCCCAAGAATCACCAGGCTTCCATCAAAAGAAGGCACAGGGTCCAAGTGGATGCTCATTGCTCACAATCCTTGTCTTGACTTCTGGGCGTTACCTGTAAGACTTGCCATTGGGGAAGTGCAGTCAACATGAGTTAAAAATTTGCCATACTAGCATCTGTAGGAACTTTCACATGATGACCCCATGCCAATGCTTAAGTGGTTCTTTAGATAAACAGAAAACAGAAGGGAAATAAATAGAAAAAGAGATAAATAGAAAGAGAATGAAAACTTCTCATCTCTGTCTATGAAGCCGGCATTAACCTGGCCCTCAAACTAGGCAAAGATCCCATGAAAAAGAAGAATTTCAGACCAATATCCCAATGAATATGGACACCAAGATTCTCAACAGATCCTAGCTAATAGGATCCAACAGTACATTAAAAGGATTATCCACCATGATCAGATGAGTTTGATCTCTGGGATGCAAGGGTCGTTCAATACTTGTAAATCAGTCAATATGACAGAACAAATCAATAAGAGAAGAGAACCACATGGTCCTCTCAATTGATGAAGAAAAAGAATTTGACAAAATACAGCATCTGTTCCTAATTAAAATGCTTCAAAGTATAGGAACAGAGGGAACATTCCTCAACTTCATCAAATCTATCTATGCAAAACCCAGAGCAAATATCATCCTCAATGGGAAAAACCTGACAGCCTTCCCTTTGAGATCAGGAACACGACAAGGATGTTCACTCTCACCACTCCTGTTCAACATAGTACCAGAAGTCCTAGAAACAAGAGACAGTAAAAAGAAATAAAACGTACTCAATTTGATAAAGAAGTCAAACTCTCTCTCTCTCTCTGCAGATGATGTGATACTTTATACCCCAAAGTCTCCACCCCCAAACTACCGGAACTCATATAACAATTCAGGAAAGTGGCAAGATACAAAATCAGTGCACAAAAATAACTTGCTTTCTTATTCACTAACCATGAAAATACAGAAAAGGAAATTAGAGAATTGATTCCATTTACTATAGCACCAAGAACCACAAAATACCTTGGAATAAACCTAACCAACGAGGTAAAGCATCTGTACTTGAGGAACTAAAGAATACTAATGAAAGAAATTGAAAAAGATACAAAAAGTTCGAAAAGTATTCCATGCTCATGGAACGGAAGAATAAACATTGTTAAAATGTCTGTACTGCACAGAGCTTTCAATTCCATCCCGGTTCCATGGAACTTTCAATTCCATCCCGGTCAAATTTCCACCAGCATTGGGGTGCCTGGGTGGCTCAGTGGGTTAAGCCTCTGCTTTTGGTTCAGGTCATGATCTCAGGGTTCTGGGATCGAGCCCCGCATCGGACTGTCTGCTCAGCAGGGGGCCTGCTTTCCCCTTCCCCTCTGTCTGCCTCTCTGCCTACTTGTGATCTCTCTCTGTCAAATAAATAAATAAAATTAAAAAAAAAAATTCTACCAGCATTGTTCAAATTGCTGGAACAAGCAATCCCAAAATTTGTATGGAACCAGAAAAGATCCCAAATTGCTAAGGAAATGTTCAAAAAGAAAAACAAAACCAGGGACATTATGTTGCTTGATTTCAAGCTTTACTACAAAGTTGTGATCACCAAGACAGCATGGTACTGGCACAAAAACAGACACACAGTGGAACAGAGGAGAGAGCTCAGGTATGAATGCAAAACTCTATCGTCAAATAATCTTTGACAAAACAGGAAAAAATATCCAGTGGAACAAAGACAGACTCTTCAATAAATTGTACTGGGAAAATTGGACAGCTATATATATATAGAAGAATGAAGCTTGACCATCCTCTTACACCATACACAAAGATAAACTCAAAATGAATAAAAGACCTCAATGTGAGGCAGGAATCTACCAAAATCCTAGAGGAGAACATAGGCAGTAAGCTCTTCGGCATCATCCACAGCAACTTCTTTCAAGACATGTCTCCAAATGCAAAGGAAATGAAAGCAAAAATGAATTTTTCGGACTTCATCAAGATCAAAAGCTTCTGCACAGCAAAGGAAACAGTCAATAAAACAAAGATGTAACCCATGGAATGGGAGAAGATATTTGCAAATGACAGTACAGACAAAGGGCTGTTGTCCAAGATCTATAAAGAACTCCTCAAACTCAACACTCAACACTCAAAAAAGCAGATAATCCTTTCTGATGGAGGCATAATACTCCATAGTGTATATGGACCACATCTTACTTATCCATTCGTCCGTTGAAAGGCATCTTGTTTCTTTCCATAGTTTGACGACCATGGCCATTGCTGCTATAAACATTGGGGTACAGATGGCCCTTCTTTTCACGACATCTGTATCTTTGAGGCAAATACCCAGGAGTGCAATTGCAGGGTCACAGGGAAGTTCTATTTTTTAATTTCTTGAGGAATCTCCACACTGTTCTCCAAGGAGGCTGCACCAACTTGCATTCCCACCAACAGTGTAAGAGGGTTCCCCTTTCTCCACATGCTCTCCAACATATGTTGTTTCCTGTTTTGTTAATTTTGGACATTCTTACTGGTGTAAGGTGATATCTCAATGTGGTTTTAATTTGAATCTCCCTGAGGGCTAATGATGATGAACATTTCTTCAACGGACAAATGGATAAGGAAAATGTGGTCCATATACACTATGGAGTATTATGCCTCCATCAGAAAGGATGAATACCCAACTTTTGTAGCAACATGGATGGGACTGGGAGAGATTATGCTGAGTGAAATAAGTCAAGCAGAGAGAGTCAATTATCATATGGTTTCACTTATTTGTGGAGCATAACAAATATCATGGAGGACAAGGGGTGTTAGAGAGGAGAAAGGAGTTGGGGTAAATTGGAAGGGGAGGTGAATCATGAGAGACTATGGACTCTGAAAAACAATCTGAGGGGTTTGAAGTGGCGGGAGTGTGGGAAGTTGGGGTACCAGATAGATGGTGGGTATTATAGAGGGCACGGATTTCACCACTGAGTGTGGTGAAAAAAATAATGAATACTGTTTTTCTGAAAACAAATAAATTAAAAATATACATATAAAAAAATAAATAAATAAATTTGCATTCCCACCAAAAAAAAAAAAAAAAAAAAGCAGATAATCTCGTCAAAAAATGAGTAGACAGGAACAGACACTTCTCCAAAGAAGACATACAAATGGCTAACAGACACATGAAAAAATGTTGATCATCATCATCATCAGGGAGATTCAAATCAAAACCACTTTGAGATACCACCTTACACCAGTTAGAATGGCCAAAATGAACAGCACAGGAAACAAGTGTTGGAGAAGATATGGAGAAAGGGGAATCATTTTCCAGGGTCCTGTCCCTCGAGCTTTCCAATTGGGGAACCCTGAGTCACACCCCACAAGTCCACCTGCCACCCAGGCAGAAACAATGCCTTTCAGAGCTATGGAAAAGCCTCAGAGTGAAAGAAACCTTTGTGACCCAACAGGGCCATATCCAAACTCTGGCGCCACGGCGGGTCAAAAGTTGGAGGCTGACGCCTGGCCACAACCCCTCCCTCAACTCTGCTCCAGGAAAGCTCCCCTGCGCTGCGGCCCCTGGGTGGGCCCCATTGTCTCCACACGTTTTCCAGATGGCCGAGACAGGGCCTAGGCAAGAAAATGCTCCAGGCCACAGGGGACAGGGCAATCCGAAGGGTTGCCCAACACCGACCAATTCTCATGAGTTTTCTGCCCAAATCTTGATCAATTTGGGCAGAAAGCTCGTGGAGAATTGGCCAGAAAACTCATTTCATGTCTGCCTGGCCCGGGATCCAGAGTTGTCCTGGCTCGAACCCTGCCAGAAAGCCCTCTGTGAGTCAGGTGCAGGTGAGGCCAATGCCTCCTGCTCCTCAGCCTCCAGGGGTCCCCTCCCTGGCGCTGACAGATGGGACCTGCCATGCCCCTAGGCCCAGGCCTGAACCCTCACCTGGTTTTTCAGTCTTCCTTTTACAGGGTCCTGTCCCTCGAGCCCTCCAATTAGGGAACCCTGAGTCCCATGCCACAAGTCCACCTGCCACCAAGCCAGAAATGGTGCCTTTCAGAGCTGCGGAAAACCCTCAGAGGGAGAGAAACCTTCATGCCCCCACTGAGGTTATCCCCAAACGACAGTGCCACAGCAGGCTGAAAAGTTGAAAGCTGACACCTGGCCAAAACCCCTCCAACAACCCTGCTTTGGGAAAGCTCCACTGTGCCTGGATCCCAGGTGGGCTGCGTTGTCTCAGTGCATTTTCCCAATGGCTGAGACATGCACTGAGCGAGAAAGCACTCTAGGCCACGGGGGACAGGGCGGTCCAGAGGGCTGCCCAAATCAATTGGGCGGAAAACTCGTGAGGATTGGGCGGTGTTGGGTGGCCCTCTGGACCACCCTGTCCCCCATTGATTTGGGTAGAAAGCTCATGAGAATTGGCTGGTGTTGGGCAGCAATTGGGACTGCACTGTCCCCTGAGGCCTAGAGCAATTTCTTGCTCGGTGCATGTTGCAGCCATCCAGAAAATGTGCCGAGATGACCCTGCCCACCCAAGGGACCCTGCCCAGGGGAGCTTTCTAAGAGCAGAGTTAAGGGAGGGTTTGGGGCCAGGTATCAGCCTCCAACTTTTCTTCCCGGTTTGGTGTTGACTGTTGGGGATGGCCTCAGTGGGGGCATGATGTTTTCTCTTGCTCTGAGGGTTTTTGTGCAGCTCTGAAAGGCAGTGTTTCCTCTTGGTGGCAGGTGGATTCATTGGGTGTGACTCAGGAAAACCTGAGTCACACCCAATTGGCGGTCTCGAGGAGTAGGACCCTGGAGAACGAAGACTGATAAACCGGGTGAGGGTCAGGGCCCTGGCCTAGGGACATGGCAGGCCCCATCTACCAATGCGACCAAGGTTACCTCAGGAGGCTGAGTAGCAGGAGGTGGTGGCCTCGCCTGTGCCTGACACACTGTGGGCTTACTGGCAGGGTTCGAGCCGGGACAACTCAGGATCCTGTGCAAGGCCCAGGGGGTGGCCCTGCAAACATGTGGCACATGAAGTGAATTTGCCACAGGTTTTTCAGCCAATTCTCACGCGCTTTCTGCCCAAATCGATATCGGTATCGATTTAGGCAGAGAGCTCGTGAGAATTGGCTGGCGTTGGGTGACTATTCAAACTGCACTGTCCCTCGTGGCCTAGAGTGCTTTCTCGCTCAGTGCATGTTGCGGCCGTCTAGAAAACACGCCGAGAACACGCTGCCCACCCGAGGGCCCCTGCGCAGGGGAGCTTTCCAGGAGCACAGTTGAGGGACGGAGTGTGGCCGGGCGTCAGCCTCCGACTCTTCAGCCCAGTGTGGCACCAATGGTTGGGGATGGCCTCAGTGGGGACATGAAAGTTTCTGAGGGTATTCCGCAGCTCTGAAAGGAACCATTTCCTCCTGGTTGACATGTGGACCCATGGGGTGTGACTCAGGGTTCCTCAACCAGAGGGTTCGATGGACAGGACCCTGGAAAAGGAAGGCTGAAAATCTAAGTGAGGGTGAGGGCCCAGGTCCCATCTGCCTGAGCCAGGGAGGATACCCCAGGAGGCTGAGTAGCAGGAGGCGGTGGCCTCACCAGCTCCTGACTCACTGAGGGCTTTCTCACAGGATTCAAGCTGCTGGAACTTGGGATCCCAGGCCAGGCCCAGGGGGTGGCACTGGGATTAATTCACATAGAATTAACCATCACAAATGTGCATTGTACGTTCTCTGATAAGGGACCAAGAGAAGGAAGAAAACAGATGGGTCAACACAAAAATACTCATAACAAAATAAGGAAGAAATTCTCATAAGAATTAGAGTCCTGGAATGCCCGGGTGGCTGAGTTGGTTAAGCTTCCAACTCTTGGTTTTGGCCCAGGTCATGATGTCAGTGTCGTGAGATTGAGCACCACATGAAGCGTGTTTGCTGGGTGTTTGCCGGCCAATTCACAGGAGCTTTCTGCCCAAATCCTTATCTCTTCACAGATGCATGATGAGAAGTAAGGTGTTTAATGACCTGACTACGCAGAGAAATGAGACTGCTAATCCACCGTGGAGGAAATGGAGGGCATGTCTGTAGTATAAGAGATTCCTTTGATCCAGCAAGCCCTGGTATGAAAGTCTGTGAAAAACGACAGCTGCCCAATCCAGGCAGAACTACTGGTAGTCCACAAAACTCAGGAATGAAATGTTGGATCACTCCACCAGATAAAGAATCATGACCAGCTGAGGTGCTTGTTCACAGTGAATGTAATGTAGAACGAGCAGCCAAAGTAGCAGATAGAATACCAGCTATGACCATGTGACCAGTTACAGAAATAAGGACTCTAATTCTTTTTTTCATAAGACTTTGTTCATTTGTTTCTTAGTTCAGAGTGCAAGTGGTGGGAGGGACAGAGGCAGAGGGAGAGAGAATCTCCAGCGATTCCATGCTGAGCACAGAGCCCCATGTGGTGCTCAATCTCACGACACTGACATCATGACCTGGGCCAAAACCAAGAGTTGGAAGCTTAACCAACTCAGCCACCCGGGCATTCCAGGACTCTAATTCTTATGAGAATTTCTTCCTTATTTTGTTATGAGTATTTTTGTGTTGACCCATCTGTTTTCTTCCTTCTCTTGGTCCCTTATCAGAGAACGTACAATGCACATTTGTGATGGTTAATTCTATGTGACAACTTATGTAGGTCAGAGGATCCAGATAGTTGATCAAATACATGTCTGGATGTAACTGCAGAGGTATTTTTTAATATGTGATTTTCACTTAAATTTTGAGAAAAGCAGATTATGCTCTATAACGTGTGTGGGCCTCATCTAATCAGTTGAAGGTCTTAAAAGAAAAGATTGAGGTCCCCAGGTGTGAAGGAGTTCTGCCTCCGGGCAGGGATCAGACTCAAACTGTCACATCAGCTTGGTCTGCCACCAATCTGCCCAATCTGCAGAGTTCAAACATGCCAGCTTTCACAGTCAGCAAATTCTTTTAAATAAATCTCTCTCTTTCTCTGTCTCTGTCCTTCTCTTTTTCTCTCTCAGTAAACACACACACATTCTACAACCCTACTACAGAAAGTACTTCACATTTGTAAATAAGAAAATGATGAATAAGGAATGGAAGATGGGCATCATATTTACTCAGAAATTATTGGCATGTGCCTTGGCTATTAATTATAAAAATTCTACCTGAAGTCTCTAGTAAATTCTCAACAAGCACCTTCAAAGAAAGTATAGAAAAGGACTAGGCTATCTACCAAAACCCAGAAAAAAACCAAACACCAAAATGAAAATCCAGTAACTGCATGAAGTAGTAGGTAAAGTGATCGTAAGAATAAAATTAATCAAATAAGAAACATACACAACTGCAGCTAAGAAGGGACATATAGCCAGACATCAACAAAACATGAGCATGGGATTTGCTTCTCCTGGAGGCAATGGAGCCAGGATGCTGGGTTTCTCCAAACTCTGAGCAGGCCATTCTGGGTTTGATCCTCTGGCAGAGAGCTACCCACTGAAGAACTAGGCGTGGTTTTCTTTCCTTCAGAGAATTGCTGACAGACCATCTGTCACACACTCAGCCTGAGCCTGAGCATAAAGAATAGCAGTGTCAGCCACAATTGTGATTCTTAAGAATGACTCTCACCCCCAACCTAGTGCAGTATCCTCTCACAGAGAAGAACCTGGTTAGGAAGCTCGGAAGCCAGGCGACTCACATGGAATTAACACTGGGCCAGGGCGCATGGCTCTGGGGTCAGCTGTTCCGCAGACAGATTGGGAGATCTGACTAGCTTCTTGATCGGCGTTAAGAAGTGGGTCATATTGAGCAGGATGGAGATGCGTAACAAAGAAATAAACGTGGACACCCGTGGCCAGCTGATACTCAACTTGGATGGCTCAGTGGGTTAAGGGCCTGACTCTTGATTTCAGCTCAGGTCAGGATCTCAGGGTCAGCTGGGCTAACCAGCACTTAGCAGGGAGTTGGCTGGAGATTTTTTTTTTCTCTCTCTCTCTTCTCCTCCCCCCTGTTGTACTTTCTATCACTCTCTCCCAAATAAATATATAAATCTTTTTTTTTTCATGTTTAACAATCTTTAATTCAAATGTGAAAGTACAAAAAAAGCCATATGTAGAGCTTGGGACTTGTTCTTTTAAAAACAAGAATGGAGAAATGCAACAGAATGATCTTTCCACTTTTTCTTGAGAAACTTTCAAGGAAAGGATAGATCATAGGGCCATAAAGATCCATTTAGTCATACCCACTTTCTCTCCCTACCAATAGTCTTTCACCCATTCCATCATCTTAATACACATTCCTGAAGGAAGATTTACAGTTCAGCTTGCTTACATAACCATTTAAAAATACTTAGCACCAGCTTGCTTCCTATAATGCCAAACAAATCAAATCATGAAACTACTTCAATATGCATTTCTTCTTTTTAAAACAAGGGGATACTTGTTTGTAGAAAGCAATACTTAGCCTACAGATACATTTCCCAGAAACGGCAGGTGCCATTTGAAGGCCTAGACACGCTCATGCTTTCAAAGTGGAATACCTAGCCTAATGTGCATAGAAGCATGAATGGCTAAGTTGAAGATCAATATTATAACTATTTTTTCTATTTATTTGAAGCACAGTAAAAAAAAAAATTGGTACACTTTGGAAATTCAGTGGCACAAGGCACACTGCCATAACTTGAGGGACATTATACAGTTAAAAAAAAAAAGTAAATAAAAAGAAAAAATATTCCCATTTGAAACACTGCATTACATAATTTTACCTGCCCAAACAGACCATTTACAAATATTAGGTCAATAAACTGCTAACATCCATAAAAAGGTAGCTTTTTTACTAAAATGCAAGAATTTAAAAGATTGGTATCTAAACAAGAAAAGACAAAAACAAACTGGAATGAAAACCTAGGTATTACATCTAAAATCGGGGCTTTTTGTTTGGGCCTTCATACTCTTCTCTCCCTCTACCATATCCTGCTGGAGTTCCAGGCCCCATTCCTCTAGGACCCTGTCCACCCACAGGTCCCGCACCTCCCTGCCCAAAGCGCTCAATATGCATATCGCTTCCCATCATGGAACCACTCATGGTTGCTGGTGGGACTCCAGGATTAGCTTCATAAC
Organism: Mustela lutreola; assembly: GCF_030435805.1. Lineage (NCBI taxonomy): Eukaryota > Metazoa > Chordata > Mammalia > Carnivora > Mustelidae > Mustela > Mustela lutreola. The sequence continues at coordinate 83,254,358 of NC_081293.1, forward strand.
CTATGCCACCTCCACCACCTAGAGGTGGAAATTTCTGGCCTCCTGAACCATAGGGATCTCCCATGTTCATTGCTCCTCCACCACCCATTCTCATGTCTCTTTCTCTTGGATCCATGTAGCCCATCCGGCTATAACTTTCCTCTATTTGGCGTCTCATTTGTTCTTCCATTTCACGCTGACGAATCATCATCTCTTCTTCCCTTCTACGTCGTTCTTCTTCTTGCCTTAGTTGCATTTCTTTACGTTTCTGCATTTCTTGATGGTGAAGTTCTTCCATGCGTCTTAATTCTTCCTGGCGTCTCATCAGATCTTGACGCAGAAGATTTGCCTGATGCTCATGATAGGCATCTTCCATTTCACTTTCCAATTTGTCTTTTGCATCTTTCATGTTTTTTTCAACTTGTTCCCTTTGCTGTTTTTCCATTTCATCCAGGGATTTCCAACGCTGAGAATATTCATACTCAAATGTGCCATGTTGGGCAAAACGAGGAGGTGTTTCTCTCTCCTTTTGATACATTGGATTCTTCTGTGCAAGTTGTTCAGGAAGGCCATCTTCATCATCTAATTGTTCAAGTGGTCCCACAATGACTGGACGAGGAGTTGTTGTCAGTAAGAAAACACCTTCACTGCATCTTTCAAAGGCTTTTCCTGCTGCTGGTTTAGAAGCAAATTCAACAATGCCTTTCCCTGTAGATCTCCCACGATCATCCACAATTACAACAGCCCTTTCAATAGGACCAAATTGGCTAAAGGCTTCTTCCAACAGTTCATTGGAAACGTAAGGTGAAAGATTTCGAACGGAGAGAGCGGCAGCGTGTGTGGCAAAACGAACCCGAAGCTGTCTACCTCTCATGGGTGTATCATCAAGTTCAGCTTTGGCAATTTCAGCCAATGCCCTAGATTCAAGTTTAATAAACCCAAATCCTTTGCCTTTATTGATAAAAACGTCTCCTGGTTCTCCATATTTAGCGAAAAGTCTTTTGAATTCATCCTCTGTGATATCAGCAGGTAGATTCCCAACAAACAACCGACAACGCTGAGTGTAAGTTTTCTCTCCAGGCCTCCTCAAGAGAGACAAGTTGGCTTTAAATCCCTCTGAGTCAGAGATCTTCTCCTCGCTGCAGCCGCCTGGCCCGCCAGGCGGGGGGGCCCTGGTGGTGCTGCTGGTGGTAGGGTAGGTGGTGCTGCCGACCTCCGCGGGGCTCCCCGCCGCCTCCGTGCGGTGGCTTGGGGTGGCCGCCAGGAGTGCTTAGGCCCGGGTGACCGCCGGGCTTCGGCCCGCCTGGCATTTTGCCGCCCTTCCGGCCTCCGGGTCCTGGGCCCTGCTTAGGCCCGGGGCCTGGGCCCCCGGTCTGAGGCGGGGTGGTGGGGACCCCGCTGCTCGGCGGCGCGGGCGGGGGCGCCCCGGGGGGGCGCCAAGATGACAGCGGGCGGCGGGGTCGGGGTGGGGCCCGGCCCCGTAGGTCGGAGGAGTGGCAGGCGGTGCCGCGCCCAAGGCCAGCGGAGCGCTGCCCACTCCGGGAGCCGGGCCGGGTCCCTGAGGAACAACGGGCTTGGACGAGTCCTGTGGCGGCGGCGGCTGATGCGGTGGCAGCTGAAGCGGCAGCGGCTGCTGTGGTGGCGGCTGTTGCGTCCGTGGCTGCTGCTGTTGCTGATGCGGTGGCGGGATGGGGGCTTGGGGCCACCCTGGCCAGGGCCGGGCCCCATGGGTCCGCGGTTCTGATTGAGGCCCATGCCCGGCGGCGGGGAGCGGAAGTTGTGGAGGCCGCCGTGGCCGCCGCCTCCTCCGCGCCGGTGGAAGCCGCCACCGCCACCGCCACGACTCCGGCACCGGTCCCGAGACGTGTCTGTGATCAAGGGGCGGTGGAGAGGCAGAAGCGGAGAAGACGCTCAGGGCACGTAGAGGCCACCTTGCTTCGCACAAGATGGCGGATGACACAGGCCTTTTTTTTTTTTTTTTTTTTTTTTAAAGAATGATAAGAGAGGCTGCAGGGCTAAACAAAGTGAAAGGCCAGTGAGTCATCATGGCATCTCAGATTTCAAAATGAAAATGAAGAAAGTGGAGAAAAACCCATCCTCCAAAACATGCCAAACTCCGGGGGGAAAAAAATCTGTTGCCTTTAAAAAAATGTGCCCTTGGAAAATATTTCCAAGGACATCTTCTGTTACCCGCTCATTGGGCTTCTTATGAATATTTATGGCACAGGTATGGAATGAATGCTGTTACATAGAGCATGAACATGGAAACAGGCAGAAGCCATGAACCGGGCATCAGAGAATGCATTGCTAAGGCAATTTCTGGTGCTTCAGGATTTCTTGTCAATTTGGCTGTGACTGTAATGGTATCTGTGGGGTGCTGTATACTTATGGACACCGCTCAGGGGCCAAGCCGTGGACTACAGCTTATCTTCCCAGGTCTGTTTAGAGAGAGGGCCAGAGCTCAGTATTGTTAAGTAAATTGCACATTTTTATTAAAGCAATAATCTTTGAAGAGTTTAAGTACTATTTTCCATTTCAGATGTTATGTACCACCCGAAGGGACAGTCAGCACTTAACATCATGGGAAAACTGGGGGTGACCCATGGGTTTATGTTGTTGAATAAAGGTGCAAGAACCTCTAGGAGCTTCAGAAAAGCACACATTTGCTCAAAATAATTTTTTAACTGAAACTGTATTAGGAACTAGTTTCAGTCCCTTTCTGGCTCACATTGGCCATTTTTAAAAAGGGGTAGAGGGAATGTAGCCACAGCACAGATTTATCCATTTCCACACCAGACCTGAGGAGACTCATGCTCTGCATTCTGTGTTCTCCAGAGAAGGACGAGCACCACTGTGATCCACAAAGCGTGACCACACAGCATCCCCATACTTTCATGTAACCAGTGGCGCAAGTGGAAACACAGGTGACCAGCCAGTCAGGCAAGTGACTGTAGTTGGGGTCGCTGGGGCCAGGGAGTTAGTCCGAGTCAAGTCAGCCCACGGAAGTGCTTTTATATATATATTTTATTATTGTTTTTTTTTTCATTTATTTATTTTCAGCATAACAGTATCATTATTTTTTCACCACACCCAGTGCTCCATACAATCCATGCCCTCTATAATACCCACCACCTGGTACCCCGACCAGTGCATTTTAAAGGAAACATGCTGTAATGGGGTGTAAACATTGGCAGAGAGAGGAGCCCTGTAGACTTCCTGCTCCTGCCGCCTACAAATACCAATGACTATCTCACTGTCAAGGAAGAGCCATGCATCATCTGTTTTCTTGTAAATGGCAGAATCAGAATCTACAAGTGCCTTTGTGTAACAGAACAGGTCTTATCAACTTGACATTCAGCACAATCCAATGTCCTAGTATAATCTGCTTCAGATTCACTTCAACTTGCTTGGTCTTTTGAGGATCCAAGAAGCTAATTAGTACCATTTCATAAAAATTTCCTAATGGGGGGTCAGGGCTCAGATGATTAAGTGTCGGACTCTGTATGATCTTCAGATCCTGGGACCCAGCCCTGTGTTGGCATCCCAGCTCAGTGGGAAGTCGGCTTCTCCCTCACCCTCTGCCTGTCCCCTTGTTTGTACTCTCTGTGTCTCTCTGAGTGTGTGTCTGTCTCTCTCTCAATTGGATAAATAAAATCTTAAAAGAAAAACAAAAACAAAAAAACCCCTCCCAACATCATATCTGGGGAGGGACTGTCACTTCCTTGTCAATTAAAGATGACAATAACCCAAATTGTTGAAACTTTTGTGCATATCCCTCTCTGATCCTGGGATAATTTGGTAGGTTGTCTTCATCATGTTGATGGTTTCCTTTTCTGTGCGCCATACTTTTCAGTGCTCTGAGAACATGCACGTAAGCCCATTTTTAAAATTCAATAGCTCCTCCTGGAATATTCTGGAGTGGATGACCACCACTCACACCTCACCAGCACATATGAGAGCACCTGTGATTCTGCTCCTTCCCCAGCATCATTTTTAGCTTAGCCAATCTGATGATTGAAACACATTATCCTATCCTCCAATGTGTGCTGTTCACTCTGTCGATGGAAGACTCAGGTAGGAGGCAAAGTAGTTGCAACTTCACTAATCCTAGAAAGCTAAAAGGCTAGAGAGGATATGAGGCAGGAGCCTCCTCTGTGTAGTGAAAGGGACCACAAAAATCCTTCAGGTCTCACTGAACTGGCTTTATTTACAAAAATATTTATATTGGAAGCTAAATTCCTTCTCTAGATACTAACATAAATATTAAGAAGGTTTCATTGTAACTCTGGGAGATATGCAGAACCATTTGGGAGTTCTTGTCTATTTCAGGGAATGTTCTATAATCTGGGGCTTGTGTCTCTCCGCCCAGCGTTTGGGCAGGAGGACCTCAACTGACCTTCCCGGATTTGAATAGATGACACTGAGGCACAGATCTGCTCAGTGCTACCACCTGGGCTGTTGAGTGAGCACTCCCAGGTAAAACATTTCTCAAACCTTGGCATTCATCACAGAAAAGGCAGGGTGGTCCTGTGTTCTAGAACACAGAATAAATAGATAGATAGAACACCCTGTGGTCTATCATTGGAGATTTTATTATGTATCAGGTGAAGCACAAGGGAGAGGAAAACAGGAGTGGAATCCATCTCTGTGAGCATCAGTGTCATGTAATAGTGCACTTCAGATGTCTGCCCAGCGTAAATACATGGAAACACTGCTTTTCTTACAAAAAGATACATATTACACATAAATATGTAGATCAGTGTTTATAACTAAACAACCAAAATGTTCCAAACATGAAAGCCCCATCTAAATTTCTCCAAAAGCTGCTATATATCTCAAATGTTTACTTTTCCCTATGTTTTATTTATGAAAAGCTCCTTTTTTTCCATCACTTGGCAAACTCAGGGCTTGTTAGCTTGAATATCCCTGGCCTATATTCAAACACATTTTCCCTCCTCTTCTTTGCTTTAATAAAATCCATCCCCAAGTGTGAGGCCTGGTTCTGTTTTCTGTTGCGTCACGATCACCTTGTTCCACGAGCCCTGGTGGTGGGCCAGCCAGACCCAGGCCCTGCTGCCTGGCACAGTCAGAATGCAGCCTGCTAACAGCCACAGCCCAATACCTTCATTTACTGCTGAAAATCTCCAGCCAGGAGGAATCAAATACCATCCACTGAGAATCAAAAGCCTGCATTTTCTTTTAGGTTTGAGAACCATCAGAAAGTGATCTTAGCTGGAATCAGCTTGTCATAAGAAGGGCAGTGGGGAGGTTTCAAAACTGAAAGTCTCACTGGGATCTTTAAGGTCTTGGCAGCAAAGACCCTTGTCGGGCACAAAGCATCTTACAGTCAGTTTTTCTCCTCCCTTCCTATCGGGCATTTAATTTTTGTTATGTCTGATTTTATTTCCAAAGGGGTTGTTTACATTAGAGTGTACCTTAGTGTTTAAAAGCTACAAGCTGACATTTATGAATTTATGAATTATATAGAAGATGTAAGGAATAAGGAAAAGAAGCCCATACACATCCCAACCATTTTAAGAAATGCGGTATCATCCACATCTTTGGAGTCGTCTGTACATCCCTCCCCCTGTCTGTCCATCAGTCCTGTTCACTATTCTCTGTGTTTACCTTATATTTTTACCAAAGTAAATGCATTGCTAAATCATATTTGATTTTGTATAGTTTCGAAACTAGAACAAATGCAACCATCCTGCACAATTTTTCTGCAAGTCGCTTTTATCTCTTCCTCAATAGCATGTCCAAGTAATGTACACTTACGATGTTTCACGGTAGTTCACTGTAACTTGAGCATGATACTGCAGAGCACATACCTTCCACTCAACAGGACTGGGTTGGTCCCTGTTTTTTATTACTACAAAATGGCAGGTTTTCTCTAGCTCTATCAGTAGAATAACTCTTTCAAAAGGCCTGCTCTCTTCAGCCTGGCCCAGGTCCTGGTGAAGCATTTTCAAAAGCGATGGCTCTAACTCACAGCCCTACCACAGTCAGAACCCATGGGCAGAGGCATGACATCATCACACAGGCAGCTTTCCGTGGTGTCAGTAGAACACTCCATACCGAAGACATTCTCAGAACTGAATCTACTTTCTAGACAGCACCGTGAATGTTGAGAAACTTGGGCTGCTGGGTAGCAGTTCGCTGCAAGCCTGGGAGAAATGTGAACTCATTTGGAAGTCCTTACCTACTTCCTCGGCTTTGTAAATTTTGAATAATCATTAATTTTCTAAGTCCCTCTAGCTGAAGTTCGTGAAGATTAATTGAAATAAAACATCTTAAGATGTTTTCAAAAAGTACATGGCTAAAGAAGCACAAAAGAAGTTTGAGTTTCTTTTGTACTAGGGTGATGCAAGGAAAGAACATATTATGTGGGGAGACTGGAGCTGCACACAGAGGACAAACGTTCCTGGAATTAAACAAAATTCCAAGGACAACTCCAGATTGTTTTCTTTTTTTTTTTTTTTTCTTTCTTTCTTTTCAGCGTAACAGTATTCATTGTTTTTGCACCACACCCAGTGCTCCATGCAATACGTGCCTTCCCCAATACCTACCGCCTGGTTCCCCCAACCCCCCACCCCCTGCTCCTTCAAAACCCTCAGGTTGTTTTTCAGTGTCCATAGTCTCTCATGGTTCACCTCCCCATCCAATGTCCCTCAACTCATTTCTCCTCTCCACCTCTCCATGTCCTCCATGTTATTTGTTATGCTCCACAAATAAATGAAAGCACATAATTGACTCTCTCTGCTTGACTTATTTCACTCAGCAAAATCTCTTCCAGTCCCGTCTATGTTGCTACAAAATTTGGGTATTCATCCTATTTGATGGAGGCATCATACTCCATAGTGTATATGGACCGCATTTCCTTATTCATTCGTCCATTGAAGGGCATTTTGGTTCTTTCCATAGTTTGGCGACCGTGGCCATTGCTGCTATAAACATTGGGGTACAGATGGCCTTTCTTTTCACTCCATCTGTATCTTTGGGGTCAATACCCAGTGGTGCAATTGCAGGGTCAGAGGGAATTTCTATTTTTAATTTCTTGAACAATCTCCACACTGTTCTCCAAAGTGGCTGCACCAACTTGAATTCCCACCAACAGTGGAAGAGGGTTCCCCTTTCTCCACATCCTCTACAACACACGTTGTTTCCTGCCTTCCTAATTTTGGCCATTCTAACTGGTGTAAGGTGGTATCTCAACAGATTTTTAAAAGCTATGAAACTGATGGAACACAACTGGAGATCTCAAGGGGAACAGGTATTCTCTGAGCTTCGCGCAGGATGAAAGGCAAATTGACAAAGGTCTGTCTAGCACGGTGAGCGGGTAGCAGTGTCAGGCCTGGGCGGGTGGAGGGATGACAGAACTACAGGGCTAGCGGTGGAGAGGGGAGGTGGTCCGGCTACTTGTGTCCCTTACCTGCCCTCAAGGGCCCTTTGTGACCAGACCACAGCTCTGTGATGTGGGCATGAGGCTTGTGTCTGCATGGACACACCCAGAGCTCAGTTGCCAGAGGGCAGCAGTGCGATCGGTCACTAACTCTCAGGGCTCAGTTACCTGAGGGCAGCAGTGCGATTGGACATTACTACTTTCTAGAGGGAAGAGATGGAGAATTATCTCTTCCCTCAGGAATTCCTTACTGATGGTTGGCTGAGCCCCAGTCCCACTCTCTGGGCCGTTAATGCCATCTTTGCCTTTGTGTGTGGACTGGGGCTCTTCGTCTTTTTACTTTCCTACTTCCACCCTGATCCGTCCTCACCACAAGGCAAGAAACACATGAAGAGCGGGAAGGTAAGGAACCCTTGGCCCAGACCCAACAGAGTGTAACTCGATCATCTTTTCTATTATTCTTTCCACTTTTCCAAGTCACTGGAAAGACCCATGAAATGGGAAAGAATAGAATGGGTATTCTCAGGAGAGAGTAGACCACCCCATCCATCCAGGATAAGCCAGACCAGGCAAGGGTTAGAGGGACATGATGTTTTCTCCCTGAAGATCTCGGGCCGGAGTCCAGGTGTGGTGGAGGGGTTCAGGGCAGCGTCCCAAACACAGTGACCGGTGGCCAAGAACTGGAGGTTAAGAGCTGCCTCTCTAGCAGAGGTCAGGCCCCTGAGCACTGGGTCATCTGCTGCTGGGGTGGGGGTCCCAGCCTCCCCGTGTTCTCTTATCTCAGTACCAAGTGGAGCCACGGAGAAGGAGCAACAGAAGCAAAAAACATCAGACCGTGAAAGGTGCGTGACCGCCACTCACCCCTGCGTGCCCCAGTTACACTGTGTCCCCCGCTCTGAAGGTCCAGTCTCACTGTCTCCAGGACACCAGGGCCTGAGCCCATCCCTCAGGAAACAGAGCCCTGGGTGGGGGTTGGGGGCTCTGAGGAGGGAGAGTGAACCCGGAGGCTTCCCAGATTGTGCACCAGAATGAAGCCCTGAGGGGCTGGAAACTGGTATTCCCTAACCAGGCGCCTCAGGGCCTGGACTGGGGGCGGGACCCCCTGCTCCCACTGTGGACAAGCTGTTCAACTCTGCTTAGATTCCTCTGGAGGCTACAGTAGTCCTTCCTCCCCCAGCAAGGTCATGAATGGGGAAGCACTTTGGAAAGACAAAGCGATCCCCATCATGAATCCTGTAGTCACCATGCGGGCATGTGGCCTTGGACAGTGCTATTTGGGGCTCCCGAGTTCAATCCCCCAAAGGTCTCCCCTAATGGGACATTGTACCCAGCCTCCCGTAAGATCCCTGGACCCTGTCTTCTGCTGTGACCCGGTCTCCTGTTTCCAGGTTTCAGAGAATTTCTGAAGAATCTAGAAGAGGTTCAGGACCTGTTCTCCTTTCTGGAAAGGTAAAGAATCTGCCCCTTCTCCCCTGGGTTGGCCTTCCTGAGTCTATGGTGTGACCCCTGGGCTGCAGGTAACAGCCTCTGGGGCTGTTTGTGGGGGCTGGGAGGAGCCATGGGGACAGACTGTGACCAAAGACTCAGGGTGAGGGACAGCAGGAGCATTGTGATGTGGGTGTGGGGCGTGGACGGCCGTGGGGACCGCTCCCGGACCCAACTGCTACAGCGGCAGCTCATGCCTCCTGTCTCCCACAGCCACCTGGAGAGGCTCTCTGACCAGGGGGGCTTTCACCAGTTCTTACATCAAGCAGCCCCTGGGCAGGTGCACCGAGGGGTGCCAGCTGGAGCCCGTCAGCCATGCAGGGAGCCTCTGCAAGATGCTACTCCCGCTGTGGCCCCATCACCTGCCCTAACTCCACTGACGGGGTCTCCTCGGCCTCTGGCCGCCACCCTGCCGGCAGGACCAATGACCTCAATTTCCGTTGCTTCACACTCCTCCCTGACTACTTCCTGGCTAGTAGAGCCTTTCCTCCCCCCGGATGGCTTTCCAAACCAGCCACTTGCTCTTCCCCCTTCCCCGTCATGTCTCCCTCCTTCAGAGGCCTGCCCTGGGCCTCTGACAGCCTCCTTGGCCCCAGAGCGGCCAGACTCTCCTTTGACTCTCCCTCAGTGTGACTCAAGGGCACCCCTGCCGTGCCCCATCCCACAGAGCTCGGCTCCGCACACGCCTTGGTCAGCTGACAGGTCAGCTTCTCCTGTCCCAGCCATCTCGGGCCTGGGCCGCTCACACTGCTCCATTTCGGCCCTGTCCTGGTGGCAGGCAGCTGCCAATGCCTGGAACCTGTCCACCTCAACATGCTTGGAGTCCCGTCAAGCGCCTCTGTCCCATGGCCCACCAGAAGCCTTGTTCTGGGGAGACCCCACACCCAGACAGGAAGAGACTAGGATCCCCCCTTCCATCAACCCAGACGTCCAGAAGCTTCTGGAGATACTCACTGCCAATAGAAAAGAACTGAGGTCTTGGAGGGAGAAGGACAAGAAAGAAAGGTCAAAATACCAGCTGACCTCTTTCGGGAGAATGTTCAAGTCCCCAGGTGACGGGCAGGACACCGTGGGCCACCCGTCCTTCTGGAGCATGAGGGGCAAAGCAAAACAGCTGCTTGGTCCTGAGAAGCCCCCACGTCCCAAGATTCCAAGGGACAATTTAGAGCAGAAATGCCTCCAGCTCTTCTGGGGTCTCCCCTTTCTGCACAGCGAGTCCCTGGTGGCCACTGTCAGGGTGACCGATCCCCCATTGGAGTTCCCGTCTGTCATATTCAATGAGCTCTCTCATGCCTTGCCACTGCAGAGTCAGGGCAACGTGGTTCCACGCCTCTCCCTGACCCATGACTTACATGACCCTTCAGCCAGGCCCCAACCCTTGACCCTGAGATTGTCCCAGTCCCTGCCCCTTCCTCCATCTCAGCCCCAAACCCTCCCTCTGACTCAGCCCCAGCCCCTCCCTCTGACTCAGCCCCTTCCCCAGCCCCTCCCTCTGACTCAGCCCCTTCCCCAGGCCCTCCCTCTGACTCAGCCCCTTCCCCAGCCCATCCCTCTCACTCAGCCCCAGCTCCTCCCTCTGACTCAACCCCAGCCCCTCCCTCTGGACTGGCCCCTGCCCCAGCCCCTCCCTCTGACTCAGCCCAAGCCCCTCCCTCTGACTCAACCCAAGCCCCTCCCTCTGACTCAGCCCAAGCCCCTCCCTCTGACTCTGCCCAAGCCCCTCCCTCTGACTCAGCCCCAGCCCCTCCCTCTGACTCAGCCCAAGCCCCTCCCTCTGACGCAGCCCCTTCCCCAGCCCCTCCCTCTGACTCAGCCCCAGCCCTTCCCTCTGACTCAGCCCCTGCCCCAGCCCCTCCTTCTGACTCAGCCCAAGCCCCTCCCTCTGACTCAGCCCCTTCCACAGCCCCTCCCTCTGACACAGCCCCAGCTCCTCCCTCTGGACCGGCCGCTGCCCCAGCCCCTCCCTCTGACTCAGCCCAAGCCCCTCCCTCTGACCCAACCCAAGCCCCTCCCTCTGACTCAGCCCAAGCCCCTCCCTCTGACCCAACCCAAGCCCCTCCCTCTGACTCAGCCCAAGCCCCTCCCTCTGACCCAATCCAAGCCCCTCCCTCTGACTCAGCCCAAGCCCCTCCCTCTGACTCAGCCCAAGGCCCTCCCTCTGACTCAGCCCCAGCCCCTCCCTCTGACTCAGCCCCAGCCCCTTCCTCTGGATCAGTCCCATCTCAGGCCTCTAACTGAGCCCCAGACCCAGGCAGGCCTTGCACCCTCTGTCCCATTTGGACTCTCGTCTCTGCCACCCGTGATGGGGAGGTGCCGGGTGTCTTGCCCTGTAGCCCAGAAGACACCATCTTACACGCCAGCTGCTTTTCAAAACCTGGAATATCACTTTCTGGAGAAGCAACTAGAAAGGGGCAAGGTACCCCCTGTGATGAAAAGATCTCCGCAAGTCTTTAGCCAAGGTCCTCCTGACCTTCCGCAGGGTGGCCAGGCCCCCGAGGGCCATAGGTCAGTCCCTGTCCTTCCTGGAGAATTGATCGACTCTGAGCTCTGGGAGCAACCGGATTGGCACCTTTGGAAGAGGCTCATGAAGCAAGGAAGGGGCCCGTCCTGCAGGATCCAGCCATCCCTAGAGATACAGCCTCACCAAGAGTTCCAGAAGGTGCCCCAGGCACACAGCTGGCACAGTCCCAAGGCCAAGTCTGAGTCTACAAATGGAAGCTGCCAGGCCACACAGAAGACTGGGTCCAGGTACCCAGGAAGGACCGTGCCAAGAAAAAGACTGGGCAAGGATTCAAGGTCCAGTGCAGGGAGGATCCAGAAAGATCTACACAGGGGCTCAGCGAGCTCTCCAGAGAAGGCTCCAGGAAGAAATCGTGAGGAGTCAGACACAGACATGAAGCCCTCCACAAGCAGCACAGACGGGAAGCTCCTAGAGAAGGACCTGAGAGCCCATTTAAGGAAGTTGGGGCAGTCCAGAGAGGGTCAGATGCCTTTGGATGTTCATCCTTCCAGGCTTGCTGCCCACCACTCCTCGGACCTTCCCAGAAAGGCAACCCCTCACGGGAAACCTGGAAAGCCAGCGCTTTCCAAGTGCTGGGAGCCCCCCCACAATTTTTCCATCCTCAGTCCATATGCTCAGCGGATGCTAGAAGCACATATCAAAAGGCTCAGGGTGAAGCACCGTTGGGGCCTCCCCCTCAAGGTTCTCAAGACAATAAACCTCTTCAAGTTAAAGAAGGGCTTCCTCCTCTCCCAGTCCTTCCCTTCCCTCTCAGCCACCTGCATATCCAAGGCTGGCTTGGGCACCAAGTTCGTGGGAAATCCTTCTCAGCCCTATCAAGGAGAGGTGATGAAAGAGTCTTACCCCACTTGGGGGGGTCCCCTCGGTGCTCCCCAGCCTACGTGTGAGGAAATCCAGCAGGCTCTGGAGGGGACCTCACCTGAGGGTGGCCCTCTAGCTGGAGAGGGGCCCAGGTCACCTTCTCGGACCTTCACATACAGCTTTGTGGGCAGAATCTGGCACAGTGAGACTGTCTCTAGGACTCTTATGAACAGCAGCTTGGAGTCAAGTCCAAGTCCAGCAATGGCCACAAAGGAGCTAAGGAGGGTGAATGGGGGTCGGGCCTCACGGGACATGACCATGCTAGAGCTCAACTTAGAGCACCAGAATCTGAGTGCCAAAGTGCCCGGGGAGGTGGGGGACTTCAAGGAGGCCCCTGCCTGGGGAGTCACCTTAGAACCCCGTGTGCTGGCCAACAACCAAGGCCTCCGTGGCAAGCTGAGAAGATCAGGGTCTGCAGAGAAAAGTGACAGTCCCTTGCAACGTACAAAGGTGGTCACCCGAGACCTCGAAGAGCTACGCCTTGAGGCACGGCGCAGGGGATCGGAGCCCCAGAAGTTGATGGAGTCAGAGAACCGGCTTCGTGATGCCACCCCCACCGTGTGCCTACAAGACTGTGAAACTGGGGTCCTCCTTCAAGACTGTGAGACGGAGAGTCTCCTTCAAGACTGTCAGTCCAACATGTTCCTCGCTGCTGACATCTTGGCTTCTCAGGGATCTCTGTCTAGCTTCCAGAGCAGGTCCAGTGAAGACACATCTACTTCTGAGGTGCTGCATGGCCAAAGATCCCGTGGCCAGAGCCCCCACAGGCAGCCAGGACCCCTGGGACTGGAGCACCAATGTAAGAGCCTGAGCAGTTCATGTGTCCCCCCCGTGGAGATAGAGAGCTCCACGAGGTCCCCCTCGAGAGAGCCCGCCAACGAGTGGTCAGAAATGAAGCTCCTCCAGATCAGTGAGGTGAGACATCCAGTCCAGAGCAAGGAGTCAGGAGAGGCCTCGGGAAGCAAGGCCTGTGAGATCTTGCTGAAGAAAGCGGAGGCGCCTCCGGAAAACTACTTCAGGAGAAGGATGACACACTTGCTCCAGTGGTTCTTTCCCAGTAAAGGCAGAGGACTGGAAGATTCCCTTCAAAAGGGAAAGTCTTCATCATCCCAGGGCCGGGGACAAGTCATGGGCAGGTCAGCCATGGACAGGGCTTCTGCCGAGGCTCAGATGGTCGTGAGGGCTGTGGAGCAAATCCTAGAGGAGAAAATGTTGCCCAACCAGGGACTCAGGGTCCCTAAGGTTGACTGGTGCAAAAAGGATCTCCAGGCTTCAGCAGACCCCAATGTCTGCTATCACAGGGTTCTCTCCTACCAAGAGCAGAGGAGAGTCATGAGGGAGACAGCCAGTCCACAGGGCACCCCCAGGGGCCACAACTATGCCAACAAGACCGAGTGGATCGGGTGGCCCTTCCCCCCCAGGGTGCCAGAGTGCCCGAGCAGACCCTGCCAGAACGGGTCCCTGGTAGGGGGCCCTTCAGGCCGCACCCTACAGGCCCACTGCCCCAGGCGCTGCCTCCTTAAAAAAGACAGTTCACCTGGCCAGCCACTGTGTGCTTCTCACGCCTTTCCTGGCAGAACAACTTTCCCCCAAGGAAAAAACGCAGACAGTGGAGAGAAAAACTTTTTGTTCTCACATTAGTACATCATCTATGGGCTAATGGCGTCTTCATTCCACAGTTACTTTGCTTCCCCAAAATAAATGTGATTTTTTTTTCCCCCCTCAAGAGTGGTGCTGGCCTCTGTGTGTGTCCTGCTGCGGTGGGAGGGAAGGATCAGGGTCTGCTCTCCCCGAGGACCTGCTTTGGTTTCCAGAATGAATGGGGCCTTGGAGGATGGTTTATCTCGGGGTCCACCCCCGCCCCCTTCCTCCCTCTCCTTCAGTTTCCATGACAAGGTGAACAAGACCCAGACCAGGACCTCTCCTGCTTTCCATCCACCTGGAGCTTGTGTGGCTTTAGGGAGGGTTTGCGAGGCAGAAATCCCGCGGAGGCTTTAGGAAGACGGAATCCTAGGTCAGAGTGGGGCCCGCAGTTGGGAGACACAAGACTGGCCTTGAGGGCAGAGGTGAGAAATCCTGTCCCACTCCCCGCAGTCTCCTGTGGGGAGTAGAGGAGGGCCACCCCCGGAGCCTTCTCACCCCAGGGAATCCTGTCTTAGCTCCCTCAGCCCCTCTTCTCACACTCAGATCCACAAGGGACAAGCTCGAACCCGGTACTGAGGGTGTGTGGGGCGTGCCACAGAGATCCCCAGGGTCCCACCTGCCCAGGCCCAGGGCACTGAAGGGGCCTGCCCACCAGCACCCCCTTCCCCTCTTGGGGGATTGAGGGAGTGTGGCTGTGGGCAGGGGCCCCTGTACTTAGGGTGGGACGCCAGGAAGGAGGCCAAGTGACAGAGTGTGCCCATGCCTGATGTGACGACTGAAGATCCTTGGTGTCCCACTGCCACCTATGGGTCCAGAGGGGAGAAGTTAGAGGCCCCGGGGCTGTCCCCGCAGGGTCTGTGCCCCACTCCAGCTGCCAATCCCAGGGGTGAGGGGGTGGGGGTAATGGGGTGGGGGTTGTACAGAAGCCACCTGAGCTCCCACACAGAAGGCCAGGTGCCCAGAGGCAGCAAAGCCTTCAGGCAGAGAAGTGAATTTCTGCACAATTTGATAAGCTTGTAGGACTGGGGCCCCCAGACGGACTTGTGGTCTGTGACATTTACGTACACGTGTGGCCCAAGGATGGCTCCCAGGGGACTGGCCTGGCTCCTGGTCTTGGTTACCCCAGAGCCTGGAGGGGCAGGAGGCCCTCAGATGGGGCTTCTCCCATCCCCGGCTGGAAGGGATGTGTCCAGAAGGAGGGTGGAGTTTAGGAGGGCGCCCCCTGCATGTCCCGCGCCCAGCCCAACATTGTCCTCCAGGGTCCCCCACACATCGCTCTGATGGGAGACCCACACAGAGACCCAACACAGAGACAGTGCACAGAGAGCTCTAACAGAGACCTCTGACAGACACCCACACAGAGACTCCACAGAGAACCCTCAGCACGACGCTACACAGAGATCTCTGCCAGAGACTCACAAGGGCAGGGGCTAAGTTTCTGCTTATCATGATACCATTACTTATGATCATGCACGTTGTAGACTGCAAGGCCTTCTCAGAAACACCCAGAGACCGAGCCCATCCCATACTGAGAGATACCCAGCAGCTGTTGCTGTTGGACTGTGACAAACACCATGGCAGGGGCCACGAATGCCCTGGTGTGAACAGGGGAGTGGGGAGGGCACCCTGAGGGCAGGCATCCCGCACGCCGACTCCTATGATGGGGATCTCCCCCGGAAGCTTGTGTGCACACAACTACGGACCATGCCTCTCCCCGTGACAGAGGAGCTTTGCTACGCATCCTCGCAGTCCATTTCCGATGGTGTTTGGCCACTTATGTAATGGAAGACCATCGGTTTCCAAAATTTCATGAAATTTACATGAACTGAAAATTTTGTTTTCTAGACTCTATCTATTGGGAGGGGAGGGGCAGAGGGGGAGGAGTAGAGGAGGGAGGGAGAAGGACAAGCAAATTCCACACTGAGCGGTGAGCCTGGGCCCACCGGTTCTCAGGGCCTGAGATCCTGACCTGAGTTCAAACCGAGACTTGGTGCCTTAACTGACTGAGCCAGCTGGTGCTCCTGAGATTCTTGAACTAACTTTTGAAGTACGCAAGAGAGGAGAAAATACGTTACCAAAGTATTCACAAAATGGTAATGATGGTGATGTTCTGTGCTTGTGGAGGGTTTCCTCCTCATGAAGCCCTGACTCAGGACCTTGGCTCAGAGCACCTCGCTCACAACCCTAACCCCCTCCTCTAACCCCTCCCCTAACCTCTCTTCCAACCACTTGTCTAACCCCTCCTCTAGCCACTCCCCTAACCACTCCCGCCTTCCCATGAATCAATCCATGTAACTGATGAAGAGCAGGAAAGTTTGTTGCTGTTGTCTGCTTTGTAAAGCAAGGTTGCTTGTTGCCACCTCTCTTCTGGATTATTTCACAGACATTAGACGAAGCTTTGGAAGAAAGTTCTCCCTCATCTAGGAGAGTGGGTCTTCCCACGTTTTATCACAAACCTTTCCTACAAACATCTCAGAAATGCCAATATAATACATAGTATTTTCTACAGATGAACAAAAGCAAAGATTTATCTCATTCATGTAAATGCTAAGAAAGCAAGGCAGCGAATTATGGTCTTACAATACCTCACTTTTATTGTTTAACTGTCTCTGCTCTGAATACATTTCAGAGAAAATTCTGAAGTAAGCATTCAAGTGAAGCCATAAAAATGTTCTGTACTATGATCAAGTGGGCATTTTAACGACTTATAATTTCGCTTCTAATGTAGGAAACGCTCCATACCTCCCAAACTAAGCTTGTTAGGGGTCAGACAGATTCATGAATGTGTGCAGTCTCTATTAGATTTCTGTCCTGGGTTGTTTTTCTTCTAAATGTTTATAGCTGCTTAAGCAGTGATTTAGAAAAAAAATACTTTGACTACTTTTTTTCACTCTATGAACCCACCTCAAGTATTGTGGAAATATTAAAAGATATAATTCTCTCATTCCATTCTCATGCCTCGAAGCCTTTAGTTTGTGTTTTTGAGAACACTTGCACTGAACGTGATGTAAGTGTGCTTGGGTGTCCTGATACAAGGGTGGTGTTTTACATTCAATGCCTGTTTCTCGAAGGTTCACTTCAGCCCAGAGGAGCTGCTGACATGTTCTGTTGCTTCTGTGGGGGTTCTGCCTGTCTCATCCCTGGGCTTACTGCCCTGCTCTGTGCCACCAACAGTTTACCAAACTGCTGGGGGTCTGTGTTCTGGGATCCTGGCTTCTCAGCTGGACCCACTGGGAGAGACCTGGAGACCACATGATCTGCCCACAGAGTCCTACCATGGCCCAGGGTAGTAACAGGGAAGATCAAGGGCTGTGAGAATGCTTAGCACTGCTTCGCCTGGGCTCCCTGCCCCCTCTCGCCAGGGCAGCACCCCACCTCAGCCCCTGGCCACCCACTCCCAGGACGCAGTGGTGGCTGCTACAAACTAGGGTTGTAAAAGCCTTCTGCCCACATGTGGCATACATGTCATCTTAGTGAAGCAGTGACAAACCAGGGAAGAAAACAGTATCTGTTAATTAGCTCTAATGCAGAGTTCGACTATCCTGCAGTGTCCGTGCCTACATCTTTGACTCTTCATGGACTTCCACTCTTTCCATGCAAAACCGAAGGGACAGTGATGCCCTGTCTAGCCCCCACCCTGGAGGAGGGAAGGGGTGCTTGTGATTTATAGACTAAGAGGAAAGCACAGGAATCCCATGGGCAATGATTTGTGGAACCAGGCCAGGTTGGAAGAAGTAAAAGGAGGAATGAAAACAGAAAGGTGCAGTGTCCTTTTCTTTCAGAGAGTAACAGATGAACAGCGTCTGAAAGGTGGCCAGGAGCTGGGGTCCAGGGCCCCTGAGCCTCAGCAGAACGCACAAATCTCAGTTCCACATCACCATTAATGAACTGAAATGTCTCCTCTCTGTCAGTTTCAGGTGATGAAAGACTGTTTATATATTTTGGAACTGTCCCAGGCAGTACCAGAGTCTTGGTTCTCTTACCTGAGAAGGAAAGTAAGGTTGAAAATGAGAATACAGGGTGAAGACTGATCATAAATTGTTAGCATTTCCTCTCTCCCTGATGACTCAACATCGCCAGGCAGAGGCTGTGAGCCCCCTCCTGGGCCCACCAGGGTGGTCAGGCTGGCTCCCGTCATAAGGTCCCCATCTTACCTTCCCCTATCTGTGACCCAGGGACTCCAAACATAACAGTGAAATCCCCTCAAGTCTTTGTGGCCATCCCAACCTGAAATACAGGGACCTGCCCAGGGGTTCTCAGTGATTCAGGTCTGCACCTGCTGGATACGGTCACCTCCTGGACCCGCCTGCCATGCGGCCACCAGCAAGGAGTGCCGGTTGTGCCTCCTGCCCTAGCACCTGTGAGCATAACAAGTCCGGTCATTTCTTAGCTTTCCTGTGCGTGACTTCCACAACCACGTTGGAATGTTCCTTAAAGACCCCACAAGGGGGACTAACCTCTCCCACTCACAACAGAGTGGTATTGGCAGAAAACAGAATCTTCATTACAAATACATGTGGGCTGGGAAAGCTAAGCGACTTACTAAACCTGCATCTAGAAGGTGTCCTGCATCCTAGATGCCTGATGAACTCAGAGAGCCCGTTTTGTGCACAGTGGATCACAACAGCTCAGTTCCTCTTCGCCCCAAATCCTTGCTTCCCTGCTCATGACTGACCCTGTTCTCATGACCATCAGCGGGGGCTTGTGACTAGTCAATTCTGATTGTGTAAAATACACTAGAAGGAGGACCTTGCGTGACAAATGATTGAGACAGGAGAAGTCATACTTCTGCCATACTTCTGTCTCTTAAAACACCAAGAAACTTCTTAAAACTTGAATCCGAAGATGTCAGGATACCTAGCACAGGAGGCTATGCAGCTCTGTCTGAGCGGGCCAGTCCCTCAGATCACTCACCATCTACGACTGATTTTAAAAAGACAGTGTGTACTAAGTAAACGTAATTTAACTTATATAATTATGGAATGCTTTACAAAAAGGACAGAGTTCCTGATGTTATCTTTTTATAATTAAGAAAAGAGTTAGTTTGACCTTTGCTCCATATGTATTCAAGTGTGTTATTTAAGCCTCATTTTACTAAATGAGATGAACCATAAAGCTATGGGATATTGTAGCATGAGCAATTCAGAAGTTCCGAATACAGCTGAAAGGCTAACCCGTGCAGAGAGGCTCCAAGGGCAGGGGACCTGGAACAATGTGCTTGTAGATGTCACCATAGGCTTATGTCATACACGACTTTTCAGTCTTATAATGAATTAGTTTTGTGAATTCAAAATTATTCTGTAGAAGCTGTCATAGCTGTCCTTGCTCTCCGCATCACTCTGGTGATTGGGCACTAGGAATCCTGTAAAACATTTTACACCAGACCTGCCCGGCCGCCAGTGATAAAACTACAATATGCTCTATATACAAAGAATCATTTAAAAGGTTTTTTAGGAGCTGGGATTCTATGAGATGACAGCTGCTTTCACCTGAAAATGCAGTAAATACGTTCCTTACAAGATTCCAATGACTGACGGGTGAGAAAACATACCGAACACCAAGTGCAAGGGGCCGGAGCCAGGCTCTCAGGGTTGCGGGCCAGGAACCAGCACCACTAGATCGGGAGCCCCAGAGCCTGGGGTCCACAGCGAAATGCAGTAGGTGCACTGGTCTGAAGTCAGGGAGTGCTCCCTGGAGGAGGAGGCAGTGGATGCAGGGTTTCCACAGCACAGAGTTTAGACGGAGGCCACCAGAGCAGGGACGACGTGGGCAGGGCACACTTGCAGGGAAGAAACCGAGCTGGAAGGAGGACACTGGGGGCTGGCAGGCTGCCCCCAGGACACGGGAGGCTGTTTAGGACACGGGCTGGCCAGGGGACGAGCCTGCAAACCAGGTAAGGACATTGCACTGTGAGGGGTACTGAGTGTCTGAGCCAGGAAGGGTGACATGGTCCCTAGGCAAGGGGAACCCAGGGAGGCTTCCAGGTGCAGACCGGCACCTGCTCCAGTGGGATGATCCAGCAGGGCCTGGAGTGGGGGAGGGGAGTGGGGCTGCTGTGAACCTGGGCTGGGAATCTATCTTTACAGACTGTATCTGAAATGGAGCTAATTAGTGATCAGGACTGAATGAAATGGAGTGAGACCAGTTCTTGGAAAGTTGCAAGGTGGTTTGCCTCCTGGTGGCCAGCCTGGCTTTTGTCGTTGTTTGGTTTCCCTTCTTTTCCAACCAACTGCCATAAAGTAAGCGTCTGGCAGAGTTCCAGTGACTAGCTGGTCAAGACCTGAGCTGAGATCACGTCAGACACTTAACCTACTGAGCCACGCAGGCAATGCAGGTTGTGAATGATTTTTTTAAAAACCTCTTCTCTTTAAGGTGGTGAAGTTCATTTTGGGCTGCTATGTAATGAAGCCACATGACCACTAGGTGGAGGTGTTCTACAGCGCAGAGCACACTGCCCTTCTGCAAAAACTTCATTATTTTAAAAGATTTTATTTTGACGGGGGGGGGGGGGGGGACCTTCTCCTGTCTCAATCATTTGTCACGCAAGGTCCTCCTTCTAGTGTATTTTACACAATCAGAATTGACTAGTCACAAGCCCCCGCTGATGGTCATGAGAACAGGGTCAGTCATGAGCAGGGAAGCAAGGATTTGGGGCGAAGAGGAACTGAGCTGTTGTGATCCACTGTGCACAAAACGGGCTCTCTGAGTTCATCAGGCATCTAGGATGCAGGACACCTTCTAGATGCAGGTTTAGTAAGTCGCTTAGCTTTCCCAGCCCACATGTATTTGTAATGAAGATTCTGTTTTCTGCCAATACCACTCTGTTGTGAGTGGGAGAGGTTAGTCCCCCTTGTGGGGTCTTTAAGGAACATTCCAACGTGGTTGTGGAAGTCACGCACAGGAAAGCTAAGAAATGACCGGACTTGTTATGCTCACAGGTGCTAGGGCAGGAGGCACAACCGGCACTCCTTGCTGGTGGCCGCATGGCAGGCGGGTCCAGGAGGTGACCGTATCCAGCAGGTGCAGACCTGAATCACTGAGAACCCCTGGGCAGGTCCCTGTATTTCAGGTTGGGATGGCCACAAAGACTTGAGGGGATTTCACTGTTATGTTTGGAGTCCCTGGGTCACAGATAGGGGAAGGTAAGATGGGGACCTTATGACGGGAGCCAGCCTGACCACCCTGGTGGGCCCAGGAGGGGGCTCACAGCCTCTGCCTGGCGATGTTGAGTCATCAGGGAGAGAGGAAATGCTAACAATTTATGATCAGTCTTCACCCTGTATTCTCATTTTCAACCTTACTTTCCTTCTCAGGTAAGAGAACCAAGACTCTGGTACTGCCTGGGACAGTTCCAAAATATATAAACAGTCTTTCATCACCTGAAACTGACAGAGAGGAGACATTTCAGTTCATTAATGGTGATGTGGAACTGAGATTTGTGCGTTCTGCTGAGGCTCAGGGGCCCTGGACCCCAGCTCCTGGCCACCTTTCAGACGCTGTTCATCTGTTACTCTCTGAAAGAAAAGGACACTGCACCTTTCTGTTTTCATTCCTCCTTTTACTTCTTCCAACCTGGCCTGGTTCCACAAATCATTGCCCATGGGATTCCTGTGCTTTCCTCTTAGTCTATAAATCACAAGCACCCCTTCCCTCCTCCAGGGTGGGGGCTAGACAGGGCATCACTGTCCCTTCGGTTTTGCATGGAAAGAGTGGAAGTCCATGAAGAGTCAAAGATGTAGGCACGGACACTGCAGGATAGTCGAACTCTGCATTAGAGCTAATTAACAGATACTGTTTTCTTCCCTGGTTTGTCACTGCTTCACTAAGATGACATGTATGCCACATGTGGGCAGAAGGCTTTTACAACCCTAGTTTGTAGCAGCCACCACTGCGTCCTGGGAGTGGGTGGCCAGGGGCTGAGGTGGGGTGCTGCCCTGGCGAGAGGGGGCAGGGAGCCCAGGCGAAGCAGTGCTAAGCATTCTCACAGCCCTTGATCTTCCCTGTTACTACCCTGGGCCATGGTAGGACTCTGTGGGCAGATCATGTGGTCTCCAGGTCTCTCCCAGTGGGTCCAGCTGAGAAGCCAGGATCCCAGAACACAGACCCCCAGCAGTTTGGTAAACTGTTGGTGGCACAGAGCAGGGCAGTAAGCCCAGGGATGAGACAGGCAGAACCCCCACAGAAGCAACAGAACATGTCAGCAGCTCCTCTGGGCTGAAGTGAACCTTCGAGAAACAGGCATTGAATGTAAAACACCACCCTTGTATCAGGACACCCAAGCACACTTACATCACGTTCAGTGCAAGTGTTCTCAAAAACACAAACTAAAGGCTTCGAGGCATGAGAATGGAATGAGAGAATTATATCTTTTAATATTTCCACAATACTTGAGGTGGGTTCATAGAGTGAAAAAAAGTAGTCAAAGTATTTTTTTTCTAAATCACTGCTTAAGCAGCTATAAACATTTAGAAGAAAAACAACCCAGGACAGAAATCTAATAGAGACTGCACACATTCATGAATCTGTCTGACCCCTAACAAGCTTAGTTTGGGAGGTATGGAGCGTTTCCTACATTAGAAGCGAAATTATAAGTCGTTAAAATGCCCACTTGATCATAGTACAGAACATTTTTATGGCTTCACTTGAATGCTTACTTCAGAATTTTCTCTGAAATGTATTCAGAGCAGAGACAGTTAAACAATAAAAGTGAGGTATTGTAAGACCATAATTCGCTGCCTTGCTTTCTTAGCATTTACATGAATGAGATAAATCTTTGCTTTTGTTCATCTGTAGAAAATACTATGTATTATATTGGCATTTCTGAGATGTTTGTAGGAAAGGTTTGTGATAAAACGTGGGAAGACCCACTCTCCTAGATGAGGGAGAACTTTCTTCCAAAGCTTCGTCTAATGTCTGTGAAATAATCCAGAAGAGAGGTGGCAACAAGCAACCTTGCTTTACAAAGCAGACAACAGCAACAAACTTTCCTGCTCTTCATCAGTTACATGGATTGATTCATGGGAAGGCGGGAGTGGTTAGGGGAGTGGCTAGAGGAGGGGTTAGACAAGTGGTTGGAAGAGAGGTTAGGGGAGGGGTTAGAGGAGGGGGTTAGGGTTGTGAGCGAGGTGCTCTGAGCCAAGGTCCTGAGTCAGGGCTTCATGAGGAGGAAACCCTCCACAAGCACAGAACATCACCATCATTACCATTTTGTGAATACTTTGGTAACGTATTTTCTCCTCTCTTGCGTACTTCAAAAGTTAGTTCAAGAATCTCAGGAGCACCAGCTGGCTCAGTCAGTTAAGGCACCAAGTCTCGGTTTGAACTCAGGTCAGGATCTCAGGCCCTGAGAACCGGTGGGCCCAGGCTCACCGCTCAGTGTGGAATTTGCTTGTCCTTCTCCCTCCCTCCTCTACTCCTCCCCCTCTGCCCCTCCCCTCCCAATAGATAGAGTCTAGAAAACAAAATTTTCAGTTCATGTAAATTTCATGAAATTTTGGAAACCGATGGTCTTCCATTACATAAGTGGCCAAACACCATCGGAAATGGACTGCGAGGATGCGTAGCAAAGCTCCTCTGTCACGGGGAGAGGCATGGTCCGTAGTTGTGTGCACACAAGCTTCCGGGGGAGATCCCCATCATAGGAGTCGGCGTGCGGGATGCCTGCCCTCAGGGTGCCCTCCCCACTCCCCTGTTCACACCAGGGCATTCGTGGCCCCTGCCATGGTGTTTGTCACAGTCCAACAGCAACAGCTGCTGGGTATCTCTCAGTATGGGATGGGCTCGGTCTCTGGGTGTTTCTGAGAAGGCCTTGCAGTCTACAACGTGCATGATCATAAGTAATGGTATCATGATAAGCAGAAACTTAGCCCCTGCCCTTGTGAGTCTCTGGCAGAGATCTCTGTGTAGCGTCGTGCTGAGGGTTCTCTGTGGAGTCTCTGTGTGGGTGTCTGTCAGAGGTCTCTGTTAGAGCTCTCTGTGCACTGTCTCTGTGTTGGGTCTCTGTGTGGGTCTCCCATCAGAGCGATGTGTGGGGGACCCTGGAGGACAATGTTGGGCTGGGCGCGGGACATGCAGGGGGCGCCCTCCTAAACTCCACCCTCCTTCTGGACACATCCCTTCCAGCCGGGGATGGGAGAAGCCCCATCTGAGGGCCTCCTGCCCCTCCAGGCTCTGGGGTAACCAAGACCAGGAGCCAGGCCAGTCCCCTGGGAGCCATCCTTGGGCCACACGTGTACGTAAATGTCACAGACCACAAGTCCGTCTGGGGGCCCCAGTCCTACAAGCTTATCAAATTGTGCAGAAATTCACTTCTCTGCCTGAAGGCTTTGCTGCCTCTGGGCACCTGGCCTTCTGTGTGGGAGCTCAGGTGGCTTCTGTACAACCCCCACCCCATTACCCCCACCCCCTCACCCCTGGGATTGGCAGCTGGAGTGGGGCACAGACCCTGCGGGGACAGCCCCGGGGCCTCTAACTTCTCCCCTCTGGACCCATAGGTGGCAGTGGGACACCAAGGATCTTCAGTCGTCACATCAGGCATGGGCACACTCTGTCACTTGGCCTCCTTCCTGGCGTCCCACCCTAAGTACAGGGGCCCCTGCCCACAGCCACACTCCCTCAATCCCCCAAGAGGGGAAGGGGGTGCTGGTGGGCAGGCCCCTTCAGTGCCCTGGGCCTGGGCAGGTGGGACCCTGGGGATCTCTGTGGCACGCCCCACACACCCTCAGTACCGGGTTCGAGCTTGTCCCTTGTGGATCTGAGTGTGAGAAGAGGGGCTGAGGGAGCTAAGACAGGATTCCCTGGGGTGAGAAGGCTCCGGGGGTGGCCCTCCTCTACTCCCCACAGGAGACTGCGGGGAGTGGGACAGGATTTCTCACCTCTGCCCTCAAGGCCAGTCTTGTGTCTCCCAACTGCGGGCCCCACTCTGACCTAGGATTCCGTCTTCCTAAAGCCTCCGCGGGATTTCTGCCTCGCAAACCCTCCCTAAAGCCACACAAGCTCCAGGTGGATGGAAAGCAGGAGAGGTCCTGGTCTGGGTCTTGTTCACCTTGTCATGGAAACTGAAGGAGAGGGAGGAAGGGGGCGGGGGTGGACCCCGAGATAAACCATCCTCCAAGGCCCCATTCATTCTGGAAACCAAAGCAGGTCCTCGGGGAGAGCAGACCCTGATCCTTCCCTCCCACCGCAGCAGGACACACACAGAGGCCAGCACCACTCTTGAGGGGGGAAAAAAAAATCACATTTATTTTGGGGAAGCAAAGTAACTGTGGAATGAAGACGCCATTAGCCCATAGATGATGTACTAATGTGAGAACAAAAAGTTTTTCTCTCCACTGTCTGCGTTTTTTCCTTGGGGGAAAGTTGTTCTGCCAGGAAAGGCGTGAGAAGCACACAGTGGCTGGCCAGGTGAACTGTCTTTTTTAAGGAGGCAGCGCCTGGGGCAGTGGGCCTGTAGGGTGCGGCCTGAAGGGCCCCCTACCAGGGACCCGTTCTGGCAGGGTCTGCTCGGGCACTCTGGCACCCTGGGGGGGAAGGGCCACCCGATCCACTCGGTCTTGTTGGCATAGTTGTGGCCCCTGGGGGTGCCCTGTGGACTGGCTGTCTCCCTCATGACTCTCCTCTGCTCTTGGTAGGAGAGAACCCTGTGATAGCAGACATTGGGGTCTGCTGAAGCCTGGAGATCCTTTTTGCACCAGTCAACCTTAGGGACCCTGAGTCCCTGGTTGGGCAACATTTTCTCCTCTAGGATTTGCTCCACAGCCCTCACGACCATCTGAGCCTCGGCAGAAGCCCTGTCCATGGCTGACCTGCCCATGACTTGTCCCCGGCCCTGGGATGATGAAGACTTTCCCTTTTGAAGGGAATCTTCCAGTCCTCTGCCTTTACTGGGAAAGAACCACTGGAGCAAGTGTGTCATCCTTCTCCTGAAGTAGTTTTCCGGAGGCGCCTCCGCTTTCTTCAGCAAGATCTCACAGGCCTTGCTTCCCGAGGCCTCTCCTGACTCCTTGCTCTGGACTGGATGTCTCACCTCACTGATCTGGAGGAGCTTCATTTCTGACCACTCGTTGGCGGGCTCTCTCGAGGGGGACCTCGTGGAGCTCTCTATCTCCACGGGGGGGACACATGAACTGCTCAGGCTCTTACATTGGTGCTCCAGTCCCAGGGGTCCTGGCTGCCTGTGGGGGCTCTGGCCACGGGATCTTTGGCCATGCAGCACCTCAGAAGTAGATGTGTCTTCACTGGACCTGCTCTGGAAGCTAGACAGAGATCCCTGAGAAGCCAAGATGTCAGCAGCGAGGAACATGTTGGACTGACAGTCTTGAAGGAGACTCTCCGTCTCACAGTCTTGAAGGAGGACCCCAGTTTCACAGTCTTGTAGGCACACGGTGGGGGTGGCATCACGAAGCCGGTTCTCTGACTCCATCAACTTCTGGGGCTCCGATCCCCTGCGCCGTGCCTCAAGGCGTAGCTCTTCGAGGTCTCGGGTGACCACCTTTGTACGTTGCAAGGGACTGTCACTTTTCTCTGCAGACCCTGATCTTCTCAGCTTGCCACGGAGGCCTTGGTTGTTGGCCAGCACACGGGGTTCTAAGGTGACTCCCCAGGCAGGGGCCTCCTTGAAGTCCCCCACCTCCCCGGGCACTTTGGCACTCAGATTCTGGTGCTCTAAGTTGAGCTCTAGCATGGTCATGTCCCGTGAGGCCCGACCCCCATTCACCCTCCTTAGCTCCTTTGTGGCCATTGCTGGACTTGGACTTGACTCCAAGCTGCTGTTCATAAGAGTCCTAGAGACAGTCTCACTGTGCCAGATTCTGCCCACAAAGCTGTATGTGAAGGTCCGAGAAGGTGACCTGGGCCCCTCTCCAGCTAGAGGGCCACCCTCAGGTGAGGTCCCCTCCAGAGCCTGCTGGATTTCCTCACACGTAGGCTGGGGAGCACCGAGGGGACCCCCCCAAGTGGGGTAAGACTCTTTCATCACCTCTCCTTGATAGGGCTGAGAAGGATTTCCCACGAACTTGGTGCCCAAGCCAGCCTTGGATATGCAGGTGGCTGAGAGGGAAGGGAAGGACTGGGAGAGGAGGAAGCCCTTCTTTAACTTGAAGAGGTTTATTGTCTTGAGAACCTTGAGGGGGAGGCCCCAACGGTGCTTCACCCTGAGCCTTTTGATATGTGCTTCTAGCATCCGCTGAGCATATGGACTGAGGATGGAAAAATTGTGGGGGGGCTCCCAGCACTTGGAAAGCGCTGGCTTTCCAGGTTTCCCGTGAGGGGTTGCCTTTCTGGGAAGGTCCGAGGAGTGGTGGGCAGCAAGCCTGGAAGGATGAACATCCAAAGGCATCTGACCCTCTCTGGACTGCCCCAACTTCCTTAAATGGGCTCTCAGGTCCTTCTCTAGGAGCTTCCCGTCTGTGCTGCTTGTGGAGGGCTTCATGTCTGTGTCTGACTCCTCACGATTTCTTCCTGGAGCCTTCTCTGGAGAGCTCGCTGAGCCCCTGTGTAGATCTTTCTGGATCCTCCCTGCACTGGACCTTGAATCCTTGCCCAGTCTTTTTCTTGGCACGGTCCTTCCTGGGTACCTGGACCCAGTCTTCTGTGTGGCCTGGCAGCTTCCATTTGTAGACTCAGACTTGGCCTTGGGACTGTGCCAGCTGTGTGCCTGGGGCACCTTCTGGAACTCTTGGTGAGGCTGTATCTCTAGGGATGGCTGGATCCTGCAGGACGGGCCCCTTCCTTGCTTCATGAGCCTCTTCCAAAGGTGCCAATCCGGTTGCTCCCAGAGCTCAGAGTCGATCAATTCTCCAGGAAGGACAGGGACTGACCTATGGCCCTCGGGGGCCTGGCCACCCTGCGGAAGGTCAGGAGGACCTTGGCTAAAGACTTGCGGAGATCTTTTCATCACAGGGGGTACCTTGCCCCTTTCTAGTTGCTTCTCCAGAAAGTGATATTCCAGGTTTTGAAAAGCAGCTGGCGTGTAAGATGGTGTCTTCTGGGCTACAGGGCAAGACACCCGGCACCTCCCCATCACGGGTGGCAGAGACGAGAGTCCAAATGGGACAGAGGGTGCAAGGCCTGCCTGGGTCTGGGGCTCAGTTAGAGGCCTGAGATGGGACTGATCCAGAGGAAGGGGCTGGGGCTGAGTCAGAGGGAGGGGCTGGGGCTGAGTCAGAGGGAGGGCCTTGGGCTGAGTCAGAGGGAGGGGCTTGGGCTGAGTCAGAGGGAGGGGCTTGGTTTGGGTCAGAGGGAGGGGCTTGGGCTGAGTCAGAGGGAGGGGCTTGGGTTGGGTCAGAGGGAGGGGCTTGGGCTGAGTCAGAGGGAGGGGCTTGGGTTGGGTCAGAGGGAGGGGCTTGGGCTGAGTCAGAGGGAGGGGCTTGGGTTGGGTCAGAGGGAGGGGCTTGGGCTGAGTCAGAGGGAGGGGCTTGGGTTGGGTCAGAGGGAGGGGCTTGGGCTGAGTCAGAGGGAGGGGCTGGGGCAGCGGCCGGTCCAGAGGGAGGAGCTGGGGCTGTGTCAGAGGGAGGGGCTGTGGAAGGGGCTGAGTCAGAGGGAGGGGCTTGGGCTGAGTCAGAAGGAGGGGCTGGGGCAGGGGCTGAGTCAGAGGGAAGGGCTGGGGCTGGGTCAGAGGGAGGGGCTGGGGAAGGGGCTGCGTCAGAGGGAGGGGCTTGGGCTGAGTCAGAGGGAGGGGCTGGGGCTGAGTCAGAGGGAGGGGCTTGGGCTGAGTCAGAGGGTGGGGCTTGGGTTGAGTCAGAGGGAGGGGCTTGGGCTGAGTCAGAGGGAGGGGCTGGGGCAGGGGCCAGTCCAGAGGGAGGGGCTGGGGTTGAGTCAGAGGGAGGAGCTGGGGCTGAGTGAGAGGGATGGGCTGGGGAAGGGGCTGAGTCAGAGGGAGGGCCTGGGGAAGGGGCTGAGTCAGAGGGAGGGGCTGGGGAAGGGGCTGAGTCAGAGGGAGGGGCTGGGGCTGAGTCAGAGGGAGGGTTTGGGGCTGAGATGGAGGAAGGGGCAGGGACTGGGACAATCTCAGGGTCAAGGGTTGGGGCCTGGCTGAAGGGTCATGTAAGTCATGGGTCAGGGAGAGGCGTGGAACCACGTTGCCCTGACTCTGCAGTGGCAAGGCATGAGAGAGCTCATTGAATATGACAGACGGGAACTCCAATGGGGGATCGGTCACCCTGACAGTGGCCACCAGGGACTCGCTGTGCAGAAAGGGGAGACCCCAGAAGAGCTGGAGGCATTTCTGCTCTAAATTGTCCCTTGGAATCTTGGGACGTGGGGGCTTCTCAGGACCAAGCAGCTGTTTTGCTTTGCCCCTCATGCTCCAGAAGGACGGGTGGCCCATGGTGTCCTGCCCGTCACCTGGGGACTTGAACATTCTCCCGAAAGAGGTCAGCTGGTATTTTGACCTTTCTTTCTTGTCCTTCTCCCTCCAAGACCTCAGTTCTTTTCTATTGGCAGTGAGTATCTCCAGAAGCTTCTGGACATCTGGGTTGATGGAAGGGGGGATCCTAGTCTCTTCCTGTCTGGGTGTGGGGTCTCCCCAGAACAAGGCTTCTGGTGGGCCATGGGACAGAGGCGCTTGATGGGACTCCAAGCATGTTGAGGTGGACAGGTTCCAGGCATTGGCAGCTGCCTGCCACCAGGACAGGGCCGAAATGGAGCAGTGTGAGCGGCCCAGGCCCGAGATGGCTGGGACAGGAGAAGCTGACCTGTCAGCTGACCAAGGCTTGTGCGGAGCCGAGCTCTGTGGGATGGGGCACGGCAGGGGTGCCCTTGAGTCACACTGAGGGAGAGTCAAAGGAGAGTCTGGCTGCTCTGGGGCCAAGGAGGCTGTCAGAGGCCCAGGGCAGGCCTCTGAAGGAGGGAGACATGACGGGGAAGGGGGAAGAGCAAGTGGCTGGTTTGGAAAGCCATCCGGGGGGAGGAAAGGCTCTACTAGCCAGGAAGTAGTCAGGGAGGAGTGTGAAGCAACGGAAATTGAGGTCATTGGTCCTGCCGGCAGGGTGGCGGCCAGAGGCCGAGGAGACCCCGTCAGTGGAGTTAGGGCAGGTGATGGGGCCACAGCGGGAGTAGCATCTTGCAGAGGCTCCCTGCATGGCTGACGGGCTCCAGCTGGCACCCCTCGGTGCACCTGCCCAGGGGCTGCTTGATGTAAGAACTGGTGAAAGCCCCCCTGGTCAGAGAGCCTCTCCAGGTGGCTGTGGGAGACAGGAGGCATGAGCTGCCGCTGTAGCAGTTGGGTCCGGGAGCGGTCCCCACGGCCGTCCACGCCCCACACCCACATCACAATGCTCCTGCTGTCCCTCACCCTGAGTCTTTGGTCACAGTCTGTCCCCATGGCTCCTCCCAGCCCCCACAAACAGCCCCAGAGGCTGTTACCTGCAGCCCAGGGGTCACACCATAGACTCAGGAAGGCCAACCCAGGGGAGAAGGGGCAGATTCTTTACCTTTCCAGAAAGGAGAACAGGTCCTGAACCTCTTCTAGATTCTTCAGAAATTCTCTGAAACCTGGAAACAGGAGACCGGGTCACAGCAGAAGACAGGGTCCAGGGATCTTACGGGAGGCTGGGTACAATGTCCCATTAGGGGAGACCTTTGGGGGATTGAACTCGGGAGCCCCAAATAGCACTGTCCAAACCACATGCCCGCATGGTGACTACAGGATTCATGATGGGGATCGCTTTGTCTTTCCAAAGTGCTTCCCCATTCATGACCTTGCTGGGGGAGGAAGGACTACTGTAGCCTCCAGAGGAATCTAAGCAGAGTTGAACAGCTTGTCCACAGTGGGAGCAGGGGGTCCCGCCCCCAGTCCAGGCCCTGAGGCGCCTGGTTAGGGAATACCAGTTTCCAGCCCCTCAGGGCTTCATTCTGGTGCACAATCTGGGAAGCCTCCGGGTTCACTCTCCCTCCTCAGAGCCCCCAACCCCCACCCAGGGCTCTGTTTCCTGAGGGATGGGCTCAGGCCCTGGTGTCCTGGAGACAGTGAGACTGGACCTTCAGAGCGGGGGACACAGTGTAACTGGGGCACGCAGGGGTGAGTGGCGGTCACGCACCTTTCACGGTCTGATGTTTTTTGCTTCTGTTGCTCCTTCTCCGTGGCTCCACTTGGTACTGAGATAAGAGAACACGGGGAGGCTGGGACCCCCACCCCAGCAGCAGATGACCCAGTGCTCAGGGGCCTGACCTCTGCTAGAGAGGCAGCTCTTAACCTCCAGTTCTTGGCCACCGGTCACTGTGTTTGGGACGCTGCCCTGAACCCCTCCACCACACCTGGACTCCGGCCCGAGATCTTCAGGGAGAAAACATCATGTCCCTCTAACCCTTGCCTGGTCTGGCTTATCCTGGATGGATGGGGTGGTCTACTCTCTCCTGAGAATACCCATTCTATTCTTTCCCATTTCATGGGTCTTTCCAGTGACTTGGAAAAGTGGAAAGAATAATAGAAAAGATGATCGAGTTACACTCTGTTGGGTCTGGGCCAAGGGTTCCTTACCTTCCCGCTCTTCATGTGTTTCTTGCCTTGTGGTGAGGACGGATCAGGGTGGAAGTAGGAAAGTAAAAAGACGAAGAGCCCCAGTCCACACACAAAGGCAAAGATGGCATTAACGGCCCAGAGAGTGGGACTGGGGCTCAGCCAACCATCAGTAAGGAATTCCTGAGGGAAGAGATAATTCTCCATCTCTTCCCTCTAGAAAGTAGTAATGTCCAATCGCACTGCTGCCCTCAGGTAACTGAGCCCTGAGAGTTAGTGACCGATCGCACTGCTGCCCTCTGGCAACTGAGCTCTGGGTGTGTCCATGCAGACACAAGCCTCATGCCCACATCACAGAGCTGTGGTCTGGTCACAAAGGGCCCTTGAGGGCAGGTAAGGGACACAAGTAGCCGGACCACCTCCCCTCTCCACCGCTAGCCCTGTAGTTCTGTCATCCCTCCACCCGCCCAGGCCTGACACTGCTACCCGCTCACCGTGCTAGACAGACCTTTGTCAATTTGCCTTTCATCCTGCGCGAAGCTCAGAGAATACCTGTTCCCCTTGAGATCTCCAGTTGTGTTCCATCAGTTTCATAGCTTTTAAAAATCTGTTGAGATACCACCTTACACCAGTTAGAATGGCCAAAATTAGGAAGGCAGGAAACAACGTGTGTTGTAGAGGATGTGGAGAAAGGGGAACCCTCTTCCACTGTTGGTGGGAATTCAAGTTGGTGCAGCCACTTTGGAGAACAGTGTGGAGATTGTTCAAGAAATTAAAAATAGAAATTCCCTCTGACCCTGCAATTGCACCACTGGGTATTGACCCCAAAGATACAGATGGAGTGAAAAGAAAGGCCATCTGTACCCCAATGTTTATAGCAGCAATGGCCACGGTCGCCAAACTATGGAAAGAACCAAAATGCCCTTCAATGGACGAATGAATAAGGAAATGCGGTCCATATACACTATGGAGTATGATGCCTCCATCAAATAGGATGAATACCCAAATTTTGTAGCAACATAGACGGGACTGGAAGAGATTTTGCTGAGTGAAATAAGTCAAGCAGAGAGAGTCAATTATGTGCTTTCATTTATTTGTGGAGCATAACAAATAACATGGAGGACATGGAGAGGTGGAGAGGAGAAATGAGTTGAGGGACATTGGATGGGGAGGTGAACCATGAGAGACTATGGACACTGAAAAACAACCTGAGGGTTTTGAAGGAGCAGGGGGTGGGGGGTTGGGGGAACCAGACGGTAGGTATTGGGGAAGGCACGTATTGCATGGAGCACTGGGTGTGGTGCAAAAACAATGAATACTGTTACGCTGAAAAGAAAGAAAGAAAAAAAAAAAAAAAGAAAACAATCTGGAGTTGTCCTTGGAATTTTGTTTAATTCCAGGAACGTTTGTCCTCTGTGTGCAGCTCCAGTCTCCCCACATAATATGTTCTTTCCTTGCATCACCCTAGTACAAAAGAAACTCAAACTTCTTTTGTGCTTCTTTAGCCATGTACTTTTTGAAAACATCTTAAGATGTTTTATTTCAATTAATCTTCACGAACTTCAGCTAGAGGGACTTAGAAAATTAATGATTATTCAAAATTTACAAAGCCGAGGAAGTAGGTAAGGACTTCCAAATGAGTTCACATTTCTCCCAGGCTTGCAGCGAACTGCTACCCAGCAGCCCAAGTTTCTCAACATTCACGGTGCTGTCTAGAAAGTAGATTCAGTTCTGAGAATGTCTTCGGTATGGAGTGTTCTACTGACACCACGGAAAGCTGCCTGTGTGATGATGTCATGCCTCTGCCCATGGGTTCTGACTGTGGTAGGGCTGTGAGTTAGAGCCATCGCTTTTGAAAATGCTTCACCAGGACCTGGGCCAGGCTGAAGAGAGCAGGCCTTTTGAAAGAGTTATTCTACTGATAGAGCTAGAGAAAACCTGCCATTTTGTAGTAATAAAAAACAGGGACCAACCCAGTCCTGTTGAGTGGAAGGTATGTGCTCTGCAGTATCATGCTCAAGTTACAGTGAACTACCGTGAAACATCGTAAGTGTACATTACTTGGACATGCTATTGAGGAAGAGATAAAAGCGACTTGCAGAAAAATTGTGCAGGATGGTTGCATTTGTTCTAGTTTCGAAACTATACAAAATCAAATATGATTTAGCAATGCATTTACTTTGGTAAAAATATAAGGTAAACACAGAGAATAGTGAACAGGACTGATGGACAGACAGGGGGAGGGATGTACAGACGACTCCAAAGATGTGGATGATACCGCATTTCTTAAAATGGTTGGGATGTGTATGGGCTTCTTTTCCTTATTCCTTACATCTTCTATATAATTCATAAATTCATAAATGTCAGCTTGTAGCTTTTAAACACTAAGGTACACTCTAATGTAAACAACCCCTTTGGAAATAAAATCAGACATAACAAAAATTAAATGCCCGATAGGAAGGGAGGAGAAAAACTGACTGTAAGATGCTTTGTGCCCGACAAGGGTCTTTGCTGCCAAGACCTTAAAGATCCCAGTGAGACTTTCAGTTTTGAAACCTCCCCACTGCCCTTCTTATGACAAGCTGATTCCAGCTAAGATCACTTTCTGATGGTTCTCAAACCTAAAAGAAAATGCAGGCTTTTGATTCTCAGTGGATGGTATTTGATTCCTCCTGGCTGGAGATTTTCAGCAGTAAATGAAGGTATTGGGCTGTGGCTGTTAGCAGGCTGCATTCTGACTGTGCCAGGCAGCAGGGCCTGGGTCTGGCTGGCCCACCACCAGGGCTCGTGGAACAAGGTGATCGTGACGCAACAGAAAACAGAACCAGGCCTCACACTTGGGGATGGATTTTATTAAAGCAAAGAAGAGGAGGGAAAATGTGTTTGAATATAGGCCAGGGATATTCAAGCTAACAAGCCCTGAGTTTGCCAAGTGATGGAAAAAAAGGAGCTTTTCATAAATAAAACATAGGGAAAAGTAAACATTTGAGATATATAGCAGCTTTTGGAGAAATTTAGATGGGGCTTTCATGTTTGGAACATTTTGGTTGTTTAGTTATAAACACTGATCTACATATTTATGTGTAATATGTATCTTTTTGTAAGAAAAGCAGTGTTTCCATGTATTTACGCTGGGCAGACATCTGAAGTGCACTATTACATGACACTGATGCTCACAGAGATGGATTCCACTCCTGTTTTCCTCTCCCTTGTGCTTCACCTGATACATAATAAAATCTCCAATGATAGACCACAGGGTGTTCTATCTATCTATTTATTCTGTGTTCTAGAACACAGGACCACCCTGCCTTTTCTGTGATGAATGCCAAGGTTTGAGAAATGTTTTACCTGGGAGTGCTCACTCAACAGCCCAGGTGGTAGCACTGAGCAGATCTGTGCCTCAGTGTCATCTATTCAAATCCGGGAAGGTCAGTTGAGGTCCTCCTGCCCAAACGCTGGGCGGAGAGACACAAGCCCCAGATTATAGAACATTCCCTGAAATAGACAAGAACTCCCAAATGGTTCTGCATATCTCCCAGAGTTACAATGAAACCTTCTTAATATTTATGTTAGTATCTAGAGAAGGAATTTAGCTTCCAATATAAATATTTTTGTAAATAAAGCCAGTTCAGTGAGACCTGAAGGATTTTTGTGGTCCCTTTCACTACACAGAGGAGGCTCCTGCCTCATATCCTCTCTAGCCTTTTAGCTTTCTAGGATTAGTGAAGTTGCAACTACTTTGCCTCCTACCTGAGTCTTCCATCGACAGAGTGAACAGCACACATTGGAGGATAGGATAATGTGTTTCAATCATCAGATTGGCTAAGCTAAAAATGATGCTGGGGAAGGAGCAGAATCACAGGTGCTCTCATATGTGCTGGTGAGGTGTGAGTGGTGGTCATCCACTCCAGAATATTCCAGGAGGAGCTATTGAATTTTAAAAATGGGCTTACGTGCATGTTCTCAGAGCACTGAAAAGTATGGCGCACAGAAAAGGAAACCATCAACATGATGAAGACAACCTACCAAATTATCCCAGGATCAGAGAGGGATATGCACAAAAGTTTCAACAATTTGGGTTATTGTCATCTTTAATTGACAAGGAAGTGACAGTCCCTCCCCAGATATGATGTTGGGAGGGGTTTTTTTGTTTTTGTTTTTCTTTTAAGATTTTATTTATCCAATTGAGAGAGAGACAGACACACACTCAGAGAGACACAGAGAGTACAAACAAGGGGACAGGCAGAGGGTGAGGGAGAAGCCGACTTCCCACTGAGCTGGGATGCCAACACAGGGCTGGGTCCCAGGATCTGAAGATCATACAGAGGCAGACACTTAATCATCTGAGCCCTGACCCCCCATTAGGAAATTTTTATGAAATGGTACTAATTAGCTTCTTGGATCCTCAAAAGACCAAGCAAGTTGAAGTGAATCTGAAGCAGATTATACTAGGACATTGGATTGTGCTGAATGTCAAGTTGATAAGACCTGTTCTGTTACACAAAGGCACTTGTAGATTCTGATTCTGCCATTTACAAGAAAACAGATGATGCATGGCTCTTCCTTGACAGTGAGATAGTCATTGGTATTTGTAGGCGGCAGGAGCAGGAAGTCTACAGGGCTCCTCTCTCTGCCAATGTTTACACCCCATTACAGCAAGTTTCCTTTAAAATGCACTGGTCGGGGTACCAGGTGGTGGGTATTATAGAGGGCATGGATTGTATGGAGCACTGGGTGTGGTGAAAAAATAATGATACTGTTATGCTGAAAATAAATAAATGAAAAAAAACAATAATAAAATATATATATAAAAGCACTTCCGTGGGCTGACTTGACTCGGACTAACTCCCTGGCCCCAGCGACCCCAACTACAGTCACTTGCCTGACTGGCTGGTCACCTGTGTTTCCACTTGCGCCACTGGTTACATGAAAGTATGGGGATGCTGTGTGGTCACGCTTTGTGGATCACAGTGGTGCTCGTCCTTCTCTGGAGAACACAGAATGCAGAGCATGAGTCTCCTCAGGACTGGTGTGGAAATGGATAAATCTGTGCTGTGGCTACATTCCCTCTACCCCTTTTTAAAAATGGCCAATGTGAGCCAGAAAGGGACTGAAACTAGTTCCTAATACAGTTTCAGTTAAAAAATTATTTTGAGCAAATGTGTGCTTTTCTGAAGCTCCTAGAGGTTCTTGCACCTTTATTCAACAACATAAACCCATGGGTCACCCCCAGTTTTCCCATGATGTTAAGTGCTGACTGTCCCTTCGGGTGGTACATAACATCTGAAATGGAAAATAGTACTTAAACTCTTCAAAGATTATTGCTTTAATAAAAATGTGCAATTTACTTAACAATACTGAGCTCTGGCCCTCTCTCTAAACAGACCTGGGAAGATAAGCTGTAGTCCACGGCTTGGCCCCTGAGCGGTGTCCATAAGTATACAGCACCCCACAGATACCATTACAGTCACAGCCAAATTGACAAGAAATCCTGAAGCACCAGAAATTGCCTTAGCAATGCATTCTCTGATGCCCGGTTCATGGCTTCTGCCTGTTTCCATGTTCATGCTCTATGTAACAGCATTCATTCCATACCTGTGCCATAAATATTCATAAGAAGCCCAATGAGCGGGTAACAGAAGATGTCCTTGGAAATATTTTCCAAGGGCACATTTTTTTAAAGGCAACAGATTTTTTTCCCCCCGGAGTTTGGCATGTTTTGGAGGATGGGTTTTTCTCCACTTTCTTCATTTTCATTTTGAAATCTGAGATGCCATGATGACTCACTGGCCTTTCACTTTGTTTAGCCCTGCAGCCTCTCTTATCATTCTTTAAAAAAAAAAAAAAAAAAAAAAAAGGCCTGTGTCATCCGCCATCTTGTGCGAAGCAAGGTGGCCTCTACGTGCCCTGAGCGTCTTCTCCGCTTCTGCCTCTCCACCGCCCCTTGATCACAGACACGTCTCGGGACCGGTGCCGGAGTCGTGGCGGTGGCGGTGGCGGCTTCCACCGGCGCGGAGGAGGCGGCGGCCACGGCGGCCTCCACAACTTCCGCTCCCCGCCGCCGGGCATGGGCCTCAATCAGAACCGCGGACCCATGGGGCCCGGCCCTGGCCAGGGTGGCCCCAAGCCCCCATCCCGCCACCGCATCAGCAACAGCAGCAGCCACGGACGCAACAGCCGCCACCACAGCAGCCGCTGCCGCTTCAGCTGCCACCGCATCAGCCGCCGCCGCCACAGGACTCGTCCAAGCCCGTTGTTCCTCAGGGACCCGGCCCGGCTCCCGGAGTGGGCAGCGCTCCGCTGGCCTTGGGCGCGGCACCGCCTGCCACTCCTCCGACCTACGGGGCCGGGCCCCACCCCGACCCCGCCGCCCGCTGTCATCTTGGCGCCCCCCCGGGGCGCCCCCGCCCGCGCCGCCGAGCAGCGGGGTCCCCACCACCCCGCCTCAGACCGGGGGCCCAGGCCCCGGGCCTAAGCAGGGCCCAGGACCCGGAGGCCGGAAGGGCGGCAAAATGCCAGGCGGGCCGAAGCCCGGCGGTCACCCGGGCCTAAGCACTCCTGGCGGCCACCCCAAGCCACCGCACGGAGGCGGCGGGGAGCCCCGCGGAGGTCGGCAGCACCACCTACCCTACCACCAGCAGCACCACCAGGGCCCCCCCGCCTGGCGGGCCAGGCGGCTGCAGCGAGGAGAAGATCTCCGACTCAGAGGGATTTAAAGCCAACTTGTCTCTCTTGAGGAGGCCTGGAGAGAAAACTTACACTCAGCGTTGTCGGTTGTTTGTTGGGAATCTACCTGCTGATATCACAGAGGATGAATTCAAAAGACTTTTCGCTAAATATGGAGAACCAGGAGACGTTTTTATCAATAAAGGCAAAGGATTTGGGTTTATTAAACTTGAATCTAGGGCATTGGCTGAAATTGCCAAAGCTGAACTTGATGATACACCCATGAGAGGTAGACAGCTTCGGG
The DNA here is from genome assembly GCF_030435805.1 of Mustela lutreola. NCBI lineage: Eukaryota > Metazoa > Chordata > Mammalia > Carnivora > Mustelidae > Mustela > Mustela lutreola. The sequence continues at coordinate 83,292,675 of NC_081293.1, forward strand.
TTCGTTTTGCCACACACGCTGCCGCTCTCTCCGTTCGAAATCTTTCACCTTACGTTTCCAATGAACTGTTGGAAGAAGCCTTTAGCCAATTTGGTCCTATTGAAAGGGCTGTTGTAATTGTGGATGATCGTGGGAGATCTACAGGGAAAGGCATTGTTGAATTTGCTTCTAAACCAGCAGCAGGAAAAGCCTTTGAAAGATGCAGTGAAGGTGTTTTCTTACTGACAACAACTCCTCGTCCAGTCATTGTGGGACCACTTGAACAATTAGATGATGAAGATGGCCTTCCTGAACAACTTGCACAGAAGAATCCAATGTATCAAAAGGAGAGAGAAACACCTCCTCGTTTTGCCCAACATGGCACATTTGAGTATGAATATTCTCAGCGTTGGAAATCCCTGGATGAAATGGAAAAACAGCAAAGGGAACAAGTTGAAAAAAACATGAAAGATGCAAAAGACAAATTGGAAAGTGAAATGGAAGATGCCTATCATGAGCATCAGGCAAATCTTCTGCGTCAAGATCTGATGAGACGCCAGGAAGAATTAAGACGCATGGAAGAACTTCACAATCAAGAAATGCAGAAACGTAAAGAAATGCAACTAAGGCAAGAAGAAGAACGACGTAGAAGGGAAGAAGAGATGATGATTCGTCAGCGTGAAATGGAAGAACAAATGAGACGCCAAATAGAGGAAAGTTATAGCCGGATGGGCTACATGGATCCAAGAGAAAGAGACATGAGAATGGGTGGTGGAGGAGCAATGAACATGGGAGATCCCTATGGTTCAGGAGGCCAGAAATTTCCACCTCTAGGTGGTGGAGGTGGCATAGGTTATGAAGCTAATCCTGGAGTCCCACCAGCAACCATGAGTGGTTCCATGATGGGAAGCGATATGCGTATTGAGCGCTTTGGGCAGGGAGGTGCGGGACCTGTGGGTGGACAGGGTCCTAGAGGAATGGGGCCTGGAACTCCAGCAGGATATGGTAGAGGGAGAGAAGAGTATGAAGGCCCAAACAAAAAGCCCCGATTTTAGATGTAATACCTAGGTTTTCATTCCAGTTTGTTTTTGTCTTTTCTTGTTTAGATACCAATCTTTTAAATTCTTGCATTTTAGTAAAAAAGCTACCTTTTTATGGATGTTAGCAGTTTATTGACCTAATATTTGTAAATGGTCTGTTTGGGCAGGTAAAATTATGTAATGCAGTGTTTCAAACGGGAATATTTTTTCTTTTTATTTACTTTTTTTTTTTTAACTGTATAATGTCCCTCAAGTTATGGCAGTGTGCCTTGTGCCACTGAATTTCCAAAGTGTACCAATTTTTTTTTTTTTACTGTGCTTCAAATAAATAGAAAAAATAGTTATAATATTGATCTTCAACTTAGCCATTCATGCTTCTATGCACATTAGGCTAGGTATTCCACTTTGAAAGCATGAGCGTGTCTAGGCCTTCAAATGGCACCTGCCGTTTCTGGGAAATGTATCTGTAGGCTAAGTATTGCTTTCTACAAACAAGTATCCCCTTGTTTTAAAAAGAAGAAATGCATATTGAAGTAGTTTCATGATTTGATTTGTTTGGCATTATAGGAAGCAAGCTGGTGCTAAGTATTTTTAAATGGTTATGTAAGCAAGCTGAACTGTAAATCTTCCTTCAGGAATGTGTATTAAGATGATGGAATGGGTGAAAGACTATTGGTAGGGAGAGAAAGTGGGTATGACTAAATGGATCTTTATGGCCCTATGATCTATCCTTTCCTTGAAAGTTTCTGAAGAAAAAGTGGAAAGATCATTCTGTTGCATTTCTCCATTCTTGTTTTTAAAAGAACAAGTCCCAAGCTCTACATATGGCTTTTTTTGAACTTTCACATTTGAATTAAAGATTGTTAAACATGAAAAAAAAAAGATTTATATATTTATTTGGGAGAGAGTGATAGAAAGTACAACAGGGGGGAGGAGAAGAGAGAGAGAGAAAAAAAAAATCTCCAGCCAACTCCCTGCTAAGTGCTGGTTAGCCCAGCTGACCCTGAGATCCTGACCTGAGCTGAAATCAAGAGTCAGGCCCTTAACCCACTGAGCCATCCAAGTTGAGTATCAGCTGGCCACAGGTGTCCACGTTTATTTCTTTGTTACGCATCTCCATCCTGCTCAATCTGACCCACTTCTTAACGCCGATCAAGAAGCTAGTCAGATCTCCCAATCTGTCTGCGGAACAGCTGACCCCAGAGCCATGCGCCCTGGCCCAGTGTTAATTCCATGTGAGTCGCCTGGCTTCCGAGCTTCCTAACCAGGTTCTTCTCTGTGAGAGGATACTGCACTAGGTTGGGGGTGAGAGTCATTCTTAAGAATCACAATTGTGGCTGACACTGCTATTCTTTATGCTCAGGCTCAGGCTGAGTGTGTGACAGATGGTCTGTCAGCAATTCTCTGAAGGAAAGAAAACCACGCCTAGTTCTTCAGTGGGTAGCTCTCTGCCAGAGGATCAAACCCAGAATGGCCTGCTCAGAGTTTGGAGAAACCCAGCATCCTGGCTCCATTGCCTCCAGGAGAAGCAAATCCCATGCTCATGTTTTGTTGATGTCTGGCTATATGTCCCTTCTTAGCTGCAGTTGTGTATGTTTCTTATTTGATTAATTTTATTCTTACGATCACTTTACCTACTACTTCATGCAGTTACTGGATTTTCATTTTGGTGTTTGGTTTTTTTCTGGGTTTTGGTAGATAGCCTAGTCCTTTTCTATACTTTCTTTGAAGGTGCTTGTTGAGAATTTACTAGAGACTTCAGGTAGAATTTTTATAATTAATAGCCAAGGCACATGCCAATAATTTCTGAGTAAATATGATGCCCATCTTCCATTCCTTATTCATCATTTTCTTATTTACAAATGTGAAGTACTTTCTGTAGTAGGGTTGTAGAATGTGTGTGTGTTTACTGAGAGAGAAAAAGAGAAGGACAGAGACAGAGAAAGAGAGAGATTTATTTTAAAGAATTTGCTGACTGTGAAAGCTGGCATGTTTGAACTCTGCAGATTGGGCAGATTGGTGGCAGACCAAGCTGATGTGACAGTTTGAGTCTGATCCCTGCCCGGAGGCAGAACTCCTTCACACCTGGGGACCTCAATCTTTTCTTTTAAGACCTTCAACTGGTTAGATGAGGCCCACACATGTTATAGAGCATAATCTGCTTTTCTCAAAATTTAAGTGAAAATCACATATTAAAAAATACCTCTGCAGTTACATCCAGACATGGATTTGATCAACTATCTGGATCCTCTGACCTACATAAGTTGTCACATAGAATTAACCATCACAAATGTGCATTGTACGTTCTCTGATAAGGGACCAAGAGAAGGAAGAAAACAGATGGGTCAACACAAAAATACTCATAACAAAATAAGGAAGAAATTCTCATAAGAATTAGAGTCCTGGAATGCCCGGGTGGCTGAGTTGGTTAAGCTTCCAACTCTTGGTTTTGGCCCAGGTCATGATGTCAGTGTCGTGAGATTGAGCACCACATGGGGCTCTGTGCTCAGCATGGAATCGCTGGAGATTCTCTCTCCCTCTGCCTCTGTCCCTCCCACCACTTGCACTCTGAACTAAGAAACAAATGAACAAAGTCTTATGAAAAAAAGAATTAGAGTCCTTATTTCTGTAACTGGTCACATGGTCATAGCTGGTATTCTATCTGCTACTTTGGCTGCTCGTTCTACATTACATTCACTGTGAACAAGCACCTCAGCTGGTCATGATTCTTTATCTGGTGGAGTGATCCAACATTTCATTCCTGAGTTTTGTGGACTACCAGTAGTTCTGCCTGGATTGGGCAGCTGTCGTTTTTCACAGACTTTCATACCAGGGCTTGCTGGATCAAAGGAATCTCTTATACTACAGACATGCCCTCCATTTCCTCCACGGTGGATTAGCAGTCTCATTTCTCTGCGTAGTCAGGTCATTAAACACCTTACTTCTCATCATGCATCTGTGAAGAGATAAGGATTTGGGCAGAAAGCTCCTGTGAATTGGCCGGCAAACACCCAGCAAACACGCTTCATGTGGTGCTCAATCTCACGACACTGACATCATGACCTGGGCCAAAACCAAGAGTTGGAAGCTTAACCAACTCAGCCACCCGGGCATTCCAGGACTCTAATTCTTATGAGAATTTCTTCCTTATTTTGTTATGAGTATTTTTGTGTTGACCCATCTGTTTTCTTCCTTCTCTTGGTCCCTTATCAGAGAACGTACAATGCACATTTGTGATGGTTAATTCTATGTGAATTAATCCCAGTGCCACCCCCTGGGCCTGGCCTGGGATCCCAAGTTCCAGCAGCTTGAATCCTGTGAGAAAGCCCTCAGTGAGTCAGGAGCTGGTGAGGCCACCGCCTCCTGCTACTCAGCCTCCTGGGGTACCCTCCCTGGCTCAGGCAGATGGGACCTGGGCCCTCACCCTCACTTAGATTTTCAGCCTTCCTTTTCCAGGGTCCTGTCCATCGAACCCTCTGGTTGAGGAACCCTGAGTCACACCCCATGGGTCCACATGTCAACCAGGAGGAAATGGTTCCTTTCAGAGCTGCGGAATACCCTCAGAAACTTTCATGTCCCCACTGAGGCCATCCCCAACCATTGGTGCCACACTGGGCTGAAGAGTCGGAGGCTGACGCCCGGCCACACTCCGTCCCTCAACTGTGCTCCTGGAAAGCTCCCCTGCGCAGGGGCCCTCGGGTGGGCAGCGTGTTCTCGGCGTGTTTTCTAGACGGCCGCAACATGCACTGAGCGAGAAAGCACTCTAGGCCACGAGGGACAGTGCAGTTTGAATAGTCACCCAACGCCAGCCAATTCTCACGAGCTCTCTGCCTAAATCGTTACCGATATCGATTTGGGCAGAAAGCGCGTGAGAATTGGCTGAAAAACCTGTGGCAAATTCACTTCATGTGCCACATGTTTGCAGGGCCACCCCCTGGGCCTTGCACAGGATCCTGAGTTGTCCCGGCTCGAACCCTGCCAGTAAGCCCACAGTGTGTCAGGCACAGGCGAGGCCACCACCTCCTGCTACTCAGCCTCCTGAGGTAACCTTGGTCGCACTGGTAGATGGGGCCTGCCATGTCCCTAGGCCAGGGCCCTGACCCTCACCCGGTTTATCAGTCTTCGTTCTCCAGGGTCCTACTCCTTGAGACCGCCAATTGGGTGTGACTCAGGTTTTCCTGAGTCACACCCAATGAATCCACCTGCCACCAAGAGGAAACGCTGCCTTTCAGAGCTGCACCAAAACCCTCAGAGCAAGAGAAAACATCATGCCCCCACTGAGGCCATCCCCAACAGTCAACACCAAACCGGGAAGAAAAGTTGGAGGCTGATACCTGGCCCCAAACCCTCCCTTAACTCTGCTCTTAGAAAGCTCCCCTGGGCAGGGTCCCTTGGGTGGGCAGGGTCATCTCGGCACATTTTCTGGATGGCTGCAACATGCACCGAGCAAGAAATTGCTCTAGGCCTCAGGGGACAGTGCAGTCCCAATTGCTGCCCAACACCAGCCAATTCTCATGAGCTTTCTACCCAAATCAATGGGGGACAGGGTGGTCCAGAGGGCCACCCAACACCGCCCAATCCTCACGAGTTTTCCGCCCAATTGATTTGGGCAGCCCTCTGGACCGCCCTGTCCCCCGTGGCCTAGAGTGCTTTCTCGCTCAGTGCATGTCTCAGCCATTGGGAAAATGCACTGAGACAACGCAGCCCACCTGGGATCCAGGCACAGTGGAGCTTTCCCAAAGCAGGGTTGTTGGAGGGGTTTTGGCCAGGTGTCAGCTTTCAACTTTTCAGCCTGCTGTGGCACTGTCGTTTGGGGATAACCTCAGTGGGGGCATGAAGGTTTCTCTCCCTCTGAGGGTTTTCCGCAGCTCTGAAAGGCACCATTTCTGGCTTGGTGGCAGGTGGACTTGTGGCATGGGACTCAGGGTTCCCTAATTGGAGGGCTCGAGGGACAGGACCCTGTAAAAGGAAGACTGAAAAACCAGGTGAGGGTTCAGGCCTGGGCCTAGGGGCATGGCAGGTCCCATCTGTCAGCGCCAGGGAGGGGACCCCTGGAGGCTGAGGAGCAGGAGGCATTGGCCTCACCTGCACCTGACTCACAGAGGGCTTTCTGGCAGGGTTCGAGCCAGGACAACTCTGGATCCCGGGCCAGGCAGACATGAAATGAGTTTTCTGGCCAATTCTCCACGAGCTTTCTGCCCAAATTGATCAAGATTTGGGCAGAAAACTCATGAGAATTGGTCGGTGTTGGGCAACCCTTCGGATTGCCCTGTCCCCTGTGGCCTGGAGCATTTTCTTGCCTAGGCCCTGTCTCGGCCATCTGGAAAACGTGTGGAGACAATGGGGCCCACCCAGGGGCCGCAGCGCAGGGGAGCTTTCCTGGAGCAGAGTTGAGGGAGGGGTTGTGGCCAGGCGTCAGCCTCCAACTTTTGACCCGCCGTGGCGCCAGAGTTTGGATATGGCCCTGTTGGGTCACAAAGGTTTCTTTCACTCTGAGGCTTTTCCATAGCTCTGAAAGGCATTGTTTCTGCCTGGGTAGCAGGTGGACTTGTGGGGTGTGACTCAGGGTTCCCCAATTGGAAAGCTCGAGGGACAGGACCCTGGAAAATGATTCCCCTTTCTCCATATCTTCTCCAACACTTGTTTCCTGTGCTGTTCATTTTGGCCATTCTAACTGGTGTAAGGTGGTATCTCAAAGTGGTTTTGATTTGAATCTCCCTGATGATGATGATGATCAACATTTTTTCATGTGTCTGTTAGCCATTTGTATGTCTTCTTTGGAGAAGTGTCTGTTCCTGTCTACTCATTTTTTGACGAGATTATCTGCTTTTTTTTTTTTTTTTTTTTTGGTGGGAATGCAAATTTATTTATTTATTTTTTATATGTATATTTTTAATTTATTTGTTTTCAGAAAAACAGTATTCATTATTTTTTTCACCACACTCAGTGGTGAAATCCGTGCCCTCTATAATACCCACCATCTATCTGGTACCCCAACTTCCCACACTCCCGCCACTTCAAACCCCTCAGATTGTTTTTCAGAGTCCATAGTCTCTCATGATTCACCTCCCCTTCCAATTTACCCCAACTCCTTTCTCCTCTCTAACACCCCTTGTCCTCCATGATATTTGTTATGCTCCACAAATAGGTGAAACCATATGATAATTGACTCTCTCTGCTTGACTTATTTCACTCAGCATAATCTCTCCCAGTCCCATCCATGTTGCTACAAAAGTTGGGTATTCATCCTTTCTGATGGAGGCATAATACTCCATAGTGTATATGGACCACATTTTCCTTATCCATTTGTCCGTTGAAGAAATGTTCATCATCATTAGCCCTCAGGGAGATTCAAATTACAACCACATTGAGATATCACCTTACACCAGTAAGAATGTCCAAAATTAACAAAACAGGAAACAACATATGTTGGAGAGCATGTGGAGAAAGGGGAACCCTCTTACACTGTTGGTGGGAATGCAAGTTGGTGCAGCCTCCTTGGAGAACAGTGTGGAGATTCCTCAAGAAATTAAAAAATAGAACTTCCCTGTGACCCTGCAATTGCACTCCTGGGTATTTGCCTCAAAGATACAGATGTCGTGAAAAGAAGGGCCATCTGTACCCCAATGTTTATAGCAGCAATGGCCATGGTCGTCAAACTATGGAAAGAAACAAGATGCCTTTCAACGGACGAATGGATAAGTAAGATGTGGTCCATATACACTATGGAGTATTATGCCTCCATCAGAAAGGATTATCTGCTTTTTTGAGTGTTGAGTGTTGAGTTTGAGGAGTTCTTTATAGATCTTGGACAACAGCCCTTTGTCTGTACTGTCATTTGCAAATATCTTCTCCCATTCCATGGGTTACATCTTTGTTTTATTGACTGTTTCCTTTGCTGTGCAGAAGCTTTTGATCTTGATGAAGTCCGAAAAATTCATTTTTGCTTTCATTTCCTTTGCATTTGGAGACATGTCTTGAAAGAAGTTGCTGTGGATGATGCCGAAGAGCTTACTGCCTATGTTCTCCTCTAGGATTTTGGTAGATTCCTGCCTCACATTGAGGTCTTTTATTCATTTTGAGTTTATCTTTGTGTATGGTGTAAGAGGATGGTCAAGCTTCATTCTTCTATATATATATAGCTGTCCAATTTTCCCAGTACAATTTATTGAAGAGTCTGTCTTTGTTCCACTGGATATTTTTTCCTGTTTTGTCAAAGATTATTTGACGATAGAGTTTTGCATTCATACCTGAGCTCTCTCCTCTGTTCCACTGTGTGTCTGTTTTTGTGCCAGTACCATGCTGTCTTGGTGATCACAACTTTGTAGTAAAGCTTGAAGTCAAGCAACATAATGTCCCTGGTTTTGTTTTTCTTTTTGAACATTTCCTTAGCAATTTGGGATCTTTTCTGGTTCCATACAAATTTTGGGATTGCTTGTTCCAGCAATTTGAACAATGCTGGTAGAATTTTTTTTTTTTAATTTTATTTATTTATTTGACAGAGAGAGATCACAAGTAGGCAGAGAGGCAGACAGAGGGGAAGGGGAAAGCAGGCCCCCTGCTGAGCAGACAGTCCGATGCGGGGCTCGATCCCAGAACCCTGAGATCATGACCTGAACCAAAAGCAGAGGCTTAACCCACTGAGCCACCCAGGCACCCCAATGCTGGTGGAAATTTGACCGGGATGGAATTGAAAGTTCCATGGAACCGGGATGGAATTGAAAGCTCTGTGCAGTACAGACATTTTAACAATGTTTATTCTTCCGTTCCATGAGCATGGAATACTTTTCTAACTTTTTGTATCTTTTTCAATTTCTTTCATTAGTATTCTTTAGTTCCTCAAGTACAGATGCTTTACCTCGTTGGTTAGGTTTATTCCAAGGTATTTTGTGGTTCTTGGTGCTATAGTAAATGGAATCAATTCTCTAATTTCCTTTTCTGTATTTTCATGGTTAGTGAATAAGAAAGCAAGTTATTTTTGTGCACTGATTTTGTATCTTGCCACTTTCCTGAATTGTTATATGAGTTCCGGTAGTTTGGGGGTGGAGACTTTGGGGTATAAAGTATCACATCATCTGCAGAGAGAGAGAGAGAGAGAGAGAGTTTGACTTCTTTATCAAATTGAGTACGTTTTATTTCTTTTTACTGTCTCTTGTTTCTAGGACTTCTGGTACTATGTTGAACAGGAGTGGTGAGAGTGAACATCCTTGTCGTGTTCCTGATCTCAAAGGGAAGGCTGTCAGGTTTTTCCCATTGAGGATGATATTTGCTCTGGGTTTTGCATAGATAGATTTGATGAAGTTGAGGAATGTTCCCTCTGTTCCTATACTTTGAAGCATTTTAATTAGGAACAGATGCTGTATTTTGTCAAATTCTTTTTCTTCATCAATTGAGAGGACCATGTGGTTCTCTTCTCTTATTGATTTGTTCTGTCATATTGACTGATTTACAAGTATTGAACGACCCTTGCATCCCAGAGATCAAACTCATCTGATCATGGTGGATAATCCTTTTAATGTACTGTTGGATCCTATTAGCTAGGATCTGTTGAGAATCTTGGTGTCCATATTCATTGGGATATTGGTCTGAAATTCTTCTTTTTCATGGGATCTTTGCCTAGTTTGAGGGCCAGGTTAATGCCGGCTTCATAGACAGAGATGAGAAGTTTTCATTCTCTTTCTATTTATCTCTTTTTCTATTTATTTCCCTTCTGTTTTCTGTTTATCTAAAGAACCACTTAAGCATTGGCATGGGGTCATCATGTGAAAGTTCCTACAGATGCTAGTATGGCAAATTTTTAACTCATGTTGACTGCACTTCCCCAATGGCAAGTCTTACAGGTAACGCCCAGAAGTCAAGACAAGGATTGTGAGCAATGAGCATCCACTTGGACCCTGTGCCTTCTTTTGATGGAAGCCTGGTGATTCTTGGGCCTCAGTTTATTGTACACCAAGTAGCACCTCAATAAACCTGGGGGAAAATGTCATGACCACTGAAAAACATGTTCACAGGGTGGTAAATGAACAAAACCACACTTCAGAATCTCTGTTAATGAGTCAGTAATAACTTCATCTAGCAATAAACCTCACCTCTGATCAGGCTTTAGATTTCCCTCATGGCATTTGAACAAGCATGAGAAAAGAAAAGGCACCATCATGGTCTTTCTGTGCAGTGTGAAGGAACAGAGACTTGAGGACTACTAGATGAGAAACTGGGCACTGAAGTTTTGGTGCCCTGGTTCCAAAGCCCAAGCACTTTCTCTCACATCTCCATTGCCTGGAAGGGACTGTAAATTTCTCCTGATTTTGGCATCAAATATGACTTTAGTCTTTGCTTGAGAGAGCCTCCTGTGGGGACACATGCCAGGTACAAGACATCAGGCCCAGTCCTTGCTCAGCATTCAAGTACATTTAGCATCCAGTGGGTATTTCCCACACTGATGCTTCACTGTTTCTCCTTCCATCACTCACAAACTCTTTTTTGATTACAGGCATTTTCAGAGTTAATCCTCCCATAGTCTTCATAGTCTGGAGTTCTGGAGCAGTGTTCCTTGCTGTGGCAGTTAGGCCCTGGGACAGTCACATCCCACATTCATCTCTGGAAAGAGTTGAGGAAAATTCGCTCCAAATTTCCCCAATTGGGATCTAACATTTCACCTCAGATAATGTTGCCAAAAGTGGAAATGCAGTTGCCTTTTGGGTAATCTGTCTTCTTCAACTGGGCCAGCTATTGTTTCTGTGTGATTATCAGAAGACCCTATTCTTTAGGGATTGAGCATTAAGGTGGGCACCTGGCTTCCTTACAAAGAGGAAGAAAGAATGGGCTATGTGTTGCAAGTTGGACGAAGAAAAGGTCAGTGATGGGAGAGGAAAAACACCACCTAGATTTCTGCCAAAATGACCACTTAAAATAGGCTCTTGCTTGCTTATGTGGACCTTTTTTTTTTTTTTTTAAGATTTTACTTATTTATCTGACAGACAGAGACCACAAGTAGGCAGAGAGGCAGGCGGGGAGAGAGAGAGAGAGAGGAGGAAGCAGGCTGCCCGCTGAGCAGAGTGCCCGATATGGGGCTCGATCCCAGAACCCTGAGATCATGACCTGAGCCAAAGGCAGAGGCTTAACCCACTGAGCCTCCCAGGCGCCCCTATGTGGATCTTTTGAAGGAAACAAACTTAGGTCATCATTTTGAATAAATATAAAATGAGACAAATTATGGTTTGAATTTTCCTTTTTGATCATGTATATGTATGAAATATCTTGCATTTGAATGGACTTTGTTTGCCCTGTCAGCGTCAATGTTTCCCTCCACAAAACAAAACCTGAGACAGCTAGACTGATATATATCACTTATTCTCTCCAGAAACTCCTAGAAATCCATAAACTCTAGATTATTGTTCCCAAGCCATAAACAGGGAGACTCTAAGGATCATGAAGGTTACCTGGTGGACTCCAGCACTCAGAGCCAAAGACTGGACCTTATGAAGAAAAAGATTCCTGAGAGCATAAGGAAGACACCAGGCACATCAGACCATGAGGTAGATGAAGGGTCTAAGGTTTCAAGATCAGAAGACTCAGTAGAGTGTCCTCATTTCCAGATACTGCTGAGGTAGGAAGGAAATAGCTGCATGAGTAGCAGAAGACTTAAAGCCAGAAACATTTTGGTGATCATGTGCATCTGACTTGGCTGCTTGAGGGACAAGTGTGGAAGGAACTTGCACAGAACACCTTATGGCTCATTGGATACAGTGACACAGCAATGGCAAGGACATGCTCCCTGATCAGCAAGTATACAGGTTGGGAACCTGTGCTTGTGAGAGCATTCTGCTAAGTATTTAGTAAGTTCCTGTGACCCAGGCATGTTTATAGGGGGCAGCTCAGGACACAGCTTTGGGGCAGTGCTGACTCAGCAAGTCCTGGGTCAGTCAAACCACAAACTTATGTCAAGTTCCCAGGGGATGGTGGGCTGGGTCTTGAAAGACTGGGGAGGCAGAGCTGTGGGTACAAGGGGAATAGACTGAGAGCTAACTTGTCAGAATCTGAGTAGAGCTCTGAAGGGAAGTCTACCTGAGCCTTGGCGGCCAGGGCCCTTCACAGTCTACTTCAAAGGAACAGAGACTCTCAGTGCTGGAATGAAACAGCGGGGCACATAAAACTATATGCCCTCATTTTATTTTATTTTTTAAAAGATTTTATTTATTTATTTGACACAGAGAGAGAGAGACAGCAAGGGAGAGAGAGAGAGAGAGAGCACAAGCAGGGGGAGTGGGAGAGGGAGAAGCAGACTCTCCACTGAGCAGGACCCAATGATTATGACTTGAGCTGAGGGCAGACGCTTAATGACTGAGCCACCCAGGCACCCATATACACCTTCATTTTAGAAGAGAGAAGACTTGGATTCATTCTACTATGTAAGGGAATTTCTGGATGATATGGTTGTTCTATATCCATTTTTAAAGTACTCTCTACCCCCATGTGGGGCTCAACCTCATGACCCTGACATCAAGAGTCTCTCACTCTTCTGACTGTGTCAGCCAGGTGGCCCTATTTTGAATTTTTTTTTTTTTTAAGAAAAATTGATACTGTTTTCCATAGTGGCTGTACCCAGTTACAGTCCTACCGACAGAACCTGTTTACAGTCCCACCAAAAGAGCACAGTTCCCTTTCCTCTAGATCTTGGCAAACCTTCTTGTTCGGTCTACTGGATACTAGTCATTCTGACAGGTGACAGGTGACATCATTTTGGGCTTTGATTTGCATTTCCCTGATGATATGAGTTCTTCAATATTTTGGATATGAGACCTTTAACAATTAGGTAGTTTGCAAGTATTTTATTCTCTTCAGTATGCTGTATTTTCAGTGTGTTGATGACTGGAGATTTCCTTTGCTGTACATAAGGCTTTTAGTTTGATGCAGTCCCATTTTATTTTTCATTGTAACTTTTGCTTCTGATGTCAAATCCAAAAATCAGTGTCAAGAGGGAAGTCAAGAAACATTCTTCTAAAAAAATGTGTTAAGGGGGATAAATGAATAGATCTCTGCTGATGCCTCTGTGCCCCATTGTTTTAATAGACTCTTGGCTGGCTTAGTTAGCACATCATCTGACTCTTGATCTCAGAATCTGGTGTTCAAATTTTTTTTATGGAATTTATTATAAAAAATCAGGGGTGCTAATAACATTCTGCCCAATTTTCAGCTACGTATTTCATGGGTGTAGCTGTTAAGTTGAAGTCCTTGACACATTGTGATTTTGTTGTTGTGGATTGGGTGGGATAGACATTCAGTTGCATTGCTTTACTTGAGGTAGCCCAGTGTTTCCAAAGCCACTTTTTTTGTGTGTGTGATTTTATTTTATTTTATTTTTTATTTATTTTTATTTTTTGTTTTTTTACATTTATTTATTTTCAGCATAACAGTATCATTATTTTTTCGCCACACCCAGTGCTCCATGCAACCCATGCCCTCTATAATACCCACCACCTGGTACCCTGACCTCCCACCCCACCGCCACTTCAAAACCCTCAGATTGTTTTTCAGAGTCCATAGTCTCTCATGATTCACCTCCCCTTCCAATTTACCCCAACCCACTTCTCTCTAACTACCCATGTCCTCCAAAGCCACTTTTGGTGGAGACTGTTGCTTCCCTATTTTATATTCTTGGAGCTTTTGTTCTAAATTAATTGACTACATATGTGTGGGTTTTTTTGCTGGATTTTCTGCTCTGAAAGCATAATGCCTCCAGTTTTGTTCTTTCCCCAGATGGCTTTGTCTATTCAGGGCCTTCTGTGGTATCATTCACTTTGTAGGATTATTAGTTTTATTTCTGAAAATGCCATTAGATCTTTATGGGGTTTTCACCAAATATTTAGATTGCTTTACACACTGTGGACCTTTGGATTACATATATTCTAGGGATCCATTAGCATGGGGTATCTTCAGACTTAATTCTGGCTTTTTCAAATTCTTTCATTAGTGATTTAAGTTTTCAGTATGCAGGTCTTTCACCTCTGGGTGAAAATAATTCCTATGTATCTTATTCTTTTTGAGTGATTATCAATTACAAACTATGTTCTTAATTTCTGTTCTTGACAGCACGTTATTCTTGTATAGAGATGAAACTCATTTTTGTATATTAAATCTGTGTCAATAAGTTTAGGACTTAATCCATCTGTTAGTTCTGCAAGGATTTTTGTAGAGTCATTAAGGGTTCAATATATGACATCATCTTCTCCTAATAAGTAAAAAATAATCTGGGAATATAAGGTGACATCATCTAACTGGGAAAAGAGGATACAGATATGCTGTGTGATTGTTTTCAATTTTTCTAAAATGATTTATGGTTAATGTAAGCACAGGAATCCATAAATATGGCTTTTTATCTTTCAACTGGATATACGGAGCTTTGGTGTAGACCAGTTATCTTCCAGACTACCCCACCATACACCCTGTGCCTCTTGGGAAGCATCCACCATTCTCCCTACTTTCTATCCTGAACTCAGGGCTGACTAGGCTTCTCAAAAAATATTTCTCGAAATAGTGCACTTTTTTCACAGATTTCCTAGAAGACACCCTCCAAAACATTGAATTTTACAGAACTGTTTGGATCTCTCTGAATCCTTGAAGATGCCCAACATTGACTGTGGCTTGCTTTGCACACACATCAGGGAACTGCTGCAATGTCTCCTGTGGCCACTAGAGGGGGGGGGTGCTCTTAACAAGGACACTGCTCCACCTCCACACAAGATACAAGGTAACCTCCTTTTCACAATCTCAGCGAAGTTCTTCAAGGATAGAATAAATATTATTCTACAAATTCTTGTGGATCTATTGACCAGTCCCTTCTTACACATACAAATACATAAAATTATAAATGACTGAAGGAAGGTCCATGGACCCTGCCCTCAGAGGAGACACAAAATGAACCCCATATGGGTCACAATTTTAATTTAAGAGCTAAAGCTATAAACCTCAGAGAAGAACGCCTAAGAAGAAATATTCCTGACCTTAGACTTGGCATCTGTTTCTTAAGGACGACACCAGAATCAACAAGTGGAAGGACAGGTGCATGGGTACATTGGTCACTGACAAGAATGCCTTCCCTCTGGGCTCCACACGTGCTCCCAGGCACCAGGCAGGAACCGTAGGAGTCATTTCTTTCTACATCCCACTTAGCAGTACCCATTACATTCTCCAATTTAGGGAAGAGGTATGTAGCTTCAGAGCCCTGCTTGGGGTCACCCAGCAACAAAGAGGCTGAGCAGGGGCTAGAACTGCTGTCTCTCTGCCATTGGACTCTGTGTTCCATCCACAACTCACTCCTGGAACTCAGAGTGCAGAAAGCTCCACAGGCCTGGAGACCTCACTGAATCCAAGGGGCGGCGGTGCCACCTCTGACTGCGGCTTGTCCCGTATCTGTTGTCTGATGATGCTGTGCCTTGGCACTAAGGACTCTCCCAGTACCAGCCAGCATTTGTCTGGGTAGGAGGAGGTTTCTCCCTGGGTATAAAGGCTCATGTAACCTCAGAGTTGAGAAGTCTCTTCTGAAGCATCTGCATGCAACTTTCTCGTGAGGTCAGGCCCATAATGCTGGAAGCCCTGGGTTCAAATCCTGCCTGGGACTCAATGTGGAGCATGGAAAGGGGCAGTTTCTTAAAACCTGCGTTTCCTTCTTCATCAAACCGAGACAGCATTTCTACCTTCCTCATGGAATTGTTAGGGGGATTGACTGACATGATTCATTCTCTCAAAAGATACTGAGTAATCCTTAGCTTTGCCTGTTAAAATTAGCCCACTGGGAGCACATTGCTGTCCTGGGCTCTGGGCTTCTGCCTTACTGTGTCCCTTCAGCCTGCCAGTCCAGGCTCCCCTGACTCAGTTGTCCTTCCAGAAAGCCTTCATCCCCTCCAGTATGGGATCCCACAACACTGGGGCTCATCCATCAGACCCAGGCCAGCCCTGGGACCAGATGTCACCCAGAGCTTGTGTCCAGAACATGGACAATCCTCATTGTGGAGACTGGCAGGCAGGAGCCCCCACAGCTGTTACCCGTTTTTGGAACAAATATTGGGGTGCCTTGTGATGGGGCTCTTTCTCCCCAAATCAGGGAAATGAGCTGCTCTCAGTTCCATCACGACTGTCCCGCTTTTCCTGCACCGTGTAATCATTGGTACATAGCATCTTGGGCCTCCTTGGATGCCTGGGTCCCAGAACCTTTTTGTAGTTAGAGTTGAAAGAATTTTATGGGCATCATTTTGGTTTTTGTTGGACCTATTAGTAGGATGAAGCCTGGCCACTTTCTACAAGCCAACACAAAGCCTGTGCCATGGACCAATATGGCAGTGCCCAGCCCATGGCAGCCCTTCCCTTAGTGCTCAGAGCTCTCCTTTCTCACTGAGTCCCACTCACTGGTGTTTCTCTCTCTTCCTGCAGAGAGAGCCCCAAATGTCCTCTCTCTGTAGATGTACCTTCTGTGCCTGGTTAGCTCCATGTTATGGCAGAGAAGACAGGAATTCCTGACGATGGTCTCTATTACAGCATCAGATCAAGTGGACACCCCTTTACCCGACTTTGTGGGAGAAAAGGGGTTTCAGCAGGAAGCACAGCCCCCTCTCTCAGACAGGCCCAACTTGAGGGATGCCAAGTTTGGGGTTGGAAGGGTCAGGGGGTCACAGCTAGAGGATCCTGAGGGGTGTTGATGAGCTGTGTCCAGTGCCAAAGCCCCTAGTTGAGGCTCTGTCCATCCTACAGCTTCCATAAGCAGCCAATGTGTTTTGTAAAGGCCTCTCTTGCTCACACAAGTTCAAGTGGTTCTTGCTGTTGCCACTAAAACTAAAGCTGGATGAACACTTGTCTATAACACACTGGCATGCACTGTCCTTAGAGGTTCCTCCCTGAAAGGATGGGGTTCAGCCAGGAAGGACAGGGATCAAGCTGAGAAGAGTGGCCTGGCCTGAACCCCTCTGCTGGCCTGGAGCAGGGTGTGGTTGCTCTAGTTAGAATCTGAGTTACGAAGCACGAGGGGCTGGAGGGGCTGGAGTGTGTCACCAGACAGGGCATGGGTGAGGTGGTTCCAGGACACAAGGCAAGGAAGCCTGTGGGAGAGGACATATGAGGGGCATTGTGCGCAGGCTCTTCCATGCTCTATGGTCACTACCAATACCCCGATGGCATCACTGCTGGCTTGTCCTCCTCATGATTTCAGTTCTCATCTATAGAACCCGGGATCCTTCCTTTTCAAAGCAATGCTTCTCCTTAATAAAGAGGGCATAGAGGAGCCAGCAGCCAGCCCCCGCCCCCAAAATGTGGTTAAAGTGTGTTTCAGTATTGGTGTTTATAGGAATCATTCCTAAAGAAACAGAGATTTATAGCACAGACATGCTTATCACTTACATTATGAGAGTCAAATAATTGGAAATGGCTCATTTATTCAATAATAAGGTCTGCTGAGTGCTGTCACTGAGAATGCCCAAGGGGACAGCAGCGACAGTGCCTGTCCACTGTGGGGACATACGGTAGAACAAGAGCTCAGTCCTGGAAGCTTTCCTGACCCACTCTGACACACACACACACACACACACACACACACACACACACACACTACACTTACAGGGAAAGGCAGGGAAGGAGGACACTGTGTCTTACGGGCAATTATTTCTTGGTAGAAGGAACGTGCCTTTTTTCATATTTAAATCATTATTTACTAAATAAACATAGTCTGGATAACACCTAAAGAACTATTTACCTTATTACCTAACTTACTAGCAATATATGAGGATATTTAAGATACAATTTTAATATATTATAATATGGCCATTAGAATACTTTAAATGTAGACTATCCAGGAAAATGAAAGAATTGAAAGGTGTCTCATGGACCCAGACATTTCTCTTGTGCTTTCTGCTTTTCAAGGCATCCTTGTAAAAGGGAATCCTATCACAGATAATGAAAATAGTTCATTTGGAGGCTTCCTGTGATCTTTGTTCTTTCAGGAACATTCCTATGTAATAAAATGTTATTTGTATAAGAGAATTAGAAAATATGAATTACTCTTATGATTGGCAGACAGACACAGATGCCCATATTGTAGGATTCCAGGCACATGAAAAACCAAGACGAGGTAAAGAGTGGTTTAAGGGACTGGGGTGAGGGAATGAGCAGTGAGTGATTAGTAGCACAGGTGTCTCTGATAGAAATGTTGTAGAAGTAAGTGGTTGTGCCAAACTCTGAATGTACCTAATGAGACCTCGATATCCCATTGAAAAATATGTGAGTAAAACTTTATGTAAACTCAAATTCTACTTATTTAATGAACAAAATCTATTAAGGCATTACACAGTTGTATACAAAACACAAATATTATAAAGAAGGCAATGACAGGGGAGGGGAGGGCATTGTTTGGGGCTGCAGCCTTCACCAGCTAATGCTCAGGGTTTAAGGCTGGTTGCTCCACTGAGGCAGATGGTGGTTTATGCTCTTCAGGAACCCCAGGAGCAGGGGCAGGACCCTGCTGGACCTCCAGGTCAGGCAAAGGGGTTGATGGCTCTTCCATCTCAGGAGAGTGAATTAGAGCCCTGTCTACCACCTGCACTGGTCCCAACAAGGCAAGTGCTGTCACTGCTTTTCCTGACAGGTAAGCCACAGCAGCAGCAATGGGGTGAGCCAGCTCAGGCTCCAAAGATGCAGCAGGTGCCAGAGCATGTTCTGGGACGAGCTCCTGAGGTGGATCAGGACCTTGCTCTGGGGCTGGTGCTGTAGCTCCAAGAAAAGAAAGTATCATCAGCACGACCGACTTCCCTTTTGCCTTGTAATAAAAGAAACTTTTCCCACCACTCAGTGTGGTCTGCGTTCAAGACCCAATTCCTGGAAGGTCTCCCCAACTGAAGCCCATGGGGACAGGGATCTGAGACTACTCGCTCCACTTGGCCCAACCTGTAGCCCACACTGTCTCCTTCTTAGGCTCACATGAGCCACCCCCAGCCCTCCTCACCCCCAGGCTCTGGCTCTGTGGTCTCAAGCTGTTGCAGCTGTGAGAGCAGAAGCTGGACATGACACTCCAGGTCTGAGCCTGGCATATTAAGCCCCAGGTATGCCAGCAGCATATTCAGGCTGGGTAATTCTGGGGGCTGGAAAAGATCCCCAAGATATGGTTCTAGCCATGTGCTCAAGATGGAATAGAGTGCCCTAGGGACAGACAGGTAGGCAGAGAAGTCAGAGGACAGGGCACCCATCCTAACCAATATCCCAGGGAACCCCTGTGGGAAACTGGGCCCCTGGGTTTCCAGTTCCTTTCAGAGTCCAGTCCTAGTCCTGGTCCACCTGTGATCTGGCAGTCCTGCCTAAGACAGGCCTGGTCACAGACAGCAGGCTGGCAAAAAGGCACTGTGAGTGGGAGTCCCTGATTAACGGTGTGACCATTTCTGTCCTTAGCTCAAGGAGTGTGTCCAGCTCCCCTGTTGTCTCCTTGCCCACTTGCCACTTAAATTCAACTGCAGGTGCCGAGGACGGGTGGGGTCTGGCCTCCTAATTACCCTCACTGCACACGCCACTGCTCTGTGAAGATCCAACCAAGGAGGGAACTAAGGGACTTTGTCTCTAGCCAGGCCTTCCCAGGACCCTCCCAAATGCCTCAAATGTTACCTCCTGTACGCATTTGCTGCCTTATTCACTAGGTGCTATGAGTGGGTCTCCTTCCACTGACACTAATATCCCACAGAGTGTGGGATGTCTGCTCCCTTAGCGCTCACTGGGTCTCCTGAGAATCATCTGAGAACCCAGTGTCCAGGTTCCAACAGAATGCTGAGTGATGGTTCCTAAATCCTCAGTTCAGGGTCCCGGAATTGGGGTAGAGATAGGGCCAGGAGAGGGCAGGGATGGAGAATGACCCTCTTAGGGGTTCAAGATGTCCTCCATTCCCCTATGCTCTCCCACAGTGCTCACATACCAACCACATCTCCCCAGGACAACTTCCCATTTTCCAGAAGAAGCTCTCAGACATTTACCCTAAAGCACGAATAACAGATGTGTGGTTGAAGGTCCAGCAGCCCCTCTAATTTACAGTACCTAGCTTGCTCGGTGGAGAGGGAAGGCCCTCCTTTATCAGCTAAAGCTCACTCATATATTCTGCTTCTCCTGGGCCCCGCCAACCTCATCATAGCTGGAGAAAATGCACCCATATCTAGAGGAGGCCAGGGGACACCACATGAAATGTCCTGTGGATGCTACATCTCATCATCTGACCCCCAACTACTCTGTAGCCCTGGGGTGCTGCCTGTTCTCTGTAGGGATCCCATTCAGCTCCTAGATAAATGCCTCTACAGAGTGGAGCTTCCTCAGTGCTTGATGAATGAAGGGGCCCCAACAAGCCATCACAGATATGTGAGTGGGCCTGGACCCTTACTCACACCCACGATCCCCAGATGGAGTCTCAGATCTCCCTTTAAATGGCAAAACAGCCCAGCACAAGACCATAGTGATAGTGAAGGATGAGGCAGTGGTTTCATCATGAGTAGCAGGAGAATGCTAAAATTTCCTGACCACAGGCCCCCTAGCAGACTTTTCCACAGGAGCCGACACCCAGGTGTACTTTCCCCACAAGACCCCACTGAGTCCCTGTAATAACTCTGCCCCAGGTAGGAGCAAATTGAGGCTTTGTGAAGTTTGGGGACATGCCAAAGTCTCACAACCAGGCATTGGCCCAATCACACTTGGCAGTTAGGGGCAGAATGCTCATCTTGCAAATAAGAGGTCAAGCACATCTTGGGTGGCGGCAAAGGCTCGGTGTGTACTCAGGAATATGTAGACATACTTAAGATCTCTTCTTAGGGAGGCAGGCACCAGGTGTTTTATTTCTGTCTCCAGCGTGTTGGCCCGGTTGGTCCCTAGCACGGAGGTCTCATTTCCCTTCCTGTTTGATCCATTTTTACCATGAAGTGAATCAGGGGAGACATGAGTCAGTGCTATAGCCACCAGGAGAGTTGGGGATTGGAGGGTAGACTGAACCCCCAGATCTCAGTGACTTGTGGCAAGAGGTGGGACAAGAGGGCCCACAGTCCTAAAAAGAATAAGGTGACTCAGTGTTTCATTAGGTTAAACGTAAGGCTCTTGGTTTTGGTCCAGGTCATGGTCTCAATGTCCTGAGACTGAGCTCCTCATAGGGCTGTGTACATGGTGCAGTGTCTGCTTGAGGATTCTGTCTCTCCCTCTGCTTCTCCCCAATCTCCCCCTGCCTCTCTCTCAAATCCATCAATCGACCAATCAATTAGTTAACCTTTAAGGAAAAAGAAAATAAAAAAAGTTCTTGTCATCTATTAAAGGAATTGAAGGAAATGATGTCTGAACTTGATAGTATCTCAGGTAACTTTGTGAGCTGAGTATTGATAGAACCTCTCTGCATGAATGGCATGGATCCTATGATTTCTGATAACATATCCCATTTTAGAGACGAGAACACAGAGATGTTTTAGGTGAGCGAGCTTAGAATATTAAGACATGGAGGATGTAGGATGCAGTACTGTGTGTTGGTGACAGAAGGGGATCACATCAAAGTCATGCATCAGTAAAGGGCTCAATGGCTGCGATAAATGACTGGCCTTCAGGAATGGGGTGCAGTGCAGTGATGTCTCTCTTCCTGACCCTGGGAGGGGGCCCACAGATGTGTCCCATCAAAACAAAAGGGCAGAGCAAGAGACATAGTACCATGGGCCAGAGATCCCTTTGGATAAAAGTCTCCCAACTCACCATGATCATTTGCAAGACTTGCAGAATTTGGGGAAGGACTGTTGGGCCAATGGGGACATCTGGGAGCACGATTTAGGAAAATCCATAGCACAGTGCAAAAGGATTCTAGATAAATGGGATGGGACATGGTTGAAAGTCTCTTTAATAAGTCTCTATTCCTACAGTGACTCTGCTTCTATCCAAGGCATGGGCAGGACCATGAGGGCAAGTTTGGGGAAGAGATGGGATGCATATTCATGGGAGTACAGGGCTCTAGGGGCTCAGGCTGGCTTCTAGGAAGTGGGGCCTTTTGTGCTGCATCAGTGCCCTGGGGGTCAGTTCTCCCTAGCACCTGCACTCAAGTGCACTCACCCTGAGCCAGCACTGGATTCTGTTGGCAGTGTGGGGCACCTTCTAGTCCTTCAAGGAGGTAGAGCAGGGGATCTCATCATTCAGCTTCTGCCTCATCTCCGTTGTGGAGCTCTACAGAGGCAGTGCCCGGCAGCCAGGCAGGAGGCCTCAGAGCCCTGTCTGGATGGCTTTGTTGGTCTTCAGATCTCAGGAACTCTATTCCAGACACACCACACCCCAGTACGCACACACCTCCACCAAGGAGAGAGAAACGTGGCACAGCTTCAGGGCCTTGGGTGTGCTCTGGCACAGGTAACAGTCACCTCAGGAATCCTCTTTCCACCCTGCCCACCATGACATCGGTGTGAACAAGAAGGGACCACCATGGCATCCACTGTGCTCAACGTGCCCCAGGCCACGGGCGGGAAACCACACATAGCCCTCTTTCCCTAAAGCTTAAGAAGAAGGAATGGGGCTGCCCTTGGATGGTTCAGAGAGGTGGGCATCGCCTAGTCTGCTCAGTACTAAGTACCTTATAGCCCCTCCTGCCAAATGCCCTGAGGCATTGGGGTCGAGGTTTGAGCCAAAGTCCCCAGCATGTAAGGTGCCATTCCCCTGGGGTTTCTGGGAGCCAGAGCCCCGGGAAGTAGGCAAGAAGCAAGAGAACATCTTTCCATATCAGATGTCTCCAGCCAAGTAACTATGATACTGGACTACACTAGAATGTGGTTGCCTGGTTGCAAGGGTACCAGGTTCTGTTGGGGTCTCTGGTCAAGGATGTGACATCACTGCCTGGGCTCCCCTACTGGAGTCCACTCTTTGTTTGGCACCTACACAATAGTGCTCTGGTCTGCCATCTCCTCATACCCTTTCTGCATGCAAGGCCACATCTGAAAGCAGCGACAACAATACATCCCTCTTTTCTATTCTTACCTGTTTTTGACTCTAACTGGAATTAGATTCCAGTTACATTTTGCCTAACTGGAATGGTCTTCTCTGTAAAATACAGATGATTCTAAAAAGCCCTTCTACCAGATATCCACAAGCATAGATTGGATAATGTCTATGATGTTAGAGGAGTAGTGTCACATGTAGGAAATATCTCCAACCAAACCTCCTTCCTCTTATCAACTTCTTTGAATCTGCTTCTAGTCATATCCCACCCCACTGTACCGACTGGTTTGTGTGTTTTTGTGTGCACATGGACACTCGCTCCTGTGTGCATGCAAGTGTTCATCATCAGTGCTCACATTCTGGAGTCCCAGAAGATGACAGCCCTACATACAGAGGGGTGGGCAATAGCTTCCCAAGACCTTAGGCTTCTAATTTTCAATGCAAACCCTAAAGAAGGGACTGGAGCCTTCCCTTGATGGTCAGAATCCACCCTTACCCCTAGAGACTGCCTATCCTCTAAGGCAAGCCATTACCTCCTTTCCAATTGGTGTGATTTTGATAGGTGTACATTCACTGAGTTGCCATGACCTGGGGTCCTCCTCATACAAGAACATGGAGAGATGTCTCCTATGTAGGACATCAATGATCACCCTCAGCCCAATACCATTTCCATGTCTACAGCCACTTCCTTCTAGACAACCTTTTCCAGAGCCCCCAGTGAATGACTAGGTACATCCAGGACCCCACCTTTGAGGAAACTCAAAGAGCTGGGTTCATGCCTAGTAATCCTTCCTACGAGCCTGATTCTGGGCAAGGCATGGATTCTGCAGGAATCATCACCTTCTCCCTGCAGGGGCTCTACTGGTTCCCCAACTCCTCTGTATACATCCTTTTGCAACCCTCTCCCCTGAGTGTGGTCTGAATTTAGTGATTCACTTCCATTCCACAGAACATGGCAACATGACCCAAAGGCCCTGCGGAGATTTATTTTTAAAAGTCCATTGCCTAGCCCCATGTTGACTCTGACACATGTTCTCTCTCAGATCCTCACACTGGAGTACAAGCACAGACATATGCACGTGGCCTAGCACTGTGGGTCAACAACAGAGAGAACTCAGGTCTTTGAGATGGGCTGTATCTGGCCAGTGCCCCTAAGTGAGTCAGGTTCTCAGTGAAGCAGGTCCTCTCTTGGTGTTGTCAAAAGCCCCACCCAGCTGAGCACTGCTGGTTACTGACCCCCTGAGACCGAGAGACAGTGTTTGTGGGTTCAGACACTGAGTGTGGGGAAATGTGTTCACACAGCACTGGGAGAAGTGCACTGATACTCTCAAACTGCCCTGGGCCGTGGCCCTCCTACCCTCCATTTCTGCTCTCTTCCTCAGCTTCCTCTGTCCACCCTGGCCTCCTTTTTAACCTCCCCTCTGGGAACATCAAATTCTGCCTCCAATCCTCTGCTGCATGGTGCCCTCTGCAAGACTAAATACACTCAGATTCATGCAGGGCTGTCTCCTTCCTTTCTCACCACAGGACTTCTCAATGTCATCTCAGCATAGCCTTGTCATACGCTTCACCTGGTGGAGCTCAGGACTTAGTTGTAGTCCCTTGCTCTTTTCCTATGGAGAAATTGCTCTTTTCTATTCTTTTTTTTTTCAGAGAAAAATTCAATGCTTTATTTATAAGTAAATATTTTTAAATTTCTATAAGTCATGGACATCTAAAGAAAAAAGTTTCCTTAGTCTGGAAGAGCAAACATTAGAGAACCGGCAATGGTTAAAAGGACAGCTACAACACGCAATTGCTCTTTTCATTCACATTTTTGTTTCTTGTTTCTCCATCTTCTCCTCTAGACCCTGAGCTCATAGAAGGAGAACCTGGTTGGCTGATAAGCACGGGCACCATCTGAGTGGGCAGAGCCCAGTGGCTGAATGAACGGGAGAAAGGATCCATCCCGATACCAACCAGCTCCATTGTTTGAGCCTCATTCATTTTGACCATCTGTAAGTCCTTTTGTTTTCTTTTCTTTTGTTTTTTAAGTTAACTGTGCCTGATGTGGGGCTCTAACTCCTAACCGTGAGATCAAGTATCCTACTGACTGAGAAGTCCAGGTGCCTCTTTGGTCATTTTTAAAGGTTTTAGGCTGATAACTATTGAAGTTTACTTGGTGATTTCAACATGTTGTAGGTACGTTACATTATGCTAAAGTATCAAGTAACTCCCCCAGTTTGGTAGCTTGCCACAGATTTCCCCCCATGACAGTGCTGCGGGACTTTTCAGATTAGGAGACTGATATCCTTTATGTGGTCTTTCAGGGACACGGAATCCCTCAACCATGGGCATTTTCACTTCCCTGGGCTGTGATGCACCTCTGATGCCATCAACACAAGAGTAAAGATGACAAAGAAAAACACACAGGAGGGTGTTTCCAGCCAGGTCTTGAAGGCCTAAATGTACACTTTTACACTCAATCATGTATTTATTTTTTTAGGATTTTATTTCTTTATTAGAGGGAAAAGAGCACAAGCAGGAGGGGGAGGAGCAGAAGGAGTGGAACCAGAGAGATGCTGAGGTGAGGAGAACAGGGTGTTTCTGATATAGACCTTTGGAGGGAACAGCTTAGGGCCCACAGAGCAAGCCTCCATCGACTAGTATTCCGGGAGTAGTGAGTACTCTCAGATCCCTGTGCCCATGTCCTGCCATCAGAGGAGACCTTGCAGGGATTGCTTCATGGACTCAAAGAACACTGAATGGCGGGAAATTTTTTCTTTATTTAGGAGGGACATGAAAAGTCAATCATGGTGATGATACTTTTCTCTTCTTGGACCTACAGCAGCAGCGCCAGAAGAAGATCCTGAACCACCTCAGAGCTACCTCTGGCTCCCACTGTGGTACCTGCGGCTTCTTCAGAGCTCGAGTGGCGTGGGTGAGAATAAGTTGTGCAGATGATATGGCTGTGGATACAGCATGGGGGAGGCACCTATCTGGAGATGCCTACTGCAACGAAGTGTGTGATTGAAACACTTAGGAGTCTACTACTGTGGGGGACACTCCTGGCTTAAAAAGTGTTCAAGTGGTGAAGCTGGGTGGAATCCCAGGTGTGACAGTATGATCTCAGGATCCTAGGCATCCCAAGAAGAACAGGTGGGGTCCGAATGCTTCAGAGTTTCCAGACATCAGTTGGGGAAAAATGGCTGAAAACCACGAAGCTAGATCCTGGCTTTCTGATGTATAGCCCTATACTCTGAATCACAGCATGGTAGGGCATTCACTTTCCTGGGAGGGATCCAGCAAAAAACAGAACCATGGCAAGACCTCCAGCACACCGCAGGTATGATGTGGGTCTGTGCCACAAGAATCCATAGAAATAGGACTTGGTTCTGACTGGGTGGTTCAGATTGTTTTGTTGTTGTTGTTGTTGTTGTTGTTTTTCCTTCTGTGAGGGCTCACTGAAGGACTGGGGTGCAAATTTTCATTTCCTGGGTAGAAAGCCAGGTGCAGTGATACTCATCTCACCCATTGACACTGCAAGCCCTCAAGGAGTGAAACAGCATCGTATACTGGAATCAAGAGCTGCTTACATGGAGGCCTGTTTCTGCTGCTGAGGAGAGCTGCTTCTGCGCTAGTTGAAGTACACTTGAGGATCAGGGCAAGGGATCCCTTCCCTAGAAGACCATCACAAAAAACTCACTCCTCTCAAGTTTACAGATAATAGAGGGCTGCAAAGCTTCAGAGCTTAGGGAAAACACTAAGTAGCACTCTTTGTATTTTTATTTTGTAGCCTTTATTTTTTTTTCAGGTTTTTCTTATTTTTCATCTCTTTTTAAGGAATTTGTATTAGAGAGAGCGTGGGGGGACGTTTTGGGAAGAGGCAGAGAATCTTCAAACGGACGCTCTGCTGAGCACTGAGACCAACTATGGGCAGGATCCCAGGACCCAAAAGTAAAAGACCTGAGCTGAAACTCAACAACTGAGCCACCCAGGCTACCCTCCAAGAATAGCTTTAAATGAGAAGAAATTAAAATTAGATCAATCCTAAGTATTTAAGAATTAAAAGAAAGAACAGGAGAAGGAAGAGAAACAAGAACGACAAGAGCAGAGGAAGAGTAGTCAAGAAGTATTATGAATTTTACTAAAGTGTGGCATGAATCAAAACTAAAAAGAAAGAAATTACTTTGTTAGTATCTTTGTGCTATGGCCAAATGTGTTTTGTTTTTATTTTAAACACTTGAAAAAATATTTTCCTATTTTTAAAGCATGCATGAATTATTTCAATTTTGTCTTTATCCTTTAATTTTATCTTCTGAAAGAAAAGATGTTATATAATTTACTTTCTCAAATGTCTTAGGACTTCTGGCAGGAATTCTCCTCAACCACACTGCATCGCCAAGGGTCTTGGAGGTGATCCTTTGACTGTGTTCTCGAAAATGAACCAATAAGAGTAAGCATTCCTGCATCGCGTTTCTTTTATTGTCCTTACCACAATAAGTACTTACTAATTTAGTTATATACATATTAAATGTCTTTTTCTCTCTCACTTGTCAACTCCAAAAGGTCAATCACCTTTTCTGTTTTATTCACTAATATATAATCAATTGCCTAGCACAATGACACATTGGGTAGGAACTCAATAAATACCTTGGAATGAATAAATATGTAAACCAAGAAAATGAAGTTGCATCAGAGTTTGGAAGTACAATTGAAAATTTATAAAAACAAAATAAAATTTGATTTATTGGAGCAAATGGTTGCACATTTGTCATCACAAAATGGGCCATTAGTGTCCAGTTTTTTTCTTTTTACTACTCTTTCATTACTGTTTTTCACAAGATTTGCTGTTCCCCAAACTGAAAAATAGCCATATCATCTGATAAAAGAATAATTGTTTTTGATGTAGTGTAAACACCAGAACCAACACTAAGGTGAGGCAATTGATGCATCCAGAACACGCAATGTCAGGAGACATTCATACCTAGGTTTGCACAAGCCTCACCCATGAACTTTCATGACCCTGCAAGTGAGTGTCCCCTTCAATTTTGTACCCTAGGGGCCTCACTTGTCTCATTATGGTATCTCTGTTAATTTATATATTATTTATTCTTTCTATAAACTTATCCTTGAAAGAGAAATTAGTGCATCTCCAGGCTATTTCAGCTAGCCAACAATAGGGTCATGAATGTTCTTCTTTTCATACACAGCTTTCTTTCCATCTCTTGACTGCCTGCCAAACCCACATAGCAAAACTTCCATGTTGGTGACCACTATCTATTTCCTTTCCTCCAATCCCATACTGCTAATTGTGACCAAGCTTACTGGCTGCACTAAACATTTTGTTATCCAGCCTTAGCTGGTGTGTAATGAGACTTGTTACTCTTTTCTTCTTCATCACTTTGTGCAGGCCAGAGATTACAAATGAGGTGTTGGGTCTCAGTGCATAGACACCTTTCTTTGTTTTCAACATACTTAATGTTAACTACTTCCCAACATTTAAAATTATCAATTTTATAGGAAAATCCAGATGTACAAAATATCAAAAATTAAAAAACACATTTTAGAAGATTTTCCTTTATTTTAGAGAAGGAGGGAGAGGATGTGTGTGTGCCTGAGTTAGAGGAGGGGCAGTGACAGAGGGAGAGGAACAGAAATCTAAACAGACCCCATGCTGAGCAGGCAGCCCCACATAAGTCTTGATCTCACAACCCTGAGATCATGACCTGAGCTGAAACCAAGAGTTGAATGCTTAAACAACTGAGCCACCCGGGTGCCCCATAAAACACATTTTTTTTTTTTTTTGTAAAGAAAATCTGACAAGTGTCTTTTAACACATTGCTCCAGTCAGCTGGAGCTTTCTTAACATTCAACTGAAATAAATGCCTTTCTTAGAAGCTGCAAATGGGCTTACCACAGGTAAAATGTTTCTTCTCAGTTTTTAGTTATTTCAGATATCTGCATTTTCCAATGATACCTGGCCCTCATATATGAAAACTCTATTGACAGTGGGATGGGAAGATCCCCCCTTTCTAGCAAATGGAAGTTACTGCTCAACTCACTCCAGAAAACACAAGATCCTAAACATTTTCACATTATGTTTATAGACACAAACTCGTTAGGCTAAGAAATGTCCCTTTGACATTCCAATCACCCATAGCACTGGTATTGTTCTTTTTATTTTTAATTTTTTTTGAAAAAATACTGTAGTATCCATCACATACTATGTTATATTAGTTTCAGGTGTACAATAGAGTGACTTGATAATTCTGTACATTACTTGATGCTTACCATGATAAACATAGTTACCATCTGTCACCACACTGCATTGTTACAGTATTATTGAACATATTCCCTATGCTGTACTTTACATTTTCTGTAACTTATTTATCTTGTAACTGAAAAGATTTTATCTCTTTATCCCCTTTATCTGTTTTTCCCATTCTCCTACCCATTTTCCCTTTGGCAATCACCAGTTTGTTCACTGTATTTAAGAGTTTGGTTTTTGTGTGTTTTTCAGATTCCACATATAACTGAAATCGTATAGTACTATGATTTTTATAGTACTGTCACTCCTCTTAAACTTCCCGTCTTGTCTTTTAAAATCTGTACCACAGGGGAATGGAGAAAGTACCAAACTTGTATCCCATGTAGTGTGTGTGTGTGTGTGTGTGTGTGTGTGTGTGTGTGTGTGTATAATGTACAGGATAGAGAGGTAGATTCTGTGAATAAGAAAGTGTGAAAGTTGGGAGCTTTGGAGTTAAAAGCTGAAATTCCAGAAGGGGATTCCTGATTCAAATTTCAACATTGCACATTCCTATCTTGCTGGCCAGGAGTCACACCTATAATGTCTTTACCAAAGTATTCTTCCAGCCAACAATTCTTGTTCTCTCCAGATCATGCTTTTATTGTGTTTTTCAGTGTGGATGGGCTAACAGTTTTCTGAGTATTCAAAGTCTGATTCCTTTTTCCTTAACAACTAT
This sequence comes from Mustela lutreola, assembly GCF_030435805.1. Taxonomy (NCBI): domain Eukaryota; kingdom Metazoa; phylum Chordata; class Mammalia; order Carnivora; family Mustelidae; genus Mustela; species Mustela lutreola. Next base: position 83,322,616 of record NC_081293.1, read on the forward strand.
TTAACAATTCCTTGTCAAAATCATCTCTAAGCTCTTGCACTCTGCTATGAACTGTAACAAAAATCCAGATTGCACCCCTGACATTTTTTTTTTCTTAGAAATCTCCTCAGGTAATCATTCAAGCTCATCAATAATATGTTCTGTTTTCCAGAAAACACTAAGCACAATTCAGCCAAGTGCTTTACCCCTTTATAACAAAGATCTCCTTTCCTCCAGTTTCTGATAACATTCTTCATTCCCATCAGAAACCACATGAGCATCACCTTTAAAGGTTCATACTTCTACTGACAGTCTCTTTCCTCAAAGTAGACTTTTCTAACATACACCTTGGAACTCTTCCAGCCTTTCCCCATCCCACTTCCACAAAGTCACTTCCATATTTGCAGGTATTTGTTACAGCAACTCCCTACTTCTCAATGCCAAAATGTCCATTAGGTTGCTAGGATTGTGTTAACAGAATGCCAGACACCATACTGGGTGGCTTAAACAAAAGAAATGTACTTTTTCAGAATTCTGGAAGATGGAAGTTCCAAAATTAAGGTATCAGAAGGTTTGGTTTCTCCTGAAGCTTCTCTTCCTGGCTTGGAGACCGGACCTTCTTGCTGTGTTCTCACATGGTCTTTCCCAATGCAGGTCCATCCTTGGTGTCTCTTCCCATTCTTATAAGGACACCTGACTTATTGGTTAGGATTGGATTAGGATTTAAGTACATTTTAATTTAAGCTACTTAATTATGATTTGTTTAACCTAATTGTTTCTTTAAATGATTTATTTTTTTAAGATTTTATTTATATATTTGACAAAGAAAGATCACATTTAGGAAGAGAAACAGGAAGAGAGAGAGGAGAAGCAGGCTACTTGCTGAGCAAAGAGCCAGATGCAGGACTCAATCCCAGGACCCCAAGAAAAAAAAGTGTAATGTGTATGTGTGTTTGCAGATATAGATATAGATACAGATATATCTAAATAGATATATTGATACATACATATAGATAGATATAGATGTAGATATCGATATCACATCTTCTTTATCAATTCATCTCTTGGTGGACATCTAGGTTCTTTCCATAGTTTGGCTATTGTGGACTTTGCTGCTATAATCATTCGGGTGCACATGCCCCTCCAGATCACTACATTTCTATCATTAGGGTAAATATCCAGTAGTGGGATTGCTGGGTCATAGGGTAGCTCTACTTTCAACTTTACAGGGAAACTCCATACTGTTTTCCAGAGTGGCTGCATTAGCTTGATTTCCAACCAATAGTTTAGGAGAATTCCTCTTTCTCTACATCATCACCAACACGTGTTGTTTCCTGACTCGTTGATTTTAACCATTCTGACTGGCGTGAGGAGGTATCTCATTGTGGTATTGATTTGGATTTCCATGGTCCTGAGTGATGTTGAGAACTTTTTCATGTGTCTGTTGGCCATTTGGAGGTCTTTTTTGCAGAAATGTCTGTTCATGTCCTCTGCCCATTTCTTGAATGGAATATCTGTTCTTTGGGTGTTGAGTTAGTAAGTTCTTTATAGATTTTGGAAACTAACCCTTTATCTGATATGTAATTTGCAAATGTCTTTCCCCATTTTGTTGGTTATCTTTTGGTTTTGTTGACGGCTTCCTTTGCTGTGCAAAAGCTTTGGATCTCGATGGACTCCCAATAGTTCATTTTTGCCCTTGCTTCCCTTGCCTTTGGCGATGTTTCTAGGAAGAAGTTGTTGTGGTTGAGGACAAACAGGTTGCTGCCTGCGTTCTCCTCAAGGATTGTGAGGGATTTTTGTCTCACATTGAGGTCTTTCATCCATTTTGAGTTTATTTTTGTGTGTGGTATAAGGAAATGGTCCAGTTTCATTCTTTTTTCTATTGGACATTCAACTAATTCAAAGATTAGTTGACCATAGACTTGAGAGTCCATTACTGGGCTCTCTATTCTCTTGCATTGATCTGTGTGTGTGTGTGTTTGTGCCCGTATCATACTATCTTGATGATTACAGCTTTGTAATAAAGCTTGAGGTCTGGAATTGTGATGCCGTCATCTTTGGTTTTCTTTTTCAAAATTTCTCTGGCTATTTGGGGTCTTTTCTTGTTCCATATAAATTTTAGGATTATTTGTTCCATTTCTTTGAAAAAAGTTAATGGTATTTTCATAGGGATTCCATTAAATGTGTAGATTGCTCTATGTAGCATAGACATTTTCACAATATTTGTTCTTCCAAGCCATGAACATGGAACATTTTTCCATTTCTTTGTGTCTTCCCCAATTTCTTTCACGAGTACTGTATAAATACAGAGTACTCAGTATTTATGGGTACAGATACTTTGTCTCTTTGGTTCAATTTATTCCTAGGTATCTTATGGTTTCTGGTGCAATTGTAAGTGGGACTGACTCTTTAATTTCTCTTTCTTCCATCTTGTTGGTGTATAGAGATGGAACTGATTTCTGTGCATTGCTTTTATATCCTGACATTTTACTGAATTCCTGTATGAGTTCGAGCAGTTTTAGAGTGAAGTCTTTCGGGTTTTCCCCATACATTATCATGTCATCTGCAAAGAATGAGAGACTTCTTCTTTGCTGATTCAGATGCCTTTTATTCTTTTTGTTGGCTGATTGGTGAGCTAGATAGAACTTCCATGGCATGATAAAGTGGAGGAAATGGACATGTGGAACAGGTGTGCAGAGGAAGCAGAGAAGGCAAGTTAAGTTTCACATATACTTTGCCGCTTTCTGATGTTTTTAATACCACTGCATAATAATTTTTGATCTTTTCTTTTTTTTTTTTTTGAATTTTTGATTTTTTAATTGAAAAGCACAGGCAAGGTATAGTGGTTGTGCTAGAAATAAAAATTTTTATTAGAGCAAAAAGGAAGCCCTCCAGAAAGCTGCCGGCTTTTGAGGTGCAGATCTTAGGACAGGACTGACTTGAGTGGAGGAGTGGGGGAAAAGAAAGGGTCATCTTCCACTCCTTTCCATGAGACCTGAAACAACCAGTTCCTCCCTCGGCCCACATCTGTGGAACTCAGACTGTTCATCTCCGAAAACCTAGAGTCTTCCCCTTCCCTTTGCATTATTTCCCAGTACAGAGGACCTGATCCTGAAAGCTGACCTGCCTGTCACCCACGTGAAATGACTCTGTGTGCTGACAGATCACCCCCCCAAGCACAGAGCAACAAACAGGCCCCAGTACCTTATGCATCTGACCCTTGTGCACTGTAGGGCTCAAGGTCATCTTCCAGGGCCTGACAGGTACCCACACACCCACCCTGCTGAGCCCCTCTTCCATCCATCACTGTGACACCTGCGGATTCCTGCTAGTTCTGTAGATTCTATCACTGCTTAATAGAGCAGCCAGCCTGGGCCTTGGAGGGGCTGGAGATTGCCCATTTCCAGGGCCTTCCATCAGCCATGAGGCCAACAAGAGAGCTGCCTCTCGGCTCCCCCATGAACACTCCTCTCTCCCAAGTCAGCTCATGTAGTGCCAGTTATTTCCTTCCTGAATTGTGTGGACTTGGAATGTGTTTTGTTGAATACCATTGCACTTAATGTTGGAAGTTTACTATTTTTTAAATGTAAAATCAATTAATTAACATAAGCTGTCTATATTAAGCAATATTAACTTCCAGCTGTTTTAAAAATATGTTTACATAAAATAAAAAGTATTCTTTTCCAAGAAAGCTCTTGCATTATTATGAAACAATTACCCTAGGGACTGCCACTGAGGTCATTCTTCCTCTCACAGAACCTCAGTGATGCAAAGTCATCATAGATTGCCTGTTAACCATCTGTCCTTACATTCTTTCAAGGCATTTCTTATCCTATGTTTGGTCATCCCTCTTTGAGTGGTCATGGGAGAAATATAGCCTGAGTTCTTGCATAGTGACTTGAAGGCCAAGACTTTTATTCTGTATAAATCAGGTTTTCTAGCTATAAAATCCATGGTTCACAGTGTCTTCCCTTCAGTGTCTTTCAATGCATTACTCCATTTTCTTATGGTACAAAATACGGCATTCAGAAATGTGGATTACATTCTCATTTCCTTTCCTTTATATGTCATCTGCTCCCTAGATGACCTTTTTCCCTAGATGACCAAGGATTTCATTTTTTTCTTTACATTTTAATTAAATTTTGCATTTCAATTTTAATTTCATTTTTCTCTCAATGATTTTACTAAACTTCCATTTGTTATTCTGAGTCAGTGTTCAGGGTACTCTGTTAATAAACAGTTTGAAAGGATTTATTGTGTTTACAAAAAATTCTGTATTATGACTTTTAACGTTTTTGTGTCTTTGCTTTGGTTTTCCCAGAGGCATTCCAGATACTCATTTCCTGTCCATAACTTCACATTTTGGTATTTTCTCTCAAATATTGTAGTCTCTTTTTTTAGTTTCTTTTTTAAGCATTTTTCTCTTCTCCCTTCCCATTCTCATACAGGACTGTCTGCTACCTTTTTTTACTACTTCCCATTTCACTTAGGAAGTAATGTTTCGATATGCTGCTGCTTCTTCCCTGAGGTCTGTACTTTCCTCACTGAGTTTTTCTAACTCTAATTTATGGTGTCATTCATTATCCTGTTTCATTTCCCTAATGCCTTTTTCTTCATTTTGGGAAAAAAGCACATGAAAGTAGATGAAGTTTGTCAGGAATTTATGCCTTAATTTTCTTCAGTGGAGCTATTATAAAGGTACTCCCCTTTCCTCTTACAACCCTCTGCCTGGGAGTCCATAGCACTATTTTTCTGTCGCTAAACTTGTTTTCTTGGATTTGTAGAAAGCACTACATCTTAAGCAGACCTCTAGCCTCACAGAGCTCTCTCTCTCTCCTATTGTTGCTCTGAAATGCTCAAATCCATGATGGCTTGGTTCTGGAGATTTTCTAGATGTATCCCCCTACCACTCATTCATTAGGGTCTGCTCTCTTGCTACTTCTACTGCAACTGTCCTTCGCCATTTTGGTTCTGTTCTTTAATGTAGTGAGCAGCCTATATAACTTAGAAGGGATAACTGCCTTTATCTTCCCCAAATCTATAGCCACTCTTTTACATGGTTATCTAATTTCAGATTCATTTAACATTAAAATGATTGTCAAATATGTACATTTGTTTAAATTATTCCATTTTAGAATTTCTTCTAGGCTTATTTTTAATAAGTAATTTATTCTTATACATATTAATTTTTAGTTTAATTTATTCTAGTTGTGGATTTTCTTTGCTTTATTTTTTAATTTATTTTTTCTTTATTTTCAGCATAACAGTATTCATTGTTTTTGTACCACACTCAGTACTCCATGCAATCCATGCCCTAATACCCACCACCTGGTTCCCCCAACCTCCCACCCACCCCCACTTAAAACCCCTCAGATTGTTTTTCAGAGTCCATAGTCTCTCATGGTTCACCTCCCCTTCCAATTTCCCCCAACTCCCTTCTCCTAACTCCCCATGTCCACCATGCTATTTTTTATGCTCCACAAATAAGTGAAACCATATGATAATTGACTCTGCTTGACTTATTTCACTCAGCATAATCTCCTCCAGTCCCATCCAGGTTGCTACAAAAGTTGAGTATTCATCCTTTCTGATGGAGGCATAATACTCCATAGTGTATATGGACCACATCTTCCTTATCCATTCGTCTGTTGAAGGCCAAAAATTAACAAGACAGGAAACAACATGTGTTGGAGAGGATGTGGAGAATTGGGAACCCTCTTCCACTGTTGGTGGGAATGCAAGTTGGTGCAGCCTCTTTGGAGAACACTGTGGAGATTCCTCAAAAAATTAAAAATAGAGCTTCCTTATGACCCTGCAATTGCACTACTGGGTATTTACCCCAAATATACAGATGTAGTGAAAAGAAGGGCCATCTGTACCTCAATGTTTACAGCAGCAATGGCCACGGTTGCCAAACTGTGGAAAGAACCAAGATGCTTTTTGTTTTTTATATTTAATTCTTTTGATTTTAGGGTTATATATTACATTTCATTTATTTTATTTTAAAAGGTACAGTAAATCAACTGATTTAGTTAATACAATCTTTTCTGCTAGGTTTAAAAAAAAAAAAAAAAGATCGGGGGAAGAGCCCAGGACAAAGAAGCTTACGCTCTTAGGGAATCTTCCCTGTCATCCTGAGTCAGCAGGTAGATGCTCCATGATATGGGGAAAGGAGGTGGTAGATTCAGGTCATCTTAGCTTTCCAAATTGAGTATTAGATAATTGCATTTCAGGCCAGGGGAAAGACAGGTGGGGTTCTAGTATTTCCAGTGCACCACCCAAGGAAGAGCCTCTTCCAGAGTAGGGCCTCAGTGGTAGAAATAACCCTATCTCTTGGCCACACTTGCCAGGACCTTCCGCTTGACAACAGGCAGCCAGGGTCAAGGATGAGAAAGACTGTCATCCTGCCTCTCCCAAGAGGATGCTGTAACCCTTGAACTGGGAGACAAAGAGCACTGTGTCCTTGGCTGCGGCCATGTGGAGTGGACTTTGTTTCATATTGAGCTGGGGATGGGAAAGGGAGGAAGAAGGTTGTGGTTCAAGTGTCACAGACTCCTACCGCTCTTACTAAGTAGGTTTCCTTGAATACATTTTCTTCATTTGCTGTATGTACATAGGGCCATTTTTGGACTCTCTCATTTTTAAAAAAAATCATCTTCATCACTTTCACTAGGCAGTTGGTCAAGAGACCCATGATGGAAATGATAGTCCTAGCTTGTAGTTTTGAGATCGTTTGTTATTCAGTAAATGAAAGTGAATGCAATTACAATGAGTAGAGATATTTAAAAAATAACAGACACAAGGAAATGATTAGAGGTCTATGAAAAGTTTGGCATTTTCAAAGTCTGAAATCTTTGTCCATTTCTGCTTTCTCTTATATCTAACTGCTTCTTATTTCATGAGCTTTGTTTCCTTTCATTTTTTTTTTTTGACCATATGCTGGTTTTTATTCTTGGCAAAACTAACTACAGTAATTTCCTTATACCAAGAATGACTGTATCCTCTTTTAGAGCAGCTCAGCATTTGTGTCTGCCATGAGGCTGGAGCCCTATCAGTCACAGACCACCTCAAACCACATTCATAGTTTGATGTTGGTTGACAGATCCCTAGCTAGTCAGACTGCAAGGGCACATTGTCCTGTTCCTTTGCTGTCTCCTTTCCACTCCTTCCCTGCAGTCTCCTGAGTTTGAGAAAAACAGTGTGTCTTATCTTGTCAGGCTCTTTGGGGTCCAAGAGTAATACGTGCAGAATTCCCCATAAATTTCTTGTGATGGTTAATTTTGTATATTGACGTGGTTGATCTCATTGTGTCCATATATTTTGTCCAGCGTTATTTCCAGATATTTCTGTGAGAGAGTGTTTTTTGGATGTGATTAATACTTGAAACAATGGACTTGGAGTAAAACATAGGACTTTCCATAATGTGGGTCGGCCTCACCTCATCAGTCAAAGGAATAACTGCCCCAGAGGAATATGGTTATTATCCCAGCAGACCGCTCCAAACTTGAACTGCAATATTTTCTCTTCCTAGGTCTCCAGCCTAAGGACATTTGGACATTGTGTTAAAATACCTGTGGGATTTTAACTTATGGAGGTGACTGTGTGATGACACAAAGATGCAAATGGGACTGAGGTATTTTTGTTATTTGCATTTCCCCAGAAGAGGGGGCATGCCAGTTCACACAGGAATCTGGTCAGGAAACAGAAGACGGAGTGAGGTGAAAGCATAGCCCAGAGACTTTACAGGGGTTTCCATGGACAAAGCAAGGCAGAGCAGGAGAAACAGTCTAGGACTGGCCAGTTTGAATAATGTCAAGCATCTTTACGTATAGGGTGGCCTTTAGTTGTCTGACACCTACCTTTGCTGTGATTTAGAATGAGATAACTATTGGTTTTAGTTTGTGATAGTGAGATAAAGGAACTGTTGATGTAGGTCCCTGGGATTGGTTGGTTTGGATATAAAGGGTACGTAACCAGGTGATTATTATCTCCATGGATAGAACAACTTCTCCTGGCTTCCTTAACTTCTTCTTATCTCCAGAAAGATGTCTCATCACCATAAAAAACAGAAAACAAAAAACATGATTAATATAGCCTTGAATTGCAACATTAGCTCTTCCAGGGTCTGAGCCTTCCAGCCCAACCTACAGCCTTTGGATTGCTACTCTCTATAATCATGATCCAATTCCTTAAAATAAAACTCTTTCTCTCTCTCTCTTCCTCCCTCCCTCCGTCCCTCCCTCCCTCCCCATAGATATATAGATATATACATAGATACAGATGCTATATATTTACTTTTAGACATCCAGTTGATTCTCTGGAGAGCTCTGACTAATACAGGTACCTACCTGTGTCCTTTGCAGATGTCTGTTGAAGGCCAGGAATGCCCTTGCAGCAAAAACAACTTTGGGAATCAGATATTCTGATTTTATTTCAAATGCAGGCTTTCTCAGCATTTGGCCTTCTACATTCCTGCTCTCTTTCTTCCTCTGCAATTCCTTTATGTAGACTTTTTTTTAAGGGTTTTTTTAATTGTTGTTTGTCTGTTTGTTTGTTTGTTTTGTCTAGTGTGTATTTATTTAAATTCTGGTTACTGAAAGTAAAGTGTACTATTAGTTCCAGGTTTACAGTAGATTCAACACTTCAATACAACACCCTGTGGTCATCAAAGAGATACCATCTTTAAACCATCATCTATTGAACTCATGAACGACCTGTCCTCTGGTACCATTATATAATGGTTTGCTTGTTCTCTGTAATTTTGTTTGCTCTCCATAATTGAGAGTTGGCTTTTAGGTTTGCCCTTCTATACAAGTTTTATTTATTTATTTATTTATTTATTTGTTTGTTTGTTTGTTTTTGCTTAATCTCTGTGCCTAATGTGATTCTCAAACTCACAACCCCAAGATAAAAAGTTGTATACTCCACTAACTGAGCCAGCCAGGTGCACCATGGAGATTATTTTAATGAATGCTTTTAATTTCTTTTTTTTTTAAACATCAGTGAGGAATCTAGTAATTTCTACCCACCCACCCAAAGCAGATACCTCTTGTCTGTCCCTAAAGACACAGTCTCCACCCATTCCACCCCTTCTGTGGTGTGGAAGTGGTAGATAGAAAGGCCTGACAGTTATCTGTGCTTTCTGGCTGGGTGAGTTCAGCCTGTGGGGAGCCCCAACGGAAGATCTGAGGAAGGGATTAGAGTGGCCCCATTTTATTTCCATGAAAACCCTATTTGTGGGGCTTCCTCAGTCAGTTGTGTCAGCTGCTAATCTCTACTTCTCATTTTCCTTCCACTGTCCATTAGGATTAGCAGTGGTGGGGGAGGTTGGGACAGTGAGGAAGGGGGTGAAAAGGGCATGGGAGGCATGACAAAAGCTCTGTTGCTGCTGCTTATGCCAGGATCCTGCACCAGCTTCCTCTTCTCCGTATCCCCAACCATATCTCACTAATTAGTTCTTCGGTACAGAAATTGCACAAATGGTCCTACCATAAGTTTGCCAGCTCCAAAGTCGATACTTCTGTTATGTCCACAGAAAGTACCAATTGCACACCTCTTTGATCTGTTTTTATCCTATTATTTACCCTATCTATGTGCAATCTAATTCAACCGTTCTATTTTTTCATATGCAATATTTTGACTTGGTTCTTTCCTGTAGTTTTCTTGGGTCTTATTGCTACTGATATTTTCCTATATCCGGAAGGATAGATTTATTCTGTTTATTAATTTTTTGGAGTCTGTCTACTCCAATAATTCTATTTTAAATGATATTTAACTTTCATTCTGTTGGATTTCTTATGTCGTCATCGTACATCCCAGGTCCCTGGGTATAGTAATTCTTGCATGTGTGTTCATATTTCCCATGGGTAGCAGCTATTCTGTCACTGGTACTGTGCACTGGAGAAGGACAGAAGTCCTGATGAATTCAGAGGGGAGTGAGGGTGATCCCAGAGCAGATGGACTCAGGCACCACAAAGTCAGTCTTTAACCTCTCCTCCTTACTGCCACCTGCCACACATCTCCTATGGCAAGTGACTCAACTTTAAAGGTCTTAGAAGAAATTACAGAGAAAAGACCAAGTCTCTTCAGGTAAGTACTTGCCCTGCAAGAGGGGGTTGAATGGAGGCACAGGGGGCACATCCTCAAGATGGCTGTTTGGACCTACACACTAGTTGACATGGCCACCCTGCAACATACTGGCACCTGAAAAATATTAGGAAGTATTTGTCACAGAGAGCAGAGTAGTTGAAAAGACTTCTTCAAGCCCATCCTCTTGCCGCCCTACCCTCTTCCCCCAACTATAGGCCACTTCAGGATTGCCTTTAGTTCCACCAGGTTTCCTCAATGACTCTACATTTTCTTCTGACCTCCTCTGCTCACCCACCATTTCTCTGGGGATATTATCCAGAAATCCAGGGGGAGCTCCTGATGGCAGGGCTGGTGAAAACCACTGCAGTGGCACTCTCAGCCTCTCCCGCAGGTGGAGACTCACAGGCCCTGCCGACCTGCTCTGCACCCTGACATCAGTCTTGTTACTTAGGATCTTCCCTTGCCACTGACCAGGGCTACATTTGGGACAGTCAGCCCACACCTCTCATTATGCTTCTCACAGGTAGCCAGAGAAAGGGAAACACACAGGGCCTTGAGGTGCCTGAGAATGGCCTGCATTAGAGGGAAGATCTCTGAGTTCCTTGAGGAGATCTGGGTTGGAATTTGTGTTCTACTATTTACTACCCACATGACATCAGACAAGTTAATTGACCATGCTAAGCCTCAGGTTCAGATCTTTAAAAAGACATCAGTCCTAGATACTAATATGGAGCATTGACACTTGCTGTGGGTAACAGGGCAAGCTGAGGTGGAGCTGTGCTCTGGCAGATCTTCAGAGTGGGTGGGAAATGAATCTGTATCTATGAGTTAGGGGATTCCAACACTTCATGGAGGAACAAGTAGTCAGTCACACCACTCCATGCTTCACACAGAAACATACCTATTGACAGACAAAACAGAGGTCTCTATTTGAGATAAATCCAATACAGAGTTGAGGAACGTGGCTGTTCCAGGGGCAGCAGGTGGCTGGTGTTCCAAATCTGAGCTAAGTGCTGACTCCTACCTCAGGGCTCAGCAAACTGGGGCATGGAGCCCCATAACTACGTCTACTTGCAGGGAGGGAACTTTTTTTTTTTTTTTAATTGGCTCACTTCCAGATACTGCTGAGCTGGGAAGGAAGCATCTGCATGAGTAGCAGAGGCCTTACTCCAGTAAGATGCTGGTGATCATGTGCATGTGACTTAACCTGTTCTCACCGGCTGGTGAGAGTCTAGTGTGAGGGACAAGAGTGGAAGGAATTTGCACAAAACACCTGATGGCACATTGAATCAGTGGGTCTGCTATGGTCGGGGGATGCTCCCTGATAAGCAAGTATTCAGGTTTTTGGCCTGTGGTTGTGAGACTCTATTGAGCTTTCTGCTAAGTAGTTAATAAGTTTCTGTGACCCAGGTATGCTTGTAGGGGGCAGCTCAGGTCATGGCTTTGGGCTCAGGGTCAACCAAACCACAAGTTATGTCAAATTCCTAGGGGTGATAAGCTGGGCCTTGAGACACTGGGGAAAGACAGAGCTGTGGGTACAAGGGGAATAGACTGAGGACTAAATTCTGAAGGTTTGAGTAGAGCTAAGGAGAGAAGCTGACCTGAGAATTTATACCTTAATCTGTGGCCAGGGCCCTTCACAATCTACTTCAAAGGAGCAGAGTCTCTCAGTGCTGGAATTAAAAAGCTGGGCACATCAAACTATACACCTTCATTTAGGAGAGAAGACTTGTTTCTTTCTAATACATAAAAGGGGGAATTTGGGATGATATGGTCATTCTTTTTTTTTTAAGATTTATTTATTTACTTAAGAGAGAGACAGTGAGAAAGCATGAGAGAGAAGGTCAGAGGGAGAAGTACACTCCCCATTGAGCTGGGACCCCAATGCGGGACTCGATCCTGGGACTCTGGGATCATGACCTGAGCTGAAGGCAGTTGCCTAATCAACTGAGCCATCCAGATGCTCATGATATGGTATTTCTATTTCTAATTTTTTCAAAGTATTTTCTACCCCCAATGTGGGGCTCAACCTCTTGAACCTGAGATGAAGAATCACTATTCTAACTGAGCCAGCCAGGTGCCCCATGTGGATTTTTTTTTTTTGAGAAAACTTTATACTATTTTCCATAGTGGCTGCACACATTTACAGTCCCACCAACAGAGCACAGTTCCCTTTCCTCCACAGTTTGGCCAGTGCTTGCTATTTCTGGTCTTCTGGATATTAACCATTCTGACAAGGGTTAGGTGACATCACTTTGGCCTTTGATGTGCATTTCCCTGGTGACGAGTAATGGTAAACATCTCTTCTTGTATTTGTTGGCTCTCTGTTGTGTTTTCTTTGGAAAAATATTCTGAACTCTGCTGATTTTGTAACTGCTATTTATTTTTGAGTTACTGAGTTGTATGAGTTCTTTAATATTTTGGATATGAAACCTTTATCAGTTAGGTAGTTTGCAAATATTTTCCCTCTTCAATATGTTGTCTTTTTGATGTGTTGATGATTGGACATTTCCTTTGTTGTGCAGAAGGCTTTTAGTTTGATGTAGTCCCAGCTGTTTATTGTTTTATTATACCCTTTGCTTCTGATATAAAATTAAAAATATCAGAGTCAAGAATGATCTTGGGTGCCTGGGTGGCTCAGGTGGTTAAGAAACTTCCTTGAGCTCAGGTCATGATACTGGAGTCCCAGGATTGAGTTCCCTATTGGGCTCCCTGCTAAGTGGGGAATCTTCTTCTTGCTTGTACTCTCTACCCTCTCATACTCTCTTTCTTTCACATTATCTCTCTCAAATAAATAAAATCTTAAAAAAAAGAATGATTTCAAGAAACATTCTTCCAAAAAATTGGGTTAATAGGGTTAAATGAATAGATCTAACACCTCTGTGCTCCATAGTTTTAAAGGGTTCTTGACTGATTCAGTCAGCAAAGCATCTATCTCTTGATCTCAAAATCTTGAGTTCAAATTTTGGTCATGGAGATTATTTTTTTAAAAAAGTGGGGATGGTAATAACATTCTGTCCAGTTTTCATCTAGGTATTTTATGGGTGTAGCTGTTTTGTTGAAGTCTTTGTCACATGTTGACTCTGTTGTTGTGGATGGGGTTGGATAGACTTTCAGTTGCATTGCTTTACTTGAGGTTGCCCAGTGTTTCCAAAGCCACTTATTGTGGAGACAGTTGCTACCCTATTTTATATTCTTGGAGCTGTTGTTGGAAATGAATTGACTACATATGTGTCAGTTTCTTCCTAGGATTTGTACTATGTTCCATTCATCTCTGTGTCTGTCTGTATATCAATACTATACCATTTTGATTTCTACAGCTTTGTAATACACGTCGAATTCAGAGAGCATGACACCTCCAGTTTTGTTCTTTCTCCAGATGGCTTTGGCTATTCAAGGCCTTCCATGATATTATTCACTTTGTATGATTGCTGTTCTTATTTCTGGAAATGCCATTAAATGCTGATGGGGTTAGAACTGAATGTTTAGATTGCTTTTTGCAGTGTGTACTTTTGGATTACATATATTCTTGGGATCCATTAGTATGGGATGTCTAAAGACTTCATTCTATCTTCTTCAAATTCCTTAATTTATGGTTTTTAACATACAGGTCTTTCCCTTATTGATTAAAATTCTTCATAAGTATTTTATTTTTAAGTGATTATCAATTAAACATTTTTTTCATTCTCTCAGTGATAATTTGTTACTCTTGTATAGACATAAAACTCATTTTCGTATATTGAATCTGTGTCCTTAAGCTTGAATAATCCATCTGTTAGTTCTATGAGGATTTTTGTAGAATCATTCTGGGTTCCATATATCATATCATGTTCTCCTATTAAGTAAAAAACTATCTGGGAATATAGGTTGATGTCATCTAATTTGGAAAAAAGAATACAGTTATGCTGAGATATTGTTTACAAATTGTCTGAAATGTTTTGTGGTTAATTTAAGCAAAGGAATCCATAAATGTGGCTTGTTTCTATTTACTTTTTCTTTCAACCGGATATACAGAGCTGTGGCTTAGACCACTTATTCCCCCACAGTTTCCCATCCTACAAGCTCTGCCTCTTCGGAGTCATCCACCATTCTCCCTACTTCCCGTCCTTTGACCCAGGGCCTGACTCAGCTGCTCAGAAAATACTTCTCAAAAAAGTACGCTTGGAAAGAAGCCTATTTTTTCATAGATTTCCTAGAAGACATCCCCCCAAACACTGAATTTTATAGAATTGCTTTTGATCTCTCTGGGATCCTTGAAGATGTTGAATGTGGCTTCTTTTGCAGACAGGTCAGGGAGCCCTGCGGTACTCCTGCAATTCTCCTTTGGCCACCAGAGGGGGTGTGTGCTCTTATGGAAGACATGGCTCCACCTCTGCAGAAGGTAGAAGTTAGCCTTCCTTTAGGACTTCCCTCACAGTCTTAGACAACTTCTTCAAGGATTATTTACTGTAAAGATTCTTTTGGATCTACTGACAATTCCCTGCAAGTGACAACCTAAGGTACTGGAGTGACTAAATGGTGCCCCTTCTTTCACATGCAAATATATAAGTTATAAATGACTGAATGAAGGTAGACCCTCCCCTGACATGAGGCACAGAATGAACCCCAAATGGGTCACAGACCTAAATTTAAGAGCTAAAACTATAAACCTAAGAAATAACACCTGAGAAGAAATATTCCTGACTTTAGATTTAGCATCGGTTTCTTAAGGATGACGCCAGAATCAACAAGGGGAAGAACTGATACATAGGTAAATCTGTCACCAACGCAACTGCCTTTTCTGTGGGCTCCCCACGTGCTCCCAGGCACCAGGTAGGAACTGTAGGAGTCATTTCTCTCTACATACTGCTGATCTGTACCCTTCACTATCTCTAATTTAGGGATGGGGTCTGTAGCTTCAGAGCCCTGCCTGGGGTCACCCAGCTTCAAAGAGTCTGAGTAGGGGCTGGAACTGCTGTCTCTTTGCCACTGGACTCTGTGCTCCATTCACACGGTCCTAACATGGAATTCAGAGTTGTGCAAAGCTCCATATGCAAACCCCCAGGCCTAGAGACCTCACTGAACTCAGGTGACAGTGGTACCACTCTGGAGCTTGGCCTGGGTCTTTTTTATGACAATGGCAGGTCTTGGCACTGAGGACTCTCCTAGTTCCATCCAGCCTTTGTCTGGGCAGGATGAGGTTTCTTCCAGGCTCAAAGGTTCATGTAAACTCAAGAGTTGAGAAGTCCTTTCTGAAGCATCTGGAATGCAGCCTTCATGTCTGGTGGGGCCAACAAGGTTAGGCAAGGCCTGGGTTCAATTCCTGCCTCTGCCTCACTGTGGAGTATGGAGAGGGGCAGTTTCATAATGCCTTGGTTTCCTTAATCATCAAACAGAGACAGCATTTCTACCTTCCTCATGGAATTGTTATAGAGATTGATTGACATGATTCATGTTATCAAAGGACACACAGTCATCCTAGCTCTACCTGCTTAGATTACCCATTGTAGGCCTACTGCTTCCATGGGCTCTGGGACTCTACCTTACTCTGTCTCTTCTGCCTGGCAAGCCTGACTCCCTCTGACTCAATTGTCTTTCCAGAAAGCTTTCATCCCCTCCAGTATGGGTGACCTGTTCCTCAGCAAGGATCCCACAACACTGGTCCTCATCCATCAGACCCAGGCCAGACCTGTGTAAGGATCTCACCCAGAGCTTGTGTCCTGGACATGGACAATACTCAATGTGGAGACTGTCAGTCTGGAGCTTCCTAAATTTTCATCTGTTTTTGGAACAAATGCTGGGGTGCCTTGTGATGGGGATTTTTCCCTCCAAAGCAGACAAATGAGCTGCCCCCACTTCCATCACGACTGTCTCCTACCTCACCCTATCGTATAATCATTGGTACATAGCATCTTGGGCTTCCTTGCTTGCCAGGATACCAGAACCTTTTGACACTCAGAGTTGAAAGTATTTTCTGCAGGCGAGTTGGTTTTTTTGTTTTGTTTTGTTTGTTTGTTTTTTATTCTTTTTTTTAATTAAATTTATTTATTTATTTTCAGAAAAACAGTATTCATTATTTTTTCACCACACCCAGTGCTCCATGCAATCCATGCCCTCTATAATACCCACTACCTGGTACCCCGACCTCCCACCCCCCCGCCACTTCAAACCCCTCAGATTGTTTTTCAGAGTCCATAGTCTCTCATGATTCACCTCAATTTACCCTTCTAATTTACCCAAACTCCCTTCTCCTCTCTAACACCCCTTGTCCTCCATGATGTTTGTTATGCTCCACAAATAAGTGAAACCATATGATAATTGACTCTCTCTGCTTGACTTACTTCATTCAGCATAATCTCTTCCAGTCCCATCCATGTTGCTGCAAAAGTTGGGTATTCATCCTTTCTGATAGAGGCATAATACTCCATAGTGTATATGGACCACATCTTCCTTATCCATTCGTCCGTTGTAGGGCATCTTGTTTCTTTCCATAGTTTGGCGATTGCTGCTATAAACATTGGGGTACAGATGGCCCTTCTTTTCACTACATCTATATCTTTGTGGTGAATACCCAGGAGTGCAATGACAGGGTCATAGGGAAGTTCTATTTTTAATTTCATGAGGAATCTCCACACTGTTCTCAAAGAGGCTGCACCAACTTGCATTCTCACCAACAGTGTAAGAGGGTTCCATTTTCTCCACATCCTCTCCAACACATATTGTGTCCTGTTAATTTTGGCCATTCTAACTGGTGTAAGGTGATATCTCAATGTGATTTTAATTTGAATCTCCCTGAGGGCTAGTGATGATGAACATTTTTTCATGTGTCTGATAGCCATTTGTATGTCTTGATTGGAGAAGTGTTTGTTCATATCTTCTTCCCATTTTTTGATATGATTATCTATTTTGTGTGTGTTGAGTTTGAGGAGTTCATTATAGATCCTGGATATCAACCTTTTCACTGTACTGTCATTTGCATATATCTTCTCCCATTTCGTGGGTTGCCTCTTTGTTTTTTTGACTGTTTCCTTTGCTGTGCAGAAGCTTCTGATTTTGATGAAGTCCCAAAAGTTTATTTTTGCTTTAGTTTCCTTTGCCTTTGGAGACATATCTTGAAAGAAGTTGCTGTGGCTAATATCGAAGAGATTACTGTCTATGTTCTCCTCTAGGATTCTGATGGATTCCTGTCTCACGTTGAGGTCTTTTATCCATTTTGAGTTTGTCTTTCAAAGAGCTGGAGCAAATAATCCAAAAAATTGTATGGAATCTGAAGAGACCCTGAATCGCTAAGGAAATGTTGAAAAACAAAAATAAAGCTGGGGGCATCACGTTACCTGATTTCAAGCTTTATTACAAAGCTGTGATCACCAACACAGCATGGTACTGGCATAAAAACAGACACATAGACCAGTGGAACAGAGTAGAGAGCCCAAATATAGACCCTCAACTCTATGGTCAATTAATCTTCGACAAAACAGGAAAAAATACACAGTGGAAAAAAGACAGTCTCTTCAATAAATGGTGCTGGGAAAACTGGACAGCTATATGTAGAAGAATGAAACTCGACCATTCTCTTATACTATACAAAACGATAAACTGAAAATGGATAAAAGACCTCAACGTGAGACAGGTGAATTGGTTTTTGATGGACTTTTGGTAGGATGAAGCCTGACCACTCCATACAAACCTACACAAAACCTCTGCTCCTGACCAATAGGGAAGTGCCCCAGCCCATGGCAGCCCTTCCCCTAGTGCTCAGAGCTCTCCTTTCTCACTGAGTCCCCATTCACTCGCGTTTCTCTCTCTTCCTGCAGGGAGAGCCACAGATGTCCTCTCTCTAAGATGTACCTTCTGTGCCTGGTGAGCTACATTTTGTGGCAGAGAAGACAGGGATTACTACCATGGCTTCTACAGAAGCTTCAGATTATTTGGACACCCCTTACCCAACAATGTGGCAAGAGAGGGATCTCTCCCTTCTTCTCACATGGTGTCTTGAGCTGAAAGCACAGCTTCCTCTCTCACACAAGCTGAATTTGAGGGATACCAAGGTTGGGGCAGGCAGGGATATGTGGCCATGGCTAGGGGATCCTGAGGGCTATGGGCAAACTATATCCAGTGCCAAAACCCTTTGTAGATGCTCTCTCCATCCTGCAGTCCGTGAGCAGACAGTGTGCATTGTAAGGGCCTCTCTTGCTCACACAGGTTCAAGTGGCTTTTGCTGTTGCCAATAAAACTACATCTGGATGAACACAAGTCTGTAATTCATGGACCTGCACTGCCCTTAGAGGTTCTTCCCTCAGAGGATGTGGTCCAGCCAGGAAATACATGGAGGATAGGAGTGGCCTGGTCTACACTCCCCTTCTGGCCAGGAGCAGGGCATGGTTGCTCGGGTTAGAATCTGAGTTAGAGCACAAGGGGCTGGAGTGGCTGGAGCGTATCACCAGACAGGGCCTGGGTGATATGTATTCCAGATATGGGGCAGGGATGCTTGTGGGGGATGACACATGAGGGAGGTGTGGGAAAGCTCTTCCCTGCTCTGTGGTCACTCCCACTACCAATGGACACACTGCTGGTTTCCCCTGATGGTTTCAGGTCTCATCTATAGATTCCAGATTGCTCCTTTCCCAAGGAAGGCTTCCACTGGAAAAAGAGAGTGTAGATGGAGGAGCCTGTGGCATGTCCTCCAAAAATGTGGTTAACATGTGTTCCAGAAATGGTGCTTATAGGAATCAGACATAAAGAACAGAGATTTGTGACACAGATGCTTATAGGAATCAGACATAAAGAACAGAGATTTGTGACACAGATGCACTTATTATTTTAATGATGTGAGTCAAACAATTGGAAATGGCTCAGTTGTTCAACAGATGGTGCTTTGAGTGCTGTCACTGTCAAGGGGACAGTAGCGACCATGCCTACCCACTGTAGGGATATCAGGTAGAGCAAGAGCTCAACCCTAAACTCCCCCTGCCGCACTCCCCCAAGCCTTTGCAGACACACATGCGTGCAAGCAAGCACACACGAAATCCAGAGGGAAAAGCATGGAAACTGGATACCATCCATTATGGGTGAAGGCTCCAGCCACTCCAGCCCCTTGTGCTCTAACTCATCATTATGGGTGATTCCATGGAAGAAGGAATGTGTATTCATTTATTCATATTTAAATCATTATTTTACCACATAAATATAATCTGCCTAAACCTAAAGAACTACTTACTTTATTTCGCAACTTGTTAATAAAAAATGGGAAGATTTAAGATGTAATGTTAATATTTTTATAATGTGCCCACTAAAATAGTTTAAATGTGGCCTATGCAGGAAAATGAAATCATTTAAAGGTGTTTCATGGACCCAGACATTTCCCCGGTTTCTGCTTTTCAAGGTGTCCTTATGAAAGGGACACAATTCCAGGTAACAAAAGTAGTTAATTGTGGGACTTCCCATGATCATTGCTGTTTCAGAAACATTCAGTGTAATAAAATTATTTTTTTAATAAAAAATTGGGAAAAAAAAAGATTTTTGTATCTTTCCTATGTTCTGTAGCCAGACAAAGAAAGCAATAATGTGGGATACCAGGCACATGAAAGTCCCAAATGAAGAAAAGTACCAGAGACAGAGAAAAGCAGTGGTTGCTAGGACTGGGGTGAGGGAATGAGCTGTGAGTGATACATAGCACAGGTTTCTCTGTGATGGAAATATTCCTCAAGTAAAAGGTTGTGCAACATTCTTAAAGTGCTTAATGACACCTCCATATACCGCTGAAAAGGATCAGAGTAAAATTTTATGTAAACTCAAATTCTACTTTATTTAATGAACAAAATCCATTAAGCCATTACAAGAATTACAGAGAGCATTGACAGAGGAGGGGAAACCATCCTTAGGGTTCCAGTCAGAAAGAGCTGCTGCTTGGGGGCTGAGGGTGGTGGTTCCACTGAGACAGGTGATTGCTCAAGCCCTTCTCAACCTCAATAGCAGGAGCTAGACCCTGCTGGACCTCCAGGTCAGGAAAAGGAGCTGGTGGCTCTTCCATCTCAGAAGAGTGAATTAGAGACCTGACTACCACCCACACTTGTCCCAATAGGGCAGATGGAGTCAACACTCTTCTTAACGTGAAAGCTCCACCACCAGGCAGTGTTAGGGCCACCTTTGTCTCCAAAGATACAGTGGATGCCAGAGTGTGAGTTGGGGCGAATTCCTGATGTAGGATGTTGCTCTGGGCATGGTGCTGTATCTCCACGAAGAAAAAGTATCAGCATGATTGAATTCCCATGTCCCTTCTAAATAAAGGAAACTTTACCCACCACTCAATGTTGCCTGCATCCAAGAACCAATCCCTGTGAAGTCTCCATGACTGAAGACCACCGGGGCTGGGATCTGAGACTATTTACTGCTCTCCTCCCGACTGCACTCTCTGGAGGCTTGCTCGGTGTGGCCCACCCTGTACCCTCCTCAGGCCCACATCAGTCACCATCAGTCCTTCTCACCCACAGCTTTTGGCTCCGCGGGCTCAAGGTGTTGCAACTGTGTGAGCAGAAGCTGGGCACGGTGTTCCTGGTCTGAGCCTGGCATACTGAGCCCCTTGTATGCCAGCAGCATATTGAGGCTGGAAAATTCTGGGGGCTGTAAAAATGTTCAGAATATTTTTCTAGCCATGTGTTCAAGATGGAGGAGATGCCCTGGGGATAGACAGTTAGGAAGAGGAATCAGGGGACAGGGCACCCTCCCAAATGAATATCCTAGGGAACCCTGTGGGAACCTGGGTCATTGGGCATCCAGCTTCCATCAGAGTCCAGTCCTATTCCTTGTCCACATGTGATCTGGCAATCCTGCCTGAGACAGGCCTGGTTACAGACAACAGGCTGGCAAGAGCCTCAATGAGTGGGAGATCTTGATGAATGGTGGGACCATTTCTGTCCTTCATGGCAGATCTGGACACACTCCTCAGTCAGTCTCCTTGTGCACTTGCCATTTGAACTAAACTGCATGTGCCCAGGGAGGGGTGGCTTCTGGCCTCTTAATTACCCTGATTGCACATGCCACTTCTTTCTGAAGATCCAACCAAGGAGGGAGCAAAGGGATTCTGTCTCTAGCCAGGCCTTCCCAGGACCTTCCCAATACTTCAAAAGTTGCCTCCTGTGCCCATGTGCTTCCTTATTCACTAGATACCATGAGTGGGTCTCCTTCTACTGACACTAATCTCCCACAGGGTTTGGAATATCTGGTGCCTATCCTCTCACTGGGTCTCCTGAGCACCCTCTGAGCACCCAGTGACCAGGTTCCAACATATTGCTGAGTGTGCTGGTTCCACAGACTCTCCTCTAGGTCCCAGTATTGGGATAGAGAAACAGGTGGGGGGGGTGCGGTTATGGGGAATGACTCTCTTAGGGGCTAAAGCTGTCCTCTATTCCTCTCTGCCCTCCTACAGTACCTACACCCACAGCTCCCATGGGCCCCTTCCTTTCTCCAGAAGAAACTCAGACCTTCACACTTAAGGATGAATCACAGATGTGTGTGATGAGGATCCAAGAATCCCTCCAAATCACAGTCCCCTTGCTGCTCTGGTGGAGAGGGAAGGCCCTCCTGCATCAGCTGAAGATCACTCATGTTTCACTGCTCCTGGGACATCACAGCTGGAGGAAATGCACCCATATCTAGAGGAGGCCAGGGGGCATCACATGAA
This sequence comes from Mustela lutreola, assembly GCF_030435805.1. NCBI lineage: Eukaryota > Metazoa > Chordata > Mammalia > Carnivora > Mustelidae > Mustela > Mustela lutreola. The sequence goes on from NC_081293.1 coordinate 83,344,343, forward strand.
ATGTCCTGTAGATGCTACCTCTCATTGTGCCCAATATCACAGTGACTCCCAACTGCTCTGGAGACTAGGGCTGCCGTCTGCTCTGCACAGCGTTCTCAGTCAAGTCCTAGAGAAGCACCCGCACCTAGTGGGGCTTCCCAAATACTTGCTGAATGAAAGGGCCCCAACCAGCCCATCACAGGTATCTGAGTGGGGCTTGGAACACCTCTGAACCCTGGGTATCCCCAGACACAGACCCCAAATGGAGGTTCGGATCACTCTTTCAAATGGAAAAACAGCCCAACTCAAGACCATAGTGATAGTGAGGGATGAGGCAGAGGATTCATCATGGCAATCAGGACAATAATAAATGAGTACAAGCACAAGCTCTCTAGCACACCTTTGCACAGGCCCAGGCACCCAGGTGCACTTTCCTTTCAAGACTTCGTGAGTCCCTAACATAACTCTGGCCCAGTCAAAAGAGCAAACTGAGGCTCAGGAAATTTGGGGACATTTCCATGACTCACAGCAAGTGGTGGCCAAATCCAACTGGGCCATTAGGGACAGGGTACTCACCTTGCAAATAGGAAGTCCAACACCTCCTGGGTATTGGCAATGGCTCTTTATGTGCCCAGGAACATGTAGGCAGTGCTGAGGTCTCTTCCTAGGAAATTAGGCACCAGATGTTGTGTTTGCTTCTTTAGCAGGTTGACCTGGTTTGTCCATAGCACATAGGTCTCACTCCTCCTCATCAGTGATCCTATTTAGCCTGATGTGAAACAGAGGAGACATGAGTCAGTTCTGTAGCCACCATGAGGGTTAGGGCTTGGGGCACAGATCAAAACCCCAAGATGCCAGTGTCTTATGGCAAGAGGTGGGACAAGAGGTCCCACATTCATAAAAACAATCAGGTGACTGGGTGGTTCCTTGGCTTAATCCTAGGAGTCATGGTTTTGGCTCAGGTCATCATCTCAATTTCTTGAGATGGAACTCCTTGTAGGGCTGCGGACTTAGGGCAGAGTTGGCTTGAGAATACTGTCTCCACTTCTGTTTCTCCCCACTCTCCCCCTGCCTCTCTCAAATAAGTCAACCAACCAATCAATTAACAAATTTTTAAGGAAAAAGAAAAACCTTTCTTGGTGGACATACAAAGAACTGAAGTCCGTGAAGTCTGACCTTGATAGTATCTCAGGTCATGTTGTGAACTGAGTATTGATAGCAACCGCCTGCAGGAACAGCATTGATACTGTGGTTTCTGATAACAGATTCCATTCTTGAGAGGAGAACACAGAGACATTTTCTTAAGTGAGGCAGCTCAGGATATTATGGCATGTAAGATATTTAGTCTAGCACTATGATTTAGCAACAAAAGAGAACCACATCAAAGTCCTGTATCAGTGGTTGTGACAAATGACTGGCCTTCTGGAATGTTGTGTAGCACAATGAAGTCCTTGATCCTGACCCTGGAGCGTCCCCAGGGATGTGTTTCCTCAAAACCAAAAGGCAGAGCAAGGGACATAGTACCATTGGCAACATGTTCCTTTGGGTAAAAGTCTCCCAACTCACCATGATCATGTGCAAGACCTGCAGAACTTGGGGAGGACTGTCAGGTCAGTGGGGACACTTGGGAGCACAAGGATTCTAGATGAATGACATGAGACATATTTTAAAGTCTCTTTTCTGGTATTGTTACAAATATGTGGACAATCACTCTACATCTGGCCAAAGTAGGGACAGGGCAATGAGGGCAGGTTTGAAAAGGAGATGTTGATGCAGATTCATGTGGGTTCAGAACTGTAGGAGGAAGCCCACGGCAGTACTAGGCTGGCTTCTGGGACATGGGTCCCTTTCTGCTCCACTGGGAAGCTGGGGGATGGATGTCCCCAGCACCTGCACTCACCCTGAGCCAGCACTGGACTCTGTTGGCATTTGGGGGCACCTTTTGTCCTTCAAGGAGGTAGAGCAGAGGATCTCAACATTCAGCTCCTGCCCGATCTCCTGTGTGGAGCTCTGTTAAGAAAGTGCCCAGCAACAAGGCAGGAGGCCTCAGAGCCCTATCTGGCTGCATTTGCTGGTCCTCAGACCCAGGGCACTACATTCCAGACACACCAAACCCCAGTATGCACACAGCTCAACTAAGGAGAGAAATGTGACACAGCTTCAGGGCCTTGGATGAGCTCCGAGAGAGGTAAGATGCACCTCAGGAATCCTTTCCACCCTGCCCACCATCACTTTTTTGTAAACATAAAAGGATCACCAGGGTATCCATTATCTTGCAACCCCCTCCATCCCAGTGGCAGGAACCCCACATACCCCTCTTTGCCAGAAATTCCAGAGGAGAGGACAAGGTTGCCCTGGGATGTCTCAGAAGTGTGGCTTGGCCTGGCATAAGCTGTTTTGTACTACCTTATCGAACCTCCTGCCAAATGCCCTGAGGCTTTGCCCATGAGGTTTGAGCCAATATATGCAGCATATGAAAAAGTCATTCCCCTGGGTTTTCTGGGAGCCAGAGTCTTTGGAAGTAGGCAAATATCAGGAGAACATCTTTCAATATTGGATGTCTCTAGCCAAGAAACCGTGGTGCTAGACTACACTAAAATGTGGAAGCCTATTTGCAGGGGTTCCAAATCTGTTAGAGTCTGTCATCAAGGAAGTAACTTCACTGCCTGAGATCACCTTCCCAAGTCCACTCATGGATTTACACCTACACAAACAGTGCTCAGGGTTGCCGTCTGCTTATCCCCATTCTGCATGCAAGGCCACATCTGTACACAGTGACACCAACAAACTTCTCTCCACAGGCCCCTAAGGAAGGTCTGGGAGCAGCCAGGGCCCCAGCTTGGAAGCACACGTGTCTTCAGAAACAGCTCTCCAATCTTACCCGTTTTTGTCCCTGGATAAGATATTATCCTTGTCAGGGGTGGTCTGCATCTTCTCTGTACAATACAGATGACTCTAGCATGGACTTACTCCAGATATCCATAGGCATTTGTGGGGTATCACATTCAAGAAATAGCTCCAACCATATTTTCTTCTCTTCTTATCTTCTCTGGGTCTGCTATTGGTCAGATCTCACTCTTCAGTTCATACTGATTGTGTGTGTGTGTGTGTGTGTGTGTGTGTGTGCATTCACGCACATGCACCCTCTCTCATGTGTGTGCACATGTGTTCATCAGTGCTCAAATTCTGGAGTCCCAGAAGATGACAGCCTCACCTGCAGAGGGTGATACCTTCCCAAGAACATATGCTTTCTAATTTTAAAAGCAAGAAGGGATTGGAGCCTTGGCCTCTGAAATTCAGAATTCACCCCTATGCCTCGAGACTGCATACCCTGTACTGAGAGCCATTAAGTTCTTTCCATTGGGTGTGATGTGGATAGGGGTCCACTCAGTGTGTTGCCATGAGCTGGGCTGCCCCTCAGACAAGAGCCTGCTGGAATGCCTCCTCTCTAGGATATCAAGGCTCCCACTTACCCTTATACCATCTCCATGTCTGTGGCCACTTCTTTCAACACAACTTTTCCCAGAGCCCTCTGGTAAATGGCTATGTGCATCCAGGGTCCCTACTTTGATGACACTCAAAGAGCTGGGTTCATGCCTATTTCAGCCTTCTAACCATTCTGGGCAATTCCCTAACCCTGTTGAGGTCTTCACCTTCTCCTATCAGTGGTTCCCTGAAATCCCATATTCTGTTTATACATCTTTGTGTAACCCTGTCACCAGGAGTGTGGTCTGGACTTAGTGATTCCTACCATTCCACAGAACATAGCAACATGACCCACAAGGCCCCTCTGAGATTTAGTTATAAAAGCTCATTGCCCAGTCCCATGCTGACTGTGACCGCTATTCTCTCTCAGATCTTCACTCAGGAGTATAAGCCCCTATGTTGAACCATGACCCCGACATGTGCACATTACATCCCAATGAGGGCCAACAACAGACAGGAGACCTTAGGCCTTTGAGACAGACTGAATCCTGCCAACAACCCTAAGTAAGCTCAGGTTCTCAGTGAATCAGGTCGTGCCTTGGTGTTTTCAATAGCCCTAAAGTACTGAGAAGCTCAGGCAGAGGCCTCTAGCTGGGGACTCATGGATCCCTGATCCTCTAAGACTGTGTGAAATTGTTTGTTGGTTAAGCCTCTGAATGTGGGGTAATGTGGTCACACAGAACTAAGAGCGGGGTACTGATACTGTTCACCTGCTCCAGGCCTTGGCCCTCCTCCCCTTCCTCCTTGCTCCTCTCTTCAGCTTCTGCCAATCCCATGGGCCTTATTTCTAACTCCACTGCAGGAATGTCATATTTTTTCCAATCCTCTGCACCATGGTGCCCTCTTCCAGGCTAAATATACTCTGAATTGTGCAGGGCTGTCTCCTTCTTTTCCTGCCACAGGAATTCTCAATTTTATCTCAGCATAGCCTTCTCACACCCCTCACCAGGTGGAGCTCAGGACCCAGTTAAAATCCCTTCCTCTTTTCTTATGGGGCAAATACTCTTTTCATTCACCTTTTTGGTTCATGTTTTTTCATCTTCCCCTCTAGACCCTGAGCTCTTAGAGAGAGAAACCGGTTGCCTGATAAATACTGGCACTATCTGAGTGCTCAGGGCCCAGTGGCTGAATGAAAAGACTAGAGGATCCAGCCCGCCTTGACCAGCTCTATTGCCAAAGGCTATTTGATTATCGTCATGTGTAAGGCCTTTTCCCCCACGCCCTAAGGAAACTCTGTGTTCCATGTTGGGCTCAAACTCATGACTCTGAGATCAAGTACCACATGCCCTACTGGCTGAGGAAGCCAGATGCTTCTCTGGTCATATTTTACAGGTTCTAGGCTGGTAACAATTGAAGTTTACTTGTTGATTTCAATATGTTGTAGGTATATTATTTTATGTTGAATTACCAAATAACTCCCCAAACTTTGGTAGCTTATCACCATAAATTTCCCCACATGAGAATGCTGAGTGAATCTTCAATTTGGAGACAAATTTTTTCTTATGGGCAAATACTCTTTTCATTCACCTTTTTGGTTCATGTTATTCGTGTGGTATTTCAGGAACAAGAGTCCTTCCAGCATGGGCCTTCTCACTCCATAGGTTGTCTTGCATCTCTGACACCATCAGCACTAGGGGAAAGATGACAAATACACATAGGAGGTTGTTTCCATTTGGGTTTTGAAGGTCTAAATATACACCTTTATGCTCAATCTTTAATTGTTTTAGGATTTTATTTATTAGAGAGAAAAGAAAACAAGAAGGGGGAAGTTGCAGAGGGAGCATAACCAGAGAGTTGCTGAGGTGAGGAGGACAAGGGGTGCCTCATATGGACTGGAACAGCTTGGGCCAAACAGCAAGTCTCCACCAATGGTGGTAGGCCGGGAGTAATGAGTAAACTCAGATCCCTGTGCCCATGACCAGCCATCAGGAGAGACCTCCCAGGGATTCCTTTATGGGCTCAGACAACATTGAGTGATGGGAAATGTTTCCTTTATTTAGAAGAACACAAAAGGTCAATCATGGTGTGGATCCTTTCTCTTCATGAAGCTACAGCACTAGCCCCAGAACACGATCCTGATACACTTCAAAAGCTACCCCCATCTCCTACTGAGATGCGTGCTGCAGCTTCAGAGTTTGAGTGGCATGGGTGGGAGTAAGTTTTGTGGGTGATACAGCTGCAGATAGAGCAGAGAGGAGGAACCTGGGCTAAGGAGGCTACCACAAAGTTTTATCAGCAAAGAAATACACAACTGAAACTTTTAAGTTTACTACTGTGGGGGATGTTCCTGGATTAAAGGTGTTCATGTGGTGAAGCAAGGTAGAATCCCAGGTGTGGCAGCATGAGGATCCTGGGGGTCACAAGAACAGTTGAGGCCTGAATGCTTTAGAGTCCTCAGATATCAGTTGGGGAAAGCTGGCTGAAAACCGTGAGGCTAGGTGCTGGCTTTTTGCTCTATGTTGTCCTAAACTTCAAATCACAGCATAGTTGGGCAACCACATTCCTGGGAGGAGTCTACAAAAAAAAGGACAAAAAAAAAAAAAAAAAAAAAAAGCAGAAGCATGGCAACACCTCTAACTTCCAGGAGGTATAGCATGACTCTTTGCCACAGAAACCCATAGAAATTGGAGTTTTAATTCAGTCACATGCCTGAGATAAAAATGCTTTGTCACTAGCTGGGTGAACACAGAATTCTGACAAAAACCAAGGAGATAAGACTGATGGAATGCTTTCCTGTGACAGCTCACTGAAGAGTTGGGTGCAAATTTTCAGCTTCTGGGTTGAAGGCAGGATGAAGCCATATTCATCCCACACATTGGTGCTGTAAGCCTTCAGGGAGTAATACAGAGGCACATACTGGAATCCAGGGTGGATTACCTGGAGGTCTGCCTCTGCTTAGGAGAGGTGCATTTGCTCCAGCTGAGGCATACCTGAGAATCAGGCGACAGACCCCTCCCCCAGAAGACCATCACAAATGTCACACTCCTGTCAAGTTTACTGATCATAGAGGGCTTCAAAGCTTCAACTTTAAGGGAAAACACTAGGTAGCATTCTTTGTATTTTTATTTTTTAGCCTCTTATTTATTTTTTCAGTTTTTTCTTATTTTTCATGTTTTTAATAATTTTTAGTCTTTTAAATTTTTATTTAGTTTTATTCATCTCTTTATATTTTATTTTTTCTTTCTTCTTGTCTTTTCTGGACACAATAATGAGATGAAGAAATTCACCTGAAGTTAAAGAACTGGAGGTAGTACTCACTAGCAGGGATTGTATCGCTATGGATATAATTCAAATATCTGAACTAGAACTTAAAACAATAATTCAAAAGATACTAGACAGGCTAATAAAAGCATAGAAGACAATAGAGAATCCATCACTGTAGAAATAAAAGAACACAAATCTAGACAGACCCAAATTAAAAGTGCTATTACAGAGATTCAGTCCCAAATGAAGACTATGGGAAGGACTGTGAGTGAGGCAGAAGAGGAAGTCAGTGATACAGAAGATAAAATAATGGAAAATAAGGAAGCTAAAAAAGAGAGAAAGAAAACTATTGGATCACCAAGGGAGATTTTGAGAACTCAGCACTTCCATAAATTGAAATAATATCCAGATAATAGTGGTGCCAGAAGACGACAAGAGGGACAGAAGGAGGACAGGTTTATTTCAACAAATTGGAGCTGAGGACTTTCCCACCTAGAAGGAAACATGTACTCAAGCCCAGGAGGTACAGAGAACTCCTCTCAGAATCAATAAAAATATGTCAACATCTTGACATATCAGAGTCAAGCTTTCAAAGTGCAGTGACAAAGAGAAAATCCTGAAAGAAGCTCAGGACAAGAGAAACTTAACCACTAAGGGTAGATACATAAGGTTGGCAGCACACCTGTCCACAGACATCAGGAAGGCCAGAAAGGAATGCATGACATATTCAATGTGCAAAATGGGTAATTTGTGCAGCCAAGAATATGTAGTCCAGGGGGCCTCTCATTCAGAGTAGAAGGAGAGATAAAGAGTTTTCCAAGGCCAACAAAACTTAAGGATTGTGAACACTAAACCAACCCTGAAAGAAACATTTTTGGGGATCCTCTGAGTGTAGAGAGAGCCCAAAGGTAACAAAAATCCAGAAAGGAACAGAGATAATCTACAAAAACAGCAACTTTACTGGTAATACAATGGCACTGAATTCATACCTTACAATATCACTCTGAGTGCAAATGGACTCAATGCCACGATCAAAAGATAGAGTGTATAAACATGGATTAAAAGAAAAACAAGAACCATCAATATCCTGCTTACAAGAGACTCACTGCAGAGGCAAGAACACATCGAGATTGAAATTGAAGGCATGGAGAATCATTTATTATGCTAGTGGGCATGTAAGGGATGCTGGAGGATCCATCCTTCTATATTAGACACAATAGATTTTAAACTGAAGACTATTATACGTGATGAAGAAGGACACTATAACATAATAAAAAGGATGTACCCAAGGAAAACATCTAACGATTGTAAACATGTATGCCCCTAACTTGGAGCTACCAAATATACACACCAATGAATTACAAAATTAAAGAAACTCCTTGATAAGAATACAGTAATACAAGAGGACTTTAAGAACCCACTCAAAGCAATGGACAAATCATCTACACAGAAGATCAACAAGGAAACATGGGCTTTGAATGACACTGGACCAGATGGACTTCACGGAGATATGCAGAGCACTGCCTCTGAAAACATCAGAAAAAACATACTTTTGGAGGTTACATGGAACATTCTCCAGAAGAGATCACATACTAGCTGAGAAATTAGGTCTCACTAGTACCAAAATATTGACATAATAGCATGAATATTTTTAGACCGCGGTACTATGAATCTTGAAGTTAATTACAAGAAAAAATGTGGAAGGACCATAACTATGTGGAGGATAAAGAACATCCTACTGTAGAATGAATGGAGAATCAGGATATTGAACAAGATTTTAAAAATACATGGAAGCAAATGAAAATAAATGTAGGACAACTCCAAGTCTTTGGGATGCAGCAAAGGAGGTTCCAAGTGGGAGATAATGACAATAAAAGCCTTTCTTAAGAAAGAAATTATAGGGGGACAAGATGGCGGGGAAGTGGGAGGAGGCGCCTTTTCAACCTCTACCCTAAAGTGAGCTGATTACCTACCAAAGAATTCCGATCATCCATGAAATTAGCCTAAGATCAGAATTATACAATCTGGATCTCTACAGGGGCAGAAGACGCCAGCGGGCAGGTAAAGCAGAGTGGGAAAGTCAGACTGATATTGGAAGATAAACAGAAGGGGGAGAGACCCTCCAGAGGTGACCGGTTGGAAAGTAGTACCCCCAATACAAGCGAGAGTGCCCTGCCTCTGGGGACCAGCATTAACTTGGACACTGGTTGAAAGCACTGCAAAAGAGCAAAGGATCGTGGGGGGAAAATTGTGGGAATCAGCGTGGCTAGGGACAGGGGCTTAAGTCCCTGGTCCCAGGAAAGCCTCCCCTGGCGCTGAGCCAGAGAGAGTGTGGCAGAGAAATCAGGTCTTGGTCCCTAAGCCACCAGCGCTCCCGAGAAGGAGTGAGGTCCGGCTCCTGTGAGGGCGGGGAGCCATGCTGGAGGGCAGAATGCAGGATCCCTGCTATAGAGCCTGAGATGCTCATGCCCCTCATCCTCCCCTGAGAGAGGTACAAAGGCCCAGCCGGTGCCCTTTGATATGTGCCATTGTTTCAGAGCCTAAGAAGCTTGCACCAAACTCTCTCCACAGAGAGGTGCGTGAAGGCCCAGGCTGGTGCTTGCAGACCTGCGCCCCATTCTCAGAGCTTGAGACCTGCGCCTGACCCACAGCCTCCCCTGAAAGAGGTGTGCACAAGCCGGGCGTTCTTAGACCCAGAAAGACCAGGCACTCCCAGCCTGGGCCAGTGGGAAAATCTCAGTGTGCGATCGCTGCTTGGAACCTCTCTGGCGGTCTGGAGCTGCCCAGACAGCCGCCATTGCTGTGACTTTGGGTACAAGCAAAAGATCCTGCGTCCCCAGGGACCACGACTCAGAACCTTCTCTGCCAGCAGCCAAGGGGGAACTTATTTGGGCTCTGCAGCCAGACTGAGGCTTCTCTCTGAGAGGGAGGTCAAGGTGCAATTTGATTTCCTGTAAAACTACAAAAACCATCAAAAGCGGTCAAGGTGAGAGAAAAAAAAAAGTGAACAAACAAAGAAACCACCAGAGAACAAAAGCCTGAAAGAAACCAGTATCCTCAGAGCGCCCCCCCCCTTGAGGGGGGTGGGTGGACTTAACTCATGGAACATCACTGACTGAAAACCAGGCTCCTCCCCCAGAAAACAAACCAAGAAAGGAAAAAAAAAAGGACGACAAGAGAACAACCACCACTACTTCATAGGAAAACTTATATTTTTTACTCATTCCCACTATTCTAGTTATTTTTTTATATAGATAATTTTTTAACCTATTTACCATCACAGTGAGCTGTCCAGCACATCAAATTCCATAATAACCTTCTAACCTGAATTTTTGATATTACACCTATGTTTTTCTTCTGCATTTCTATTTTTTTAATTTCTTTTTTTAAATTTTAGTTTAGTTTAGTCCAGTTTATTCCTTTTTTCTAATATTCATTTAGAGTTAAACTTCAAAGTAATCCCCTTTCCCGAATCTATACTACCACTTTAGGTAAACTAATTTTTAATACCCCTTTATCTTAGGAGAGTTGAATACTTTAACAAAGATATCAAGATACATCCAGGAAGAATCAAAACAACCTTCCTCGCCCACACTGAGAATTTATAACCGCTCTCCCATCTATTTCTTCCACCACTGTTTCTGTGTTTTTGTGTTTGTCCTGATAGTATATAAATCTTACACTTGGGGTTCTTTTTGATGAGGTTCTTCCTTTATTTGCATATATATTTTTTTCTCTTGTCATATACTTTTGTTTGTCTGTGTCTGTTTGTATACTTCATAAATCTTACCTTGGGTCCCATTTGGGTTGAACCTTCTATTTCATCTTCCCTTTCTTTCCTCTCTCTCTCTCTCTCTCTCTCTCTCTTCTTTTTCTTTTCTTTTGTCTCTCGGTTGGGTGGGGAATCCTGATTGCTCAGAAGTGTTCCAGGATGCACCTTGACTGCACCACGGTCGATATATCCAGCTACATCTGTTCAGTCATATCTCACCAAAATGACTAGGAGGAGGAATGCCCAACAGAAGAAAAATACAGAGGATGGACCTTCTGCAACAGAGCAAATGGCTATCAACATAGACAATATGTTGGAAAGAGAATTCAGGCTAACAACTATCCAAGCAATAGCTAGGTTGGAGAAAGCCATGGATGACCAAATGAAATTGATTAGGGCCGAGCTGAAAGCGACCAGAGATGATGTTTACAATGTTAGGGCCGAGCTAAAAACTACCAGGACTTAGGTTCACAATGTTCTCAATGAGAGCAATCTAATCTAAATTCTCTCAAAGCTAGGGTAACTGAGACAGAAGATAGAATTAGTGATCTGAAGGACAAACAGATAGAGAGAAAGGATCAGGAGGAAGCCTGGAACAAACAGCTTAGAAACCACAAAAACAGAATCAGGGAAATAAATGATGCCATGAAACTTTCCAACGACGGAATTATTGGAATCCCTGAAGGGCAGGAGAAAGAAAGAAGTCTAGAAGATCTAGTGGAACAAGTCCTTCATGAAAATTTTCCCAATCTCGTGAATGGAACCAGCGTTCCTGTACTAGAGGCTGAACGGTCTCCACCCAAGATTATACATTCCAAAGAACACATCACAACACCTGATAGTCAAATTGAGGAATCATAATTGTAGGTATAATCTCTTGAAAGCCGCTAGGACAAAGAGGCTCCTTACTTACAGAGGAAAGCCCATCAGAATAGCGTCAAACCTGTCCACAGAGACCTGGAAATCCAGAAAGGGCTGGCAAGATATATTGAGGGCACCAAATGAGAAGAACATGCAGCCAAGAATACTTTATCCAGCAAGACTGACATTCAAAATGGATGGAGAGATAAAGAGTATCCAAGACCGGCAAGGCTTAAAAGACTATGCAACCACCAAGCTGACACTGTAGGAAATATTAAGGGGGGGTTCTATAAAAGAGGAAAAATCCTAAGAATAGCATTGAATAGAAATATAGAGACAATCTACAGAAAGAAAGACTTCAAAGGTAACTCGATGTCAATAAAAATGTATCTATCAATAATCACTCTCAATGTGAATGGCCTAAATGTGCCCATAAATGGCACAGGGTTGCAGATTGGATAAAATGATAGGGCCCATCCAAATGTTGTCTACAAGATACCCATTCTGAACCTAAAGATACAACCCGACTGAACATGAGAAGGGATGGAGAAGCATCTTTCATGCCAATGGGCCTCAAAAGAAGGCTGGGGTAGCGATTCCCATTTCAGATAAATTAGATTTTAAACTAAAGACTGTAGTCAGAGATACAGAAGGACAGTACATAATCCTTAAAGGGACTATCCACCAAAATGATCTAACAATTGTAAATATCTATGCCCGCAATATGGGAGCAGCGAATTACATAAGAAAACTGTTAATCAAGATAAAGAGTCATATTGATATGAATACACTAATAGTAGGAGATCTTATCATGCCTCTCTCAGGAATAGACAGACCATTGAAGCAGAAAATCAGTAAGGAAACAAGAGCATTGAATGACACATTGGACCAGATGGACCTCATAGATATATACAGAAAATCCCACCCTAAAACAACAGATTACTAATTTTTCTCAAGTGCACATGGAACCTTCTCAAGAATAGACCACAAAGTGGGTCACAAATCAGGACTCAACTGATACCAAAAGA